>NC_046357.1:20530719-20847386 GCF_000738735.6 Corvus cornix cornix | reverse complement strand
CAGAAACCAGAAGTTCACCTAAAACCGAAACATGGCAGCATTTCCATCTTTAACACTGCTGCAGTCATCTGCGGCAGGGCCTCCAGATCTGGGAACCAATAAAAGCAGGAACATCCAGGGAGAAGTCCTCTGTGAGGAGACAAATTTCACCACAGGTTTTGGCTGACATCACCATCCCATCCTTGCTCCATTGTTGTAGTTTATGATCTCACCACGAAGCAGCTCTGTGGAGTCATTCCCTCCTCTCTTACTGCAGCCCATCCATTATCCTCTGCCTAATTGCTTCCACAACGCTGCTGCAACAGAGATATTTCCTACAGCTGAACATTTGCATTCCCAAGAGCTGGCACCTGCCAGGTCAGGTTCCTCAGTCTTTAGATTTGATGTTACTACAGCAGGAAGGTGTTCTAGAGAACAGAAAAGTACACAAAGACAGCAGTCAGTCTGATTCCTCCATTTGGATATTCCTTTAAACAAAAAGGGACTTGCTAAAAATTATATTACTTTATTCTACTGGAATAGGGTGTAAGGAAAGGGGAATTGTGCTGACTACAATCTGTCCAATACTGCATTAATTCAGGATTCTCTCAGTAAGGATAACAATGAACTGCAATAAAATCAATGGGAAGGCAGCACAGTATGGAAAACTGGGAAGGGGAGGGTTAGTTTTTCTTGTACTTTTGTTTTGAGATGTGGGAGCTGGGAGCAATCAACACTGAGCTAATGGCATCCAAGCTGACTCCTGAACACTGCATCCCCTTTGGGGTCACACTTTTCCACAAAACCAACCAATTCATGCTGTGAAGGGAATGAGCACACTGGACATTTTGTAGCCTGCAGGGAAAGCCCCAGAATATCTGCTAATGTGCCCACTCACAAGATACCACTTGTGGCAGGTCAAGGAGCAGCAATTATCAACTTTCACCTCTCTAACTGGAGCTTCTGAGCACAAGGCCATCCCAGAAACACATCATTTCACATTTGCACTCCGTATTGAGGTTTCAAAATATTCTGCTCATGTGTGTTGTGATAAGGGAAGATGTTGTCCTCTCATGACTGTACTATTGGTGTAACACTGAGAAATTTTGGGGTTCTTGACTTGCCTTCCCTCTGAGAGGTTTTTGTATTTTGAAAATCACTTTCACTGTCTCTGATTCCTTCCCTTCTCCCACGTTTAATTACAAGAGATCTTTTCATTATAGAAAGGCCTGGGAGTAGTTTTTCAAGCCAGTAGTAGGATCCTCTCTAATCTACCATACCTGAGGTGTTCAACTGTGACTCCTTGATTTATAAAACAGAACCTAACACCTTCAAAACTCTCCCATCCAAATAATGGATTAATACAGGTGTATGGAACCTATCTAGACCTGGATAATTCACTTCCAGCAGCTACAAGACCTCCAGTAGTGAAAATTAAAGGGACTATGTTTGCCCATCTTGGCCTCACAAGGACCAAAGGACAATTGTCACCTTTAAAGAGAAGCTTCCTCAGTGCCATATCATGCCTAAACATGAAGGGCAGAAGGGGCAACACCCTCAGGGACTATTTCTGTGACAAGTTGCCACTCTTTGGCCAAGGAAGCCCAACCACATCCTCAGTATGAAGAATCAAAGGTATGAGAGAAGTCTGAAGCCTCTCTGGTGACCAGTGGCAGGACACAAGAGAATCTAATGAAGACATGTCAGGGAGGTTTACGTTGGATATCAGGAAAAGGTTCTTCCCCCAGAGGGTGGTTGGGCACTGGAACAGGCTCCCAGGGAATGGTCACAGAGCCAGCCTGGCAGAGTTCAAGAAGCATTTGGACCACACTCTCAGGCACATGGTGTGATTTTTGGGGATGTCTTGCACAGGGCCAGGAGCTGGACTCGATGATCCTTGCGGATCCTTTCCATTTCAGGATATTCTATAATTCTATGAAGACCTGAGTCTCTCTATCCTGGCAGTCTCACATCTCCCTGCCATGAAGCCTATGGGTGTTGGTGCAAGGCTGCCAGGCTTGTCTTAGCTAGTGGTTCTTATCAGATTCTCACCTTTAGGGGTGCTTTGAGGCCATCTGCCACCCCCAGCTTCCCACATCAGCTGCTTCAGCATCCGTGTTGGAAGTTCAAATAAACCCCCACATCTCTGAGTCACAGTGGGCCACAAATCCACTGCGTAAGCCTGGACCCAAGCCTACGCCTTTCTGGTACTGCAAGAGCTGGATCTAAAACTACAGGAAACAGAATGGTAACATGCAAATCAGTGGCAAGCATGGGGAGATAGCCAGCTGCTGGCCAGGCAG
The DNA here is from genome assembly GCF_000738735.6 of Corvus cornix cornix. Classification (NCBI taxonomy): domain Eukaryota; kingdom Metazoa; phylum Chordata; class Aves; order Passeriformes; family Corvidae; genus Corvus; species Corvus cornix. The sequence goes on along the minus strand of NC_046357.1, from coordinate 20,845,104 downwards.
CCTACTCTGCCTCAAAGGAGACAAAACACAACCAAAACCCCCTTAATTCCCAGCAGAGGCTGGGGACGGCCCAGGCAGAGCAGCAGGGCCAGGGCAGAGTGCTGGCAGACACGGTTCCAGCCTCCTCCCTGGCCTGCGTGGAGCTTCAAAGGCCTAAATCAAAGCAGCAGGAGGAACGCAAATGCTTAGGAATCTTCAGTTTGGACTTGTTTTAACAACGGTGTCAGTTAATAAATAAATAAATAAATAAATAGATGCCCAATGACCTCTCTTATCTAGCCAAATCTGGCCAAAAAAAGCATGTTTGTTTTCATTTAAACTCCCAAAAGGCAATGTAGGGTTTTCTGAGAGGGCCTGAAGTCCAAAAAACCACTCAGATTTCTCTGCATTTTCATTTTTTGAGAGAAAAATTATGATTTTGGGGAAGGCAAGGACTGCTTTATTTTCATTTGAAGTCTGAGGGAGACCTGTCCAACCAAACCTATCAAACTTATCAGCTCCCACCCATGTTACTTCACCATCTTTCTAGCATTTCATGTTCACTTTCACCCAAGCTTGGTTGTATTATTTTCTGGAGGGGTTACAAGCAAAATCAGTGGGAGAAGGATGAAGTACATTTGTAATTCCTAAAATATTCCAAACAAGCAAAGTGTCCTGTAGGAAGCATGGATGATCTGAGCTTCTATTCTGGTTGTAAAATGTTACAACGACAGGGCAAACAACTGAACAATGACATCAAGATATCGATAGCCCTTACTGCAAAATACCATCCCTCCCTTTAGCCCCACATGTTAGGAACTGCATTGCTTTGAACTGTTATTACCCATTCCTCCCACCCAATCCTCTGTAAAGATAAAAATCAAGGTCTGGGCTGCTGAGTCAGATTGCAAACACCCAAACAAGACATTTACTCAGACACAGTTGGTTTTGGTCCCTGCTTCACTGAAACTCTGTGTTTTCGGGCTTGTAGGAGGCTCCTTTAACTTCTTTCAGAGAAATAAGTTGCTGAGAACTAGAAGCCACACACAGGGAGGGGAAAAAAAAACCAAAACAACCAAAAAACCAAGAAATAAATTTATTTTGTGACCAAGGCAAGGCAAATTACTAAACTTCTGGTCAGAAACTAGTTCTTGATATAAAATCCTGAGCAACTCAGTAGACAATCCTGGAGAAATATTATGGTCAGGTAGATGAAACACTAGCCTGGAAATTTTGAAATATAAGCTTTTTGGAACAGCAATGCCATATATGAACAACCTGGCAGTTCAGGTTACAGCTGTGAGCCTCAGTTTCCCCTGAAAACTGATATCCAAAGTGGTCAGGCTCTCCCCATGAAAAAAAACACAAGCCAAACCAAACAAATAAAAATAAAACCCTCTATTTTAAGAGGCTTGTATTATGTGGATTATTTAAGAAATTAGAACTTTTGAGGTGTCCAGACTCATCAATCCCCTGAGAGAAGCTCTTCTCTTTTTTGTTACATGAAAAAGTACAATTTCCCACTGTGGGGTGAGCTCAGCCTTCGGGTCAAAACAGCTGAAGACACCCTGGCAAAGTTTAGATTTTCCATTTCTCTTGGGCTTCTTCAAGTCTCCTTTTTCGTTTCAGTTTATATTTCCTGTCTTGCTGCCCTTTCATTTTTAGGGTTTCAGATTTAAACAAAAAACCAAAAGCAGCGCTGACTCAAGATCTTTTTTGTGTTTCTCTCATTTTGACTAGAAACCAGAACAGACCAAATAAAATGAATGATATCACTCTGGGGTTCAAAGTGCTTTGTAGATCTAACTCTTTTCTCACAGAGGATGGCGTGTGCTGTCATATCCGTTATTTGAAGGGAGGGAGATCAAAACAGAGGAAGTTTAACTTTCATTTTAAGCACAAACCCCATGTTTCCAATTCCTTAGCTTGCATGCTGGATACACCTGGGCTTTGAGGTCCAAAACTTTTTGGAATCTGAACCCCAAACCTTCATGCAAACATGATGCAGCACATGTGCTGAAAATAGTAATGATTAAATAAAACCAAATCTCCCTTGCTCAACATGGAAGGGATAAAGTTCCCTTTTGAATGTGAACAGGGGTTCGTAGCTGAGAACCATGGTCCTTGCTGCAGGACACTGCTCTGTTACAGGACATAGTTTTGTGTTGGTCTCAGATCCACTGGCCTCTCAACGTCCCCAAAACAAGTAAACAATGACAAGGTTTTAACTGAATTTGATTGACTTCTCTTGCTTGGTTTTTTTTCTGGCAGGGCTACAAATGAAGGATCAGCTCTTTAGAGACTGCAGCTAAAGCTGTTAAAGCTCCCTTGCTCCCTGCACTGAGGAGTGCAGAGGATGAGTGCTCACATCTTTCTCCTAATTTCAGCACCTGGGAATTATTTCCCTTATCCTGCAATTTTGACCTCTTTTCCTTTCAGTGCCACTTGCAGTCAGAAAGCAAAAATCCAGTCCCGGGGGAATATATGGGATGTTTTACATCCCAGGACAACACTTCAACACTTTGTTTTGGGACTGCAAAAGGAGGCAAGACAATCACCTGCTTGAGTGAGCTCTTTGGACGAGGCAAACAAGTGTCATTTTGTTCTCCCTTGTGCAACCCAGGCACAGACTGAGGGGGGTAAGGGAAGGTCAAGCCAGACCCATGATTTAAAGGCAGGAGGGTGGTTTGATGACTGAATGAGTCGGGGGCTTCATTTTCAGCTCATGCTGACACAGAGCATTATGCACAGGGAGGCACAGAATCATGGAATCTTTTAGGCTGAAAAATACCTCCAGATCATTGATTCTGACAGTTCCCCCAGAACTGCCAGGGCCACCACTAAACCAAGTCCCCAAGTGTCATATCTACACGGCTTTTAAACCCCTCCAGGCATGGTGATAGAGGGCTTTGGTGAAGAAAAGTTTTAATATTCAATCTAAACCTCCCCTGGCACAGCTTGAGGCCATTTCCTCTCAACCTGTCCCTGTTCCCTGGGAGCAGAGCCCGAGCCCCCCCAGCTACCCCCTCCTGTCAGGGAGTTATGGAGACACAGAAGGCCCCCCCTTTTCTCCAGGTTGAGCCCCTTTCCCAGCTCCCTCAGCCACTCCTGGTTCCAGTCCCTTCCCATCTCCATTCCCTTCTCTGGACACACTCTCTGTTAGTGCCTCAGTTTACCCACTGTAGGTGGTGACTGTGCTGCTTTCTTCCCATCACAGGCCTCCTGAATCAAGGCAGAAACCTGCAGTGGTGAGCAACCAACACACCATAGCCGTAGGCAGGAAAAGAGTCATCCCTTGCCTTGCTCCAGCAGCAGGAATATTGCCCCAACCCTGTCAACCGCTTTCCAGGAGTAGCTGTAGTGCAAGGCCAGCAGAATGGAATCCTGGCAGCCCTCAGCATGCCTCACTGGAAGCTGATCCACAAAGCCAGGCAAGCTTTCCTTACTTTTGCTCAACAACAAAGTTTTGGAGCTGCTGATAAGTGCTGAAGCTTTAACCAAGCCCATATTGACTATTAGGGATCTCTTGACTGCCTCTTGGGCATCTTTAAGGAGCACATAAGATTCCAAGAGCCCAAATGCAACACAACTTGCTGGCCACAAACTGGGTACACTCCTGCCAAAACCTTCCTCTGCTGCAGCTATGGCATGCTCCAGAAAACATTTTATAAGTCAGCCTCCCAGCTTTATGACAAGAGCATTTAGAAGGGAATGTAAACTTTGCTGACCCTAATGTTGCTTTTTGGCTCGAGGAGCTGTTTCTTTTTACATCTTTTTTCCCCTACTCCCCAACTCCTTAACTAACACCATATTTCTAAGAAAGAAGGAAATTGTGTTAATTGAAACCTTCTCAGTACATTATCAGCTTTAGAAGGAGCATTTGGGGAAGGGGAAGGCAGAAGACTTAGGGCAGGATTAAATCACCCCTTGAAGGAAGATGTCAGGGTGTGAAAGGCCAGCGAACTGCTCTTGGTCACATCAACCTGGAATTTCTTCCTCACAAGTGCCACCAGTGCTTCCCACCCACACCCAAGAGTAAGCAAGGAATGCCAGAGGGCTGGGCCAAGGCAGAAATCAGTGCAGCCAATCTGTGATGGACCAGACAAACACAATTTCTCTCTCTTCATTTCCACAATGACTGTAATAGCCCTGGCCAGGCACAAGGGCACCATGCATTACACAGACTTGAAACACAGCTGAGTATTACCCATGCTACAAGAGGATAAAACCAAGGGCTGAATAGTTGTTGTGTTTTATAAACACACCATCAAATCTCATTAATCTCCTGTCCAGCAGATGAGAGATGGATCATCACAACATCTGGATCTTTCATGGTAGCACCTCCAAACTACAAGCTAGGCTTGCAGAGAAAGTTTGGACAGGGCTTGGAGCAGACTGGTCTAGTGGAATGTGTCCCTGCCCATAGCAGGGACTTGGAACAAGATGATCTTGAAGGTCCCTTCTAACCCAATCCTTTCTATGATTCAATGAAAACAAGACTTCTGTAGCTGCAAAAACATCAAGAATTGGTCAAATTCTTCTTGTGAGACATGTTAAGTTCAGAGGGGCAGCATTTTGACTCTGCAGTTGCATGGGAAAAATGACCAAGCAAAACGTAAACCTCAGGCTCCAGGGATTTCCACAAGCATAATCACAAAGCTTTTGGAAACAGGTTTAGTGGGAACAGTGCTTTTACTGAAGTCCTCCCATCCTTCCCTCCCTGGCTGGCTGACTTTCCCTGTCTCGATCTGCAGCCTGCCTGAATACCACCCAAAATATTTTCTCAATTAGAGGAGAAAACAGGAATTTGCCACTTGTCTGCCTCTATTCTGCTGCCTGTCAGCATTCAGCAAATATTTCAATCGTAGCCCTTTGCATGCTGCTAGCCCTGCTCATTTAACCTTTGGCCCTCCCCTAGGCTAATCCATCGGCCTTTACCTTCAAACCTTTACAGCCCAGGGCTGACCGCAGGATGGGCTGGCAGAGAGGGGATGATGAAAGGGGTGTTGTGAATGATAAATTATGCCAGATTTCATTGCAGTTTAGGGAGGGTGAGCAGAGAGGATGGCAATTTCTGACTGTGCTCCTCAAAGAATTCAACAGCCAGCAGCTGGGATTTGCGCTTCCACATCTGGGTGACGGTGAGGAAAATTAACAATTTTAAAAAAAGAAAGGGAAGGAAAGCCTCTGTCATCTCAGCTCTCCTTCATGTGGCTGGCAGCATCCTGAGGCAGGTACCTAATTGCCCATGGAGCCTTTGCTCTGCTGCCTCACCCGCTCTCCTCCCTGTCTCACATGTTGCTGAGATTAGTAGCTAACAGTTCCGCTGTCAAAAGCGCATGAGATGAAAATAATGCCCAGAGTGCTGCCTGTCAGCCTCAGAAATGCCTACTCAGATCTGATGGTAGGGGACCCCAAAACCTCTGCTCACCTGGCCTTCCGCTCAGCCGAGCATCCACTGCGGCTCTCCAGGGGCTGTGCCCAGCCGCCTGCTCTATGAGAAATTGCTGACCCTTCCATCACATGGACTCTTTAATTGTTCACATTGGTATTTTGTTTCTCTCTACTGTAGACAGTTTGCTGTCAGTTATCTGTCCTTCATATGTAATTAATTGTGCTGTCTCCCGGCTCATTAGAAACAAGCCCCTCTCTTCCCCTTCCCCCTCTCCCCTGGCCAAGTCACAGTGTGCATTATTTAGGTTAAATCATGTTTAAATAACTACATAAACAGTAGGTCGAGTTTGCCTTTTGTCTAGGCTGAGACTGTTGCTTGGCTCCTTTCTCAAAGTGCCAGACCAGGAAAGCCCTTATCCCTGGAAGCACTTGAAGGGAAATCCTCACTGGGCAGAGCAGCCGTGCCACCCCAGGAGCAAGGGAAGGTCCTCTGAGCAGAAGGCTCGTCCAGTCAGTAACAAGAAGGAGTTGCCAAACTTTAATAAGTCAGGCATAAAAGTCAGCACTGCAGAGCAAAAATCCTGCCAGGAGGATGTTCATCGTCTAGCAAGAGATAACCGTGAGAGGAAGGTGAAGGCTGGTTTGGTTTGTTTTATTTTTACTCCAGCAGAGCTTATTCCAGCTAGCAAAATGCACCTCAAGAGACTTCACTTCACACATAATGGGTCACCCGTTACCACCTTACAACTACAGCACTGAAACTCAGGTGCTGCAATGCACATGAAAGACTTCTGAGCATTCATTCAATTAGGAGCAAAATGAGAGACTCTGAAGTGGGTTCCCTCAGTGCACCAGTTACAAAAAAAAAAAAAAAAAGATTGAGGATGTGGGTATACAGGTTCAATCAATCTAAAAACCAAGATGAATCATCACCTTGAACTCAAACACAGTCTGCACTGAACTGTCTTTTACTGTTACAGTAGTAAAAGTGAAACCTGTAAAGTTCATTTGCTTATTTTACTGGGCCAAAGCTTTATGTCCTTGTAAACCATTTTCCTGTGCCAAAGTACTGGTAATATCATCTGATGTAAAGATTTGAGGATTTAAATATCTGCTTCTATCTGGGAATAACCACTGACAGAATGAGCATGAGAAAGCTTGTTTCCTCGAGATTTCCAGCTTAGCCTAGGAGATTTAATCATCTGGAGGAGCTTCGGGTGAATCACCTGAACTTTTGGATGCCGACTGCAGCCAAGACCTCCCATCCTCCTTGTGTGTGCACATCCTCGCTGATAGACCTGGGCCAGCCAAGTGCTTTAACTGATTGGACCAGGCTCAGCTTTGCTGGATTGCCTGCACAAAGGTTGTGAAGGGCTTCTGTGAAGACTTCCACATGAAAAGCTCTGCAGACGTTCCCAGCAGTGTTATGCGAAGATAAATTACTACTCAGGGAAGATGTTTATACCAGTAATGTGAGAGACAATGAAGTTCTCTCTTCCTATCACAATCTGGGCACTGATGATGGCAGAACAAAAGCCTTTTGGGCTGCTGGAGACTAACGAATCCCACCAGTGACATGGGAAGACCACCACGAAGAGCCAGGGACTAGTTCAGTTTTCCAGTCTATCTGCAGATGGTCCTCTCCTCCACAAGGGCTTAGAAAGGATGGGTGCCCCTAAAGTTGTTTTATCAAAGACCTTTAATCTAAACTTGCTGCCTGGGCTTATTACAGCTGCTGGTCTGCTAGGGAAATGTGCTTCTGTGAAGCTGAACCCCACAAAATGGCAGTCTGGCTTCCCAGCTCGCTCTCCTAACTCTGCATGTACTGCTTTAGGAGACAGTCCACCCACCGCTTTGTCTGATTTTAGACAGACAAAAATATAAACTAGCCACAGCTTGGTTCATCAGAAACACACCCAGCTTTTAGGTGTTGCTGTATGATTAATAATATATGCCTTAAAAAAATAAAAATGTTCTCAAGAAGGAAAGGGGAAAGGAAGGAAGAAAGAAAAACATACACGAGTGGGGGAGGGGGGAAAAAGGACAACAATCTGAGACTTTCAATGGGAATGTCCAAAAATAACACAAACAGGATCTCCCTGCCATCTGCTTCGATCCTCTCTGAATGGCTTTCAAAGCAAAAAGCCTTGCCAAAACCTGACAAACAAAGCACTGAGCATCAGTTTTAATGGAATACCAATACTGTGTTCCCCCTTCCCCCCTTTTTGCTTCATAGACACACACCTTCCACACCCTTCCAGTTGCCAAATAAATGACACTATGCAAAAAAATTTGCTTCGCTTACGAATCTGAATAAACAAGAAATAATTTTGCAAGTGGTCCCATATATCTCTGCTTCTCTGCTTACAATGGACACTAATAAGATTTGCCATAACTAATTCATTCTTTCACACCATTACCCTATTCTTTAACTAAAAAAAGAAAAAAAAATTACATTCTGCATATCCCATGTGCATTTTTCTGCAACTTTCACACAGTTGAAACAAGGGTTTCAATGGCAAAGCCCAACCTTCACAGCGCAGACATTTTCAACTTAGTTTAGGCCTTTCAGTGAGGCTTAAATGTGAGTTTTACTTCAGCCTAAAAATGAATAGAAGAATGTTTGTCACTTGTTTTGCTTGATTTCCCATTCTCATTTAAAAAAGAGATGTATAATATGATGGGAAATGGGAAGGCATAGGAGAGCTGCTGTCTTAACACCAAAGGCAGTGTGTGAGTGCACACAAAGCAGAAAACATTGACTCCAAAGACAGTGTGCTAGCACATATAAAACAGAAACAAAATTCATTAGCTGAAAAACCCAGCAACTCTCCTATGCTTCCTTTCAGCCCAGCTAAGCAGACCAAACTTCTTTTCCTTTTTTTTTTTTTTTTTTCCCCTCGGTTGGTTTTTTGTTTGTTTGTTTTTTGTTTGTTTGTTTTTTGTTACTGGTTGGGGTTGTTCCAAGATTCGCATCTCGCCTGGCAAACTTAAGAAGCTTAAAGCCACGCTTCTTTGTTGCACTTTGTTCCCTCTGCTATCGGGATATTTTTATGTACCAGGAGCACACCTTCGCCAGCGCCAATCAACCTTTCTTTTGCTTTTCTTTCTCAAAAAACATCTGAGGCCTAAATTACTTGAACAAACAAAGGAGATTTCCCTCCCTCTCTCCCCTGCTGCCACCTCCCCCCTCAGTGCTGGGTCTGCCCCTCCTCCTCCGGCACACAAATGGCCTCACACCAGACGGGATGGAGGGAGGGCTCCCAATTACACCTCTTTATTAACGAGGGGCCACGGCGGGGAAGACACTGCAGCAGCTTGGGGTACAGACTGTGGCTGCTGGCTCCTTCCTGTCACCCAAACCAGGGAGCAGAGGTCACGAGTAATCTGCTGGGAAGGAGCCCGAGCGTGAGAGCTTTGGCCCACCTGCCAGCCCCTGCCATGGTGGGTGGGCATTGCTGGTCTGGCCCCACCAGCATGTCTGGGAAAGGGTGGCAGGAAAAGCCTGCAAAGACCACTGCTGCTTCTTGCAGCCTGTGGATGGGGAGATCTGGGGCGTGGTGGGAGAATGACTGATCCACCAAGCCATGGGGTGGGAGCAGGGGTCCTTGCTGCAGCTGGGGCAGTGAATGGTGGGATGGCTTCTCCAGTGGCCCCGGGTGAGACACCTCTGTCTGCTTCAATTTTCTGCTTGGAAACCTTAGGAAAGAGCTGAAATTCTGTGTTCTTTTGTAGTAGTCAGACATGACATGGTCTAAGTTGTCTCTGCCTGTGGTAAGGGTTTCCAACCTGAATCTTTCTATGATCTATAAGAGTTACAGGGCACAACCTTCAATTTTCTGTAAGTACCATCCATCATCTAAGTCCTTTTTGCCTTTGTGGTGATTCGTTTTCTTGTTCTACTAGGAAAGAGGAAGGTGTTTCTTGATGGTCAAAATCAAAACCCTTTCCTTTTCTCTTATTTCAGCCTCAGGCCACCTTTTGCATTCACCCATCAATGCTGTGGTGTCACACCTGATGGTAAACTTTCTGAGCCCCTTGGGCCTCTTATTTACCCATCAGACCCTCTCCAGCACTGCCTGCATGGCTGTTTCCATCTGGCAGAGCCCAAATCCTCCTTTCTCCTTACCTCACTGTTTAAATTCCTCTCCCACTGGGCTGCTGGCTTTTCCTCAGGAACAAAGCACAGGCCCCGTGAGCAAACACTTCTACCCATCTGTGTCCAACAGCTATGACAAAAACATCTCCCCTTATTCCTAAAGGTCCCCACAATTTTTCCCCAGACCTCATAATATGCTTGTCCTTTCTGACTCCCACCCTACTCTCAAAACTATATTTGGTCACTGTGTCCAGTCTTTAGGCTTATTTATTTACAGACCTTCACGCTACCTGTGGTTCTTGTTGAGTCTCTTTGGTGTCAACCTGCATCTGTTTTCACACAAGTGGCAAGTCTGTGGACAGGCAGTCAAGATGCACAGAGAAAAGGGGGCTATAAGGGAAGCATAAAACATTGCTATTTTTTCTAACCAGGGATTAACACATGGTTTTTAAACAAGAGGACTCCCTTCCCAGCTGACAGCAGCAGCTGCAGCTTCTGACTTGCTCACAGAGTGGCAGGGAATCGAATCAAAGAGAAAAGAAGACAGAGGACAACCCTTCCTTGGGGAGTAGGAAACACAATGCAAGCTATTCTAAAATCCCTGAAAATACTGGCTTGGTTTTAGGTCAGGCTCTCCTTCCTCCTTCTGTCCTGAGTACCCCCACCCCCTCACACACACCCCACTCAACAAAGGGAAATTGGTATTTTTCAAAATTCTTCTGAAAGCCAAGCTGGCAGATGGTTCTTTCCATGCTGGGGAGGAACAAAAAGAAAAACCTGCCAGGATACACATCACTGAGACGTGACAAAGATGGGCATGGTGGCTGGCCTTTGACCCAGGGATTTCATAGGCCTATTAAACCATGTGGCCAAGATGGACTGAGTCGACTCCTATCTCCAGCATGCAGCTGCTGTACCCCATGGGCTCATGCTAAGTATATTAGATTAAGTCAGGCCAGATAGACTGAAAAGAGACAGGGTTTCCATCTCCTACCTTTTCAACACCTTAGGACAATCCTCATCTAAGCATGTGGTAGTGAAATTCAGTGGCCACATTAAGGTATAGATAGTAAAAGGCTTATTTAGACAGTAATTTGCAACAGTCCTACTTTACCAAAGTCTTTCATATATATCAGTGATATGAACTCCTGCAAATGCAGAAAGCCAAGAGCAAATCACTGCCAGCCCTTCTATCAAACTTGAAAGCCTCAAGTTGAGCATCTGGCTGTCTACCACAAGCTGCCCTGCTTTTTCTTAAAAACATCCTCTAGATAACATGAACAGCCAAATTCCCACTCTCTTTGAGTGCACGGCAAGCAGAGCCCAGACCTCCACGTCCCAAGGACCCAAGTTGGTTCCAAGGACGAAGCATGGCTTGGTTATGAACCACAGCTGCCAACCAAGCCACAGGGAGCAGCGAGGGATGTGCTGCCCTCCTGCAGGGCCGCCCTGTGCTTCACAGATTCCCAGCGCTGGCAGTCGCTGTCCCCAGTGACTAATAGCAGCTCCTGCCCACACCCAGAGCTGATGACCTCAGGACAAATCAGTCGCTCCCCATCACCCTCTCCCCATTTCCTCCTGAGGTGGCTGTGCTGTTGTCACAGAAAGAAATAGGCTTTCCCACCCCCTCACTTTGAATCAGGAATATAATTACAAGTGATGCAATGGAATTAAGACCAGAGAGAGAAAAGGCTGGAGGGAATTTGTCCTGCTGATTACATAAATTATTGAAGAAAAGTATCCCATGGAAAGAAAGAGGCTGTCTTTGGGAAGAGAACTTCACCAGCTTGTGTGCTGGTAGACACAATGTCAGAAAATGGACAGGACAAATTAATTATCCCTGTCTAACCTGCACACAAGAAGGGATATAAGAAGTAGAATACCTTATCAATCCAACAGCATCAGTTCCCAGTGGAAGATGCAATAAAGAAGTGCCTTCAAGCTCCCTGTTAATACAAATTAGGCAGGTGACTAATGTAGGGACTACCCCTGCAGCTGAATAGACTTTGGTGGGAGGCAGAAGTGAGGGCTGGTCAAGACCCTGTTAGTGTTGCTGCTCCACAGTGGAAAAAAATATCTGCCTCTGGTCTACTTTTCTTAGTCTTAAGGGTGACCTTTCATCAAATTACCCACCTGGGAATACAGCAGATAAAATTTTGGTGAAGATACTGAGGCACAATGTTCTACTGAGGAGCAGGGGAGACTACTGATAAAAGTCTATTTAGCAATCCCAGTGTAAGCTCTACCTCGGAGGTATGAGGAAACTGTTTCCTTCACATCCTCCTGGGAAATGTTTGCCAGCCACGTTACAGAAGTGCCTTCTCACAGAAGCACCAGCTGGGGAACCAGTGACTCACCCTGCAGTGAGGTGAGGGTGTGATCGTGGTGACACACTGAAGTCCAGTGCTTGGCCGTCTCCTTGTCAGAGTCCTCAGCACGGGGAGAGGGGGGCCATGTCCTCTGGCTCCTTTGCTTGTGCCACCACATTCCTTCCAAAAGTGAGAGCATTGGGCAAGTCAAAATTACCCACGGATCCCCTCAGGGCTGATTCTCATCTTTCAGCCATGTGGAAGGAGAGCAGCTCACATGAAGTTAAGATGCTGCGAAGCACTGAAATTCCTCAATGAACCACCCAAGTTTATAGTGGTAGGGTTTTTGTAACACCCAATGTCAATAAAAAGATACCATCTCTCTCTGCAAACCTTGCCACCCAGGTGAGAGAGAGCCATGAGAAACTGATGAGCAGATAATGAGTACTCCAGTAGATATCCCTCATTCAACTCTTACCACATTTTAGGGTTTACAGACCAGAAGGGATTATTAAGGGCATCTAGGTCAACCAATTGCATGCTGGCCCCAAAACTCCACTCCCTCATTTCTGCATCCAGCCCTAGCTCCTCCCTGAGATAAGTTTTAAGTGAGTAGGGAAGATGCAGACAGCTTACCATTTTGAAACAAATCAACCTGTTTAAATGACAGCTAGAAGAGGACTGGTTTCCAGAAGGGGTCTGCACTCAGTCCTTGGAGATCAGGCCACCCCTGGGAGATTCAGCAGTGCCATGGTTAAGCAACCACAGCTCAGTGAAAAAGGTCTGAGTGTTAACCTGGCCTGTGACAGGTTCCTTGAGTGAGTCACTTAAGCTCATTGCTCTACTTCACATTCTGTACTAAGAGACAAGATGGTTCCACTTATCCTCTTCTCTATGGAACTTGTGAAAGGCTTGCAGGACAACAGGCTCTCCTGATGCTTTCCTTTGTACAGGACCTGCCAACAGCAATCATGGATGCACAACAGCAGCATGGGGCGGCACCTTAAAACCCCACTTAGTTCTGCAAACACAGCTGTGGTTGACCATCTATCTTGAATGACCATGTCCTCATGTTCAGCAAACCAGTCTTGGCCACAATCCAAGCCACATCTCAGATGTACAACCTGATTTTCAACCTGTAGTAGGACACCTTAGCCCTCATGCTGTTCCTTTCACTGTGCTCACAGCTCCAGGAAGAAAGAAAAATAATAACAAGATGTTTGGCCTGATACTACTCTGCCCACTCTGGAGAAGAGGAGTTTGTTGTCCGTCCTACTTGGAGGCAGTGTAATGCTACTGGTGCATGCACCATGGCTTGAGAATCCCTTTCCTTATAGCAACCACCTGCAGCTCAGAGTCCAAACATAACCACAATGCAGAAATAGCACTTTATGTCCTGAAATGAAGAAGACAACAGCCGCTGGCCTAACTCACGTTAGAGGTCATGGCAAGAAATGGAAAATAATGCTCTTATGAAAACACAGCTAACTGAACTAGTCCTCGAGGGTCACATCTCAAATGGAATCATTTTAAGGTTGAAGAGTTGGAAAAGTCTCAGAGTTAAAGAACAAAACAATGAATGTTTATACTGGATATTTTTAGACCAGTTTCCTAAGGAAACAAGGCTAACATGGTGACACTGTGTTTGTGTGTATGTGAATGCACATACAAAGTCCTTGCCTGCCTGCACAGTCCTCTCTCCTCAAAAGTTTTTGTATATTTTGTCCAGTTTTGATCAAGTGTGATGCAAAACCAAAATATTTGTGATATAATATTCTAACAAGTTTTGCTCAAACTGTTCTCTGGTGAGAAGAAAGGGAACCTTGAGGGGGTCCCAAAAAGGGTTTGGCTGGAAAGTTCATTCATCTCTAGACACCAGAGAAGTCACATAGGAAAGTGGCCAGAAACCAATTGTCACAAGCCTCCATTCTCTTAGAAAAATCAAAAAAAAAAAGACAAGCCGAGGGCACCAGGTAAAACCACAGTTTCCATTCAAATGGACTAAGATGGGTCTGTTACTCAGTCCCACTGGCTGGGCAGGAGAATGGGACCAGCAAGAATCCCATCTAGGAATGAAGCATGTAAAGAGTTAGACCTGACCTGAGGGGGCTAGCTGGGTGTGTTGTGTGTGTGTATATTGGTGTGAAAAAAGGAATTGAAGATGAAAAGTCTGTAGGCAAACCAGAAGGTATCTGTGGTCAGACATGCCTGGAAAGGGAGGAAGGGAAGCGCTGCAGGCTAAAGCTGATGCTGGAAGAACAACAACGTGTACATGAAGGACTGACACCCCAAAACCTCTGCAAATGAAAACACAGCCAGTTTGCAGCCCTGGGTGTACATGCCAACACATCACATCTCCATCTCTGTCAGCCTGGAGGCCACGGTGCTTTCGAAACACCTCATGTGCACTGACTTGGCCAAGGGTTTGCACCCTCTCCTGCAGCAGTTTGGTGATGGGGCTGAGGACCTCCACCTGGATCCCCAGCTTCCGGCACCTGTCCCAGTTTCTTCCTTGCAGCATCTCCTCAATCCCAACACCGGGTCTGTGGATACTTTGTCATGGTTTGAAGAGAAAGACACAGCACAAGTAAACAAGAAAATGTCACAGAGGGCCATCGAAACTCAGCTGTGGGAGGGAGAGCCTGCTGCAAAACAAAACCTGTCCTCAACACAGACAGCCTCCCCAAGCCCTGGTCATATGGCAGCTAATCAAGTACACCAAGTCTTCCTGGTCTGGCACACTGTGTTCAGCAGAAAAAGCCTGCTTACATTTCCTCAGCCCATCCCTTCACTGCCAGATGTTTGCTTCTTGAAGACACACTTGACTAGATGCAAAAAAAAAAGTCACAATTCTTTGGGAGCACACAGACAGTGAGGGATGGGCATCAGCTGGGTCAGGCAGAGCAATGAGCTGGAAAAGACACTCTGCCTTATTCCTCTCATGAGATATCCAGGACGTATTACAAGATGGACATTTCTCCAGCAAGCTTTGAAGGAGAAGGAAGGGTTAAGAGCTGGGATCCAGCCCTCCAGCTCTTCACAGAGAGGCTTTAAACAGCCTTCAGGTGGGACCAGCCTCCTCCAGATGGCTATGTGGGGAATCAAGATGACTCGGCTCCCAGTCTGAGCACCTCAGGTGCCTTCATGGACCAAGACGAACCTAAGTGGTTCTCAGCTCCTAGAAAAACTGGTTTCTTAAGTGAATAAATTCATTTCTTCACAAAAACAAACCAAAAAAACTGCCAAACATTCATTCCTGTTCTCTTTTTGCAGTGAGCCTAAGACACCTGAGGTGGGAGAACACCAAACTGCAGCTGTTTCAATTGTGCCTTCAACAATGTGGTAGAAAGAAAAGCTAGCCTGAAGGAAACCTGGGATGACTATCAAAGAGCTGAGTTTCTGTGGCTTTGCACCCGTAGGCTTTTGTAGAAAGACTGTAAAAATGCCAGGAGCCTCATGCCTGTTGGAGCAGCTCTGCATTGATCTCTCAGCTGCTCGAGAGCCAGTTTCACCTTGGAGGCAGCTGGAAGAACACTCCTCCACTCTGTTGGCACTTCTGGGGCTCTACCACTATACCATGACCTGGGAAGAGGCTGAGGTCTACTCTGCTGGTGTGAGCTCCACGTACCTGCCACAAGCATCACATAGAGCTGTCTCAAGGCTTTACTAAGAAAAAACAGGGACTAAACCAGCACTGAAACACATCAAGGCTGAAGGGACTGTGGATGTTCCATCCTTGGGGGGGGAGGGGGGCAGGGAGAAAAAGAAGCTGTAAATCAAACCCTGACACTTCAAGCAGGTACAACTAACACGCAAGTCCCTTTTCCTCGCTAAGCCACAGGGAGCACGCACTTACGCCAACCCCCTGAGCCACATTAGGGATCGCAAGAGGAAGAGCTGACTCAGATGACATCTTGCACAGGGATGCCCTTAGCAAAGAGGGATAAGCATGCACAATGAGCAATTGGATGATCATGCACACAAATCACTGGGGAGATGAGTCCAGCACAGGGGTAATCCAGCAAGAGCTGCAGATGCACACGAGAACCTGGAGGGAAAGTGCAGTGTGCAGCCATCAGTAAAAAGAAGGGGGAAGGAGAGGAGGGGGAGCACTTGTGATCTTCTGGGGAAGAAGGAGGGGTGCAATGACGCCTTTTTGCTGGTCCTAAAATCACGAGCCAGACATAGGTGACAAAAAGGGGTTACCTTTATAAGGATCCATAGGTGCACAGCTCGCCAGGTGGAAGACGCCGAAGATGCACCCACAGAGTAACATGAATACAATTTTTATATGTTCAGCAAATTGGCATATCTGACAAAAATCACCAATTAGAGACATAAGTGGTGAGGTAATTCCCCTCCCATTCAATCCTCTTTGAATTCCCCCCCCCTTTAGATAGGAACTGGACTTTGCTTATGAAAATGTGTCTGGGACAGCTAGTTTCAACCTTGGTTTCCCCAAGAATCTAACCTTGGACCCCCAGCTTGGAACCACTGGGGAATTTATTTCGTCTTTCTGTCTAATAGAGTAGGTGAAGTGCTAGCTATGAATATTATGATAGGCTACAGAGCTACAAATATATGTTTAAAGAATATAGAGAATATATAAAATAAAAAAGGTAAAAATCAATTCGGCATCAGCAGTGGTGAGAACACGTGAATGAGAGAGTCCTCAAGGAAAGGTGAACCACTGCATATGTGGGGCAGTGAAAAGGAAGACTGTGAATTGAATTTCAAGGGGGAAAGTGTTAGAACTGCTTCCTGCAGAGAAATGGCAAACACCTACAGAAACTCAAAGGAAAAAAAAAAAAAAACTGGAAGAAAATCCAGATAGAGTTTCCTCTGACTACACACAAGGAAGCTTTACTTCCAATTGACTTGCTGCTGTGCTTATCTCTCAGCAATAAAATGCATTCACCCATCCCAAGCTCTCGAAAAACCCTACGAATTACAATACCACTAACTTACATTCTCTGAAGAAGGATGTTATGCATATGATGAAAGCTCCAAAGAACCTTTGTCAGACTATGCTTAAAGAAAGAAGAAGTGGAAAATGAAGTGTTTACAGACATAAGAGAATAGGAAAAAACCCAAAAAACAAATGCAGGGAAGGGACAAAAAAAGGAAACAAAACAGAACCAGAGAAATAACTGTTCATCTGGGACTTGTTAAATGCTACGTGGCAGGCAGGGAATGCTGATAGGTTGCTTCATTGCATTTGGTGCCACACTTTCAGTGTTCTTCCAGACTGATAACATGTTTCCTTATCTGAAGAAAAAAACACCTTTAGTGTTGCTGAGGTGGTTGACTCGAGCAACCCTACTGCAGGTGAGAGAGCAGCTGCTGCAGGGCTTGCCAGCATTCCAGCAGGACATCCTCTAGGCTCCTGGCTTTTTTCTTCCCTCCCTCTCCAATCAGACTAAATGAAATGAGCTATTTGTGGGTTTGGAAGTGGCAACGGTTCAGCCCGCTCCATCCCCAGGTGCCAAAGGGTTGAAATAAGAGAAAACTCTTACAGAACTTTTGTGCACTTTCCAATTGCCACACAAGCAGCCAGAGACGCAGCTCGAGCTATGATTCAACTTCTGAGCAGCCCTGGGAAAAGGGCTAGGAAACTACCCTTACTCTTTTTTTCAAGTAGGGGAAGCCGACGTGAAACTTGGCGTGGTCTGGACTTAAAAGAAACACCAAAAGTTGTTGGGTTGCAGCCAAGCATTCAAGCTAGCAGAGCAGAGGTTCCCAACACTGGTACTCTCTCAGCCCCTGCCTCCCTCCCCTCTCCAGGGCATCAGCAACCGCACCCAGCAAGATCCTCTCCTGAATTCCCTCCCCTCCCATTCAGGATCACATAACATCCCTGGGGCGATTGCTCGCATGGAAAAGCAACATGAGGAAAGTATTTAATGTATGTTTATGTCTTTTAATATAGTGTAGCAGCTGGAATCAAAGGCAAAAACCCCGGGCCTCAGCACATGAGCATCGTGGCTCTCCACAGAGTCCCCTTCTAATTACCGCTGCTCTCTGGACCACAGCTTTAGAAATCAGGCACTAAACCCTACTGCCTAATTAGCAGAGCAGTGTAAAGCTTAAGAACAGGCATATCTTCTTCCTCCCTAAGTGGCCACTGAATAAATGCTATATCCCCAGTTCACAGTCCCTTTTTACATTGCTGGCATTACCAGTCCTTCGTGTACCCACATGCTGTTACTTAAATTGCTTCCATGTTTTCATTACTTGCTCTCTGTGCTGTGTGTATTGAAACTCCTGCAAGAATGCTGAAGTGGTATTTCAAAGCACTGGGGACTGCTGGAGATGTATCTGGAAATATTATGCAACAAGCTAAGGGGATTTTTCAAGTACTGATAGAGTGTGCACTTCCTCAAGGGAAAAATAAATTGGGGTGCTACTCCATGATGTGCAGGACAACCACTCCCACCCACCAGAGGCGTTAGAATGGCACTTGCAGCTCAGTCTCTGTGTACTCTCTGCAACCACGAGCAAGGTGGTAAACTCAAATAATGCTCCCGTGTGCAAGGGAAATGTGTATATTGGGCCAAACCCTCCTGGCAAAAATCCATAAAGGACAGCGGACTGATGCCACCTGAAGGTCTGTCCCACTCTTTAAATGTGTTGTTCCCTCCTTCTGCTGCCAGGAGCTGATTTTCTGGAGCTTGTGCTGATTAAACCAACAGGCAATCAGAACAGCCTAATGCTGAAATTTCAAAACCACCAAAACCATTTAAATGTGATAAAACACTTTTTTTTTCCCACAACCCCTACTGCCGCTCTCAATGGTTCTGCAAGTACATGCAGAAGGTTCCTGCATGCTCCTCTTCCCAGGAAAAGGATAGACCAGAGATCTACATCTCCAAGTGAGTTTCAGTTTGCTCTTTCCTCCTAGTTATCTTCCCCCCCAAAAATTTCTGTACCTGCCACAAGATAGACACTGGCCATAGAAGAAATCATTCTGCCAGCACTGGAACTTTTCTTCCACTCAATTTCAGCCTCCCTTGCTGCAGTGGCTTTGATCACCCCTTGATGCGAGGTGCTCACAGCCTGATCCTGGAACCGAGGGGCAGGTGTGCGTGAAATCTGCCCCGGCTGCCGGGATGCAGGTTATTCCCCATGCTGGTGATGCAGGCTGTAGGTCTCCAGGCATCACACCCCTCGAGATCACAGCACTGGGGTCTTCCAGACCCCTGCTGGGGACATCTCTGCCACAGCTGCGGCTCAGCAGCTGCCGCGCGGCAGCCGTTGGGTGTTATGCTAATGGTGCACCGGGGCAGCAGCCCTCTCCCCATCTGCTCAGAGCATCCACCTGCTGGGTGGTGAGGTTTTTTTGTTTGTTTTAATGGCCAGATTAGACCAGTGTTGACCCAAAGCGCTCCCAGCCTGAGCTCAGGGTGTGTGTGAACACAGCCCCAGCCTGCTCCGACCTCACAGCACAGGTGCAAGCTGGATGCAGCCGCGTCTGAGCAGTGATCTATTTCTTTCAAACTCCTTATCCTCCTGCAATTAAGGTCATCACCCTGAGCATAACCATGCTACAAGGTGCTTTTTTAGCTATTGTTCACACTGGGTTTGTTTGGTTTTTGTTTAGGGTTTTTTTGCACATAACTTCCTTATGCTTAGCTTTATTTATTCAACCTCTTTGGATGACCACACAGAACACACCTTCCATGCCCATCTGACTGGGTGATAAAGACAAATGAAGGCTCTGATTTCTATTTCAGTCATATTTTCCTCAGTCCATGAACAGTAGGCAGTGGTTTGCAGTTCTTTTTTTCTGTTTACATGGCCAGGGAAGGATTGCTTGTGACACTTTTGCTGTCACTGAGCACAGTCCCATAAAACCGCTGTTTCCCCTGAGACCTCTACAAGCATTCAGGGAGGACAGGAAAGTGGAAATTAGACATTGCTTAGTGCTAAGAAGGCAGCCCATCCTTTTCAGTAGGTGGGAAAATCTCTTCTCAAAGTGTTATCGGGCCAAACCTCTGCTGTGTTAAAAAGAGCTACTTCTTTCATGCCCATACACTACACCATTTAGAAGATTCTGAGAAAAAAAAATCCCCTTCATTTGGGGATTTTTTGGTTTGTTTTCAAGTTCAGCTTGTAAGAAAAGTACTCTAAGACTGAGTGATGTTAATCTCCCCGGGCTCTGCCTTGAGTCAGTGGGAAATGTCGATGCTTAAAAAAGTGATTTTGAGTTATGAAAATTTTGGTCTAAGTCAGTCTGCTGAGGAGGATTTCTCCAGGAAGAGGTGGTGACAATTAGCCTCCTCAAGACTTCACATTGCCCTTTGAGTACCCATCACATCTGTAAGGTATGGGAGAAGAGGGATCAAAGCTGCATGAAGAGGAAAACCAAACCCTAATCACTGACAGCCTAAATCTGAGATTAATTTCTCCAGGTTTTGGAGACATTTGTGCATCTTTTATCAAGTCTGTGTTCCTGTCTGAACTCATGAAGCCCATGTGCTACTAAGGAGGAAGAGGTGAAGTATTTGTACTGTAACCTGACCAAAACTACTTGGTTAATGCCTAGGACAGAAAATACCACTAACCCAACAATTTGGGTCCCCACCAGCACTGCTTAATACACTCAAACTAAATTTGGTCTGTGTACTAAGTGTAGGCAACACTACAGAAAAATCAAGCCAAGAGCAAATCAAAAGGCTGCTCCTGAAAACAGCTCATACAAAGAAAGGATTTTCTTTCTTTCTTTTCTCATCCTTGAATAAGTGAAAAAATAAAAAAAAAAGTTCAATTTTTACCCAGATTTAAGTACCAAAAATTTCTCTGCAGAAGGCTATTTCAAGAAAATGATATGCATCTGGAAGAAAATGAGACTTATAATGGAAGTATTTTCTGTAGCATAACTATAGCACTACTCACACAATGCTGTAATCAAGAATAATGGAGCCCATCACCCAGAATACAGGAATGAATTCAATTGTTCACCGTGCACATACCTCTATTTTAAAAATGCAGTTGAATGCTTTAACTGCCAAAAGGCTTGAGCATTAGTGCTCAGGCACAAAGCAGTTTAGAAGTGGGCTCCTTCATTTCTCAGTCATGTAATCATTAATCTCAAAACTCAATTACATACAAAAATAGAAGAGGCCTGGTTGAACTTTTGATCTCTTCTGAATTGGCTCATCTGAAGGATAGCTCAAGATCATTCCCAATGCATATGTGGCAGTGCAGGATGGTCCTTGCCCTGCGCTCCTGCAAGGCCAATTCTTGCAAAGGTTATGCCTTGGACACAAATTGTTTGAGGAGATTTTTTTCCTCCTTGCTCCCTCTGCTTCTGGGAGAAACTAGAAATATGTGAAAGAACAGAACCTACCTTCTTTTTGGAGTGTGATCTGTCCTCCTCTTTAGCTGTTTTGCTATTTTTCCCAGTTCTGGAAAGCTTCTGTTCCCCAGACTGCTTGATGGTGATTTTGATCTCAGGAGGGCAAATATAGTTCTCCAAGTTCTTTGGGGGCTTCTTCGCTCTCTTGGTGGTCTGGATCTTTAGTTTTAAACTCCCCTCTGTGAAGTTAGCCTCCTTGATGGAAAACTCCTGCTCCTCCAGGCCATCTCCTGCCACCCATTTCTCACTGTCTGCATTGGAAGTAGAATCCACATCTCTTCCGGAACCGAGCTCATCCTCTTCCTCAGGCTCCAGCCTCTCACTGCTCACTGGGATCCCTTTCCCCGCGCCTGATGAAGGCAGCATCGTCTCCCCTGCGCAGCCCGAGACAGGCGAAGGCTTCGTGGAGGTGACAGCAGCTGGCAGAAAGTCTGCCTCACCCCCCCTTTGCCGGGAGCTGCTCAAAGTCTCTCTGGGCTCCATAGCAATACCACAACGTCCTGGAGTTTGGTCGGAGGGAAGGGGAGTACAGGAGGGGATGAGGGGAGCAAGGGCAGATATGATCCCAGGGAGTGAATGGCAACTGTCCACCAAATTCAATGTCCTGGTCACCCAGAGGCTGCAAGATGCTCAGAAGAGACCAAATGTGCCACTGTCAAAAGAAAGGAAAAAATAAAGAGGAAGTTAGCACGTATACACACACACACATATATCAAATGAGTGTGGAGATGACTGAAACAGGGCACAGGGCACACTCAGGCTTCCCCTGCAGCATCTCAAGGGCTTTCCTTGAAGCACAATGGGAACCAAAGCTGACCAGCACTTCCAAGGGCTGGATCTGAAATCACAAAGCAAGGAACAATAGCCATGTGTATTGTTAAATTGATGACAATGAATATATATTTAAAAAACCACATCCAAAGTGTTGTCTAAATGCAAACATCTTCAACTCGACTTATGCAATGAACGAGAGGACAGCCAGCTCTCCACACCCATGAAGCTCCTCATTACCTCAACGTGCTCACTGTCACAGGGTTTCCAGAGGGGGAAAAAGTAAACTCAGACACTTGCCATGGGTTAAACAACAACCCAGTGATCAGAGCACAGAAAACGTGGTGCTGCCCTCTGAATCAGCATCAGAGTTTCAAACTCTCTGTTTTCTCAATTCCCAGGTATGAGAGAGACATGCCCTTGGCTGCCAGCTATTCTGAGGGGAATCCTGCTTTGGATGAATAATTCATTACAGACCAACTGCAGTCCAAGGTGCTCTGTGGGATGCTGGAATTGCAGGAGCATCCACCTGGGCTTCTTGCAGGGCATGTCAGTGTCCCAACTATTGAGGTGTGTGGAGGAAAGCTAAACTCAAGGTTTTCCAGAGTTCCTGATGCCCCTGGGTACCACTGCTCTGTGGTGAAGCCTGGGGCTGGATAATGCACAGACTGTGCTCTCAACCTTGCAAGTTTTATCTTCCTTTAGAACATCAGAGATGGAACCCTTTGAGGTAGAAACACTCCTACTTGGTACCTTACAAAATCTCAGCTAAAGGGAGAAGCTGTGAATGTTCAATTGAAACAGAGGCTGTACCAGGAGTAGCTCCCTGCTGGATTAGCTCAGCTGCACTTGACCAACTGCCATCAAGATCTGAGCACAGCCAGGTCATTCTTGGCAGTGATATACCATAAAGAAAAAACCCCAAAATTATCTTGCTGCCTATCACCAAATCAGCACAGCAGTGCCAATATACACTACTCTAAAGCACAGCTCACCCAGAAAAAACACTTGTCCTTGTACCACTGGCTTATTTTTGCTTTTTATAGGTACCTTGCAGGAGCTTGAAATTCAACAAGAAGTAATAACAAGAGCCTTTTATTAGTTGTAGATCCACATTTGCACTGGAGTGTGACCATGTGTCACTTGTCTGACCTGGGCACGTATGTCTACAAGTGGAAAGTCCTAAGCATCCTAGAGCTCCATGAAATCACTAGGGAACCTCCACCCAGGTCCCAGAAGACACAAGTTCAAATAAACTTCCCATAAATAGCACAAGCTGACAACCCAAGCAGAAAGAAAAAAAAGAAAGAAAAAAAAAAAAGGGAGAGAAACAACTTGGAGCCTGAATTGCCATCTGGCCTTAAGGATGGTTTCTGTAACTCACAGGAGATAGAAATACACCACAAAAACTCTTCATTTGCACATCTCCTGGCAATAGTGGAGAGACTAATTTCCCAGAGCTGGTGTCACTAGTCTCATTTGAGATGATCTTGAGTAACTAACAGACCCAAGGTCTCCTGCAGGCCTACCCTGACTCACCCTATGGTCAGCCAGTCTCTCCATTTCACCCCTGGGAACAAGGATCACACTTACATCCTTCAAACCCATTGTAGGGTGGGTTAGTTAATGCCCTTACATTGTTTTGAACCCAAACCGTGTGGTAGTTGCTAATTACTAACACAATTAGTACGTGAAAGCCACCCAGTTGGGAGGAGCTGCTCCACCTAATTGACTGACTTTGCACCTTGCCTCTCCTTGTGCCTGTGAAGGTGATGGGAGTCAGAGACACCTTCCTCTTCCAACCGGCCCAATCAAGAAAAAGAAAAAAAAAAAGAGCCCTCTTATTTATCTGCCATTTTGCATTGTTAATCTACGTGGAGAGGGACACAATGTACACACTCTGCTGGGCTGCAGCACAAACACAAGGTGGTAAAAGCTCGGTGGTGCAGCATTCCAGGGAGTTACCGCTCTGGTATGCACGCATGTACAATGGGCACTCTGTGCCGGCCTCCGCCCACAGGCTTTTAACCTCTCTCGCTGCTGGCTGCAAAGAGCAGGCTCTGGAGCAGCTCAGCAGGATGAGCCTGCAAGCACCGAGGGTGCAAGGAAGCGACCACTGCCATAATGAACCAGCCCTCTTGGGACCCTCAACTGAACGGGAGCTTAAATGCAGCTCACGACTCCAGGACAGGAAGAGTCCTTCAGGTTTTGAGCCACTGGGTAATGTTTTATGGAGGGTGAATAAAAAGCCAGGTTTCTGCTCCAAAGTCTGGTTGTGGGTCTTGGACTCAAACGCTGGGTCATAATGTCCAAACACTCATCCCTGCTTGGCCGTGTGCCTCCAGGTCGGCATAAACAAGCAACAGATAAATAAAGTCATTGCATTACAGCCATGTCAGACAAATTCATGCCAAATCCACCTTAAACCCAACTTAAAAATATTAGCCTCCTGTTCTGCCAAGAGTCTGCAGATGATATCACCAGACCCACAGGTAGCAACAAATAACCCTGCACTCAAATGCTGCACCCAGAATTAACTGGGTCATTGTTTTAGATATCTCCTTACTCTCCTTCAGGGTTAATAGTTAAATGACTTGGGTGCAGGGACATCATACCCGTCTTTCTAGTTTGGGCAGGCTACCTGTACTTTGACTAATTAGAAACCTCACTTCAGGCCTCTGAACATGTAACCTCTACTGGAAACCTCCCCTCTCCAGAGTGCCTGCAAGGAGAATCACAGAGTCATGGAATGGTTTGCGTTGGAAGGGATGCTAAAGCTCATCCAATTCCACCTCCTGCTATGGGCAGGGACACCTTTCGCTATCCCAGGTTTCTCCAAGGGCTGTTCAACCTTGCCTTGAACACTTCCAGGGATGGGACAGCCACACCTTCTCTGGACAACCTGTGCCAGGGCCTCACCACCCTCAATATCAACATACATTCTTCCCAATATCCGATTTAAACCAACTCTCTGTTGGTTTAAAGCCATTCCTCCTTATCCTGTTGCTGGAAGAGCTCCATTTCTATTTTTAATACCCAGGACATGAGGTCTGTCTAAACTTCTAAGTGCTGACCCAAGCTGCCCTTCCAAGCCTCCAATGCTCACCAGCATCAAGTCCCGTTCAATGAGCAGCTACAGAGGCATTTTACCATCCAAATTAAGCTCACAAGGGAAAGTGTTATTGCTAGCAGGTTTCCTGCAGTCAAGTTAAATTTGAGGAGGATAATTCACAGGTGAATGACAATAAATTTCACAGAAGTTGGCATTAGCTCTTAATTAGGGAGAGATTCATGCTTCCTCTGATAAGTACTGAGAAATAATCAAACGCCTGCTTCCTCAGCCTTGTTGCCAGTGCTCACGTTTCTTATCAGCTCCTCTGGGCACCTGTTCTGGAGGAAGAGGCCTTTAAGTACAAGACCTTCCTTTGGGTCATACTGGATGTCTCCTATTACGGTTTCTGAATACTCTCCCTTCTCCTGCCTCAGGCAACCTGGTGCTTGTAAGTATTCAGATGCCAGGGCTATAAAGTGATTAAAGTGAAAATTTGCCGAGGACAAAAACAGAAGTGAGAGCCAATCAGAGGGAGGAGAAATTCCCCTGTTTGGGATTCTCTGTGAAATGAAAGTGAACATAATACTTGGCATGGCTTTTGCCTTAAGCTTGGACTCAATAATCTTGGAGGTCTTTTCCAACCTTAGTGGTTCTGTGATTCTGTGATACTAAACCACATTAGTAGCAAGCAAACACAGTTTTGACACATGCAAGCAAGGCAGGTTCAGCTGCCTGGTGTTTCTGCTGTTCCTCTGAACTGCTCAAGCACTAGGGACACCAGCAGGGATTTGGGAGTGATTTTAAGAGGTGCTGCCGAAATCCCTTCTACACTAATACCGCTGTAACTACTAAGACCGCTTTAATATCGTTCATAGAATCCAAAGTGAATGGGTGAAAAAGAAAAAAATGTCTGCTGAACAGGTTCAAATAAGGGGAAACTAAGGCACAAGTCTGAGGCTCATAGGGAATGCAAAGCAGAGGTCACAACTTTTCAGACTCTATTGCCTTTGATTCTTGCACTCTTCCATGGGACATTGCGTTAAATCCCTAATCTCTGCAAAATATCAGGATTCCTGGAACCCTCTTTACTTTCCATCCCTCTGAAATCATTCACCACAAAGCACTGTACAGCAGTGTTTAATGATGAGATATCACCTTTCACTCCAAAGGCTCCCAGGTTGCTTCCATGGTCATTTATGGCACTGTGGAAATGCAGCTGCCTCTGTGCCAGAGGCCAATGGACAGCACATGTTACAGCCAAGAGCAAGTTTTGGTCAGAAACGTGCAGTGTCTACAAAACTTCAGAATTCATCATGGGTCTTAAAAACCCAACATCCCAGCATGTGACAAGCTGCACTGAACCCAGTTAACCCATACTGGAGTACAAAAATGCCCCACCCTATTTCTTCACTATTGTTTTGCAAAAGAAAAATATTGGAAATTCATGCTTGGTTGTGGTCTCTGTCCATGCACTGCCAGATAGCCAGCAGCATGACTTTGATGCTGATCAGGAACAGGCATCTGATCACACTTCTGTGGAATGGAAAAGCACACAATATGAAGCTTAAAATTTTCATTGTGATGACATAAAGCCAGTTCCAGATGATAGGAAAACTTGTAAGCCATAAAGCCAGTGTGGTGCAGAAAAGTGACATAAAATGATAAAATACAAAGTCTTCTGGGATAAAATTAAATAACTGCTTTTTTTTTTTTTTTTGAGCAAATTTGAACCAGTGTGAGTTTATACTGGATCAGTGTCATGTACCAGTAGTGTATTTAATCCACTGCTCAGAGCCCTGGAGCTAGATTTATGGCAGCTTTGGACCACAGCCTCATGTACTTCCTGAAGCCATGATACTCTGAAAGAGCAACCCAGCTTTGGCAGGGAGCTCAAATAATGACTGTGGCAGTTATTTTCTGTCCACATTATGGATCACGTAGGAAACACCCTCTCCCTGTCACCTGCCTTGTGTCCATCTAACTAAGGTATGTAATTCATTAATAGGGTGAATTAGAAGAAGAAATGTGATTCCTCTTTGCATGGTCCCCCTACTTTCAAATCTGCTTTTGTTCCAATCCTTCCAGCTTTACCTCTGATTTTGCATGGATTATGTGAGGACTTTGTACAAAAGGACAGGATGAAAGCTGTCCCAGATGCAGGTTATCCACATGAAAACAAGGAGCAAGAGCTAATGGCAGTTGCCAGAAATGTAATCTTCACTTGCTTCCATCAGACTGTGCTGAGTCCAAGGGCTACCATCCCTCTGCACCTCCTGAGCAGCACTGACTGACGGCTCTGCCTCAGTGTGTGCAAGCCTGGCAAAGAGAGCTAGGAAAGGCCACACTGGAGGGAAAAAGACATGGTAAACCAAATATCTGTCACAGCCAGATGAAGCTGCAAGCATCCTCCCCAAGACAAAGGGGCAGAAATAAATGAAAATCCAAGAACATCTGTAATTACAGAGGCATGTAAGTGTGCACATTACACACACACATATCTGTCTTCTCAACATAGACACATTTAGAGTAGATTATGGAATCATATCTGACTCTATAATTAGGTTTGAGACTTTATAATTAGATCAGATAGTCACCTTTCTATGTAAGTAACTAACTATCATACAGGGCTTGCAGGAGGGCCAACTGAATGATTAAACAACTGACACGGCCATAAATCACAAGGACAATAAAAGCAACACTGCCCAAGGTACAGCTGTGGCAACCACCAGCGTAGCAAACCACCAATCTGCAGGAGGAGGAGAGGTACCCATCATGCTGCCCAAGGACTTTTACAAGCTCCTGCCTGAGAACTCTACCAAGGTTTTGTAAACTTACTCAGTCATAACCTAAAGCTGTATCACAGTGTTGGGAAAGGGAGTGCAGTCATCAGACTTGTGAACACCTCCTCACAGAGACTTCTGGTCTCCAAAATGATCAAACTCCTCCCACTTGTTCCCTCTGTGGCAGACAACAAAAATTTGGTTTGTGTTGAAAGACACCTTAACGACCATCTTTTTCCAACCCCCTGCCATGGGTAGGGACACCTTGCACTAGACCAACCAGGTTGCTCCAAGCCCCATCCAACCTGACCTGGAATACTTCCAGGCATTCACAACTTCTCTAGGAAATCAAGGTCTAGCATTTAATCCTAATGACATCAAGAGCTGGCGTGTGGTTTTTGCCCATTTTCCCTGTGAAGATCAGGTGTCCAGGACACTGATAAGCAGAAAGAGATGCCAGTTGCTCCTCAGCTCATTACAACACAAAAAACCAAGCCGGTAGATTTGCCTAAGTCAGGTCAACACCAGGTTGCTGAGCTCCCAGACCAATCATCATCACTCTCAGCGTGGTGTACAGAGGTGACTCCTGGGATGACACAAGAGACCACCCCAAGCACTCTGCTGGATGCACCAGTATGTGCCACTGCAAGGATAAAACTTATTCCATTAACAACAGCTATAAAACTCTTTGGGAGGAAGTGTCAATGTGCACAGAAGAGGACTTAAATACTTACTCCGTTCCAGCCAGCTCTTGCCAAGCACACCATCCTGGAGGTAGCGGCAGCTACTCCAGGCTACAAATGGAAAGTTTTATGGGTATTTAGGGAAAGGTTATTGGCACAGAGATCAGCCACAGAAAGCAAAACCCTCCACAATTCCATCATCTGTGTTACCAAACTTTCCTAGATTGACTCTGCTCTTGGAGAGCTGCCATCATACACAGTTGTCTCCTTCTAACACCGTCATGTCAGGGCAATAATCTCTTCTTCTCCCTCCAATCAAACATTTCCCCCTGCACCATGAAATGTGTGGAAAAATTATTTCTCTTTATAAATCATTAATGAGAGTTTTGTTTTTATTTACTGCTGCTGCCACGGGACTCCTTCTTTCACCTTTTATTTTTTCCCTTCTCCATTATTTCATTTTTGCTTGCACATGTGCCAAATAGACCAGCTTCCTCTTCCTTTGGGAAAAACAAAGAAATAAATAAAATCTAACAACAAATCTGATTGGGAATGAACCATGTCTTGGCTCAGCATCCATTCCTCAGAGCCATAAATGATGGCACAAGGAGGACCTAAAAGGCTTCTGTCCAGGGTTTGTCCCGTGCCCAGTCTGGAGCCTGTGCAAAAAACACATCCCATGTTATTCCATTCTGCATGCTTCAAATGATGCTGGGAGTAGGAAAGGTTGGATTTTGTCCATCCAGGACTGCACTGTGCGTTTCCATGCTGAGTAAGCAGCAGTGTCTTGCTTGGTGCTGTGTAATACACTGATCATCCCCAGTGTCAAAGGGGGACCGTGAGAAAACAAGGTGTCTAAAGGGCATACAAGAAGAATAGCAATAACTTGGGGGTATTTAGAGGAAGGAATTGGGGCTGCTTTGTCCTGCAGAGTACATCAGTGTTTTGGGGAATGAGAGTGCTGGGGCCAGCAATACAAGAAATTCCCTTAAGGCCTCATGGATAGAACAAGAAGAAGAAAAATCACGAGGCAAAAGCAGCACAGGACACAAGTGGGTGCAGCTGGATGCACATGGGACAAAGAGCAGCCCACAGTGCTGGGACAGTGATATCAAGAGGCACAAAAACATTAGCTGGGAGCATGCTGGTGGGAAGACCTGAGGCCAGGAATAAAGGCAAGATAACTGACAGCTGCTGTGGGCAAAGGGAAGGAGCACCTTTGCCTTTAATGAGGCTGAAGAGGAAGTGGTTACAGAAGTGCTGGGTGAAGTTGAGTCAGAAGGAGTTAAAAGCCTGCTGAGTATCCGCACGCCTGAAAGGCCTCTCCAGCTCAATTACTTCACTGTGCTCTTTGCACACATCGGGCTCCCTCCAAGGCAGCAGAGAGGGTCAGGAGCCCCAGATTCACCACTCGAATCCCTATTGAAGTGGGACCAGGACTTTGGACTGTTACTCCCTTAGAATCATAGAATCATTAAGGTTGGAAAAGCCTTTTAAGATCATGGACTCCAACCATTCCCCCAGCACTGCCAAGGCCACCCCATGTCCCCAAGTGCCACAGCCACACATTTTTTTGAGCACTTCAAGCATGATGATTCTAACACTTCCTTGGGCGGCCTGTTGTGATGCCTGACCAACCCTCCAGGAAACAATTTATTCCCGCTATCTAATCTAAACCTCCTCTGGAGCAACTTGAGGCCATTTCCTCACATTGGTAATACTTGTAACACCACTGACTCCATGAGGATGTTAAAGGTTGGGATGGGATTGACATTTGGGGGGAATCCAAAGTCAAGTCAGTCATGGGTGACACCTCTCTTCATCAATGACCTATGGATTGCAGTCTCTTAATCTGAATCCTTCACTTAGATCCCAAACAAGCAAAGTTTGGTCTGTGGGCTCTGATGGGTCAAGAGAACCCTGAACTGAGGTGTTGGTACTGCTGCTCCCCAGCTGGAGAGGGGTGTGGGTTTGAATAAGTTCCCAGTTCCTATCTAGGACCATGATGCAGCTTATTGTTATTTTAATTGTTGCTCACACTGCTCCTTTTTCAAAGGTTTTCATTTAAGGGCCTTGGGAGGTCTATTTGCTGAGCTAAGGGTGAAGAAAATGTTCTGTCCTGAAAGTCACACCTAGAAGACAGCATGTTTTAAGAGAAGATGTCTCTTCAATGCTGGTGATAGATGTGGTGGAGCAGGACTCATGGTCCTGTGAGTATCTCCTATGACGTAGAACTCTAATCTAATGTAACCAACACCTCTAAAAAAATGTCATTTATGACTCCTATCCAGTGGGATTTGTTGGGACATTGCTCTTCTATTTAAGCAAACAGACTACAAGAATATCATTGACTTCAGGATGTCTATGCTCTAATCTGCCATGGCATCAGAAAGCATGGCCTCCAAATTTTATCTCACTGAAAGACCAAAAGATTGCAGAGGCCATCAAGAAGCCCTATATCCATAAGATAGAGACTGCTGTCCTCTTCAAAAGCATGTAGTTAGAATAATTCAAAAAGGGAAAGTGTTTCCTCTTTCCACTCTCACTTTTTGTGAATAAATTGAAAAAAACTGATTGCTGGAGAGACTTACTCAGCTTCTCAGAAAGAACACTGTCATAAAGCAGAGGGAAAGCATGACATTTTTCAACCCATTAGGTAAAGATTTGTGGAAATTACAAGGATGTGAACGTATGGGTTAATATTTTAAACTGATTTGCAACCTTAGGAACAATGGACATGTATAGTAACACTTTGCCCAGATACCTGCTACAACACTTTACATGTGTACAATACTGTTTGAACACTTACTGAACTCCCCCAGTTAAGCTTTGTGTCTCTGATCCCTTCTGAAAAAGAACTGAGGAATTCAGCAGAGAACGATTCCCCTTACAGAATTCTATTGAATCCCCATTATAGAGCTCCATATGAAGGCTTTAGACAGGAAAAAAAAAAAAAAACCCAAAGAGGAAAAAAAAGAAAAAAAAAAAGAAGAAAAAATGCTACAGGAAGGATTTCTGTGTCTAGGAAACTAATAGGATTTCACAGGAGTTTCAGAGGAAACCCCACTGCATTCTCCAAAGCCAAGTATTTAGGAAGTCTCGAGGAGAGGTAGGCATGGATCACAGCATCACTCCAGAATACGCTGGGTCTGGAAACACAGAGGGAAGTTAGGCCAGTGTCCAAGTCTTAGAAATCACATAAGTGGGACATTCAGGATATGTGGATTCATATGGAGGAAAGACGTGCCTGTAACGCCTTGCAGCTTGACCTCTGGTTTGAGTATCATCATTTTCTCCCTTCCATCTTAAAACTGGCTTCTCCATCTGCTATAATGCCAGGACAGAAAGAGAGTGATTCATTGTATACATATATATATCAGTTTTAAAGGTTAAGGCTAACAAAAATTTCAAAGTAGCTTAAAACCTCAGGCTTCCGATCTTTAACCCATCTTTAATATTGAGGTATTTGAGTGAGTCCTGGGTTACTCCTTACTTGCCTACCACACATTCTTCTGAAAAGCTTTCCCAAGCACTGTTACAGGTTATATCATACTACAGTAGAGGAAACTTTGCTCTCATTGCTGCCATCCTCACAGAGCCCTTATCTGCCCAGGACTGTGCAGCAACCCTTACGGAAACAGGAATTCACTCCTTCAGAGGCACTGAGGAGCTGAATAGGTCACCCCACAGCAGTATTTAGCCACAATCCCAGCTCCTCCCCGTATACTGCGGAGCCAAACCTTGGGCCACCTCATGCTCTGGTGCTCACCAGGAAAGGTCAGAGCCTTGCCACCACCTTCTGACCTCATGTTTGCATGGAAATTGGTCTCTTCTTGCATGGCTTTTCCACACATTGTGCTCACTTTCAAAAGAGTGCATTAGACTCAGGAGCCCTACACAGCAAAGATAACTCAGGCTCACCCTCACCACCTGCACAACTTCTATTTTCCCTGAAAAACCCTTGAGCTGGATGGACAAGTACACAAGGCCCACTGTGCCTACTCTTAAGCAAGAGTAAACCTGACCCAGAGATCTGTGAGCAGCACCAGGGTCTGTATTCCCAGAGTACTTCCCTGGCCACCTTCCTCTTTGGTCATACATTCTTCTTCCAAGTTTCTATTTGGTCTTTTGGAGAGACATGAAAGACAATAAAACCCTAAATGAAATGTCAGAAGATTTCTTTTCATACTCAGTTGTCCCAAACCTTACTTAAAAGCTCACCATTGTATTTGGACAATCTCTCCTCCAAAGTAAATCCAGCTCCACAAGGGCAAAATAGCTCCTAACTCTGCTCTCTTGCAAGAGCTGATAAACAGAAATTAGCTACTTCCTTCACTCATTTCCTCAGCTCTGAAAGATAAGCTGTATTATTCTCTGACTGCTTTTATTCAATTTAAGAAATTATTTTGTCTTCCTTTATTCCCCCAGCTGTTTATTCCCTTAACTTTGCACTCCCTTAACTTTGCACTCTTTACGATCAATTAATGTGAATTCAGAATCCAGTTGCCTGTTGCAGAGCTCTGCTTGGTCCCAGCAAACAGCAGACCTCTAAGCAGATCCAAAAATGCAATGAGCTTTTGAAAGCACATCAGGTGAAGCCTTCGCATTGGGAGGAGAAAGAAACAGTCTCCAGGTGTTGCTAACCACACACACTTGCAAACCGATTTCATGTCTGTATCAGCAGGAAAAAGGAGTCCCAATATCAAAAGTTTGGAAATCACTTTCAGATCTGACATTCCCCCCAGGCTCAAACACAGAATTGAGGGATTTTAAAGTCCATCTTTAATCAAGGTGACAATTTCCTAAAAGCGTAAGTGATTTTATTTCCTCAGTGAGAATAACGGGAAAGAAAACTCTTTTTTATCAAGCTGGAAAGAGAGAAAGTAATGAGAACAGAACCTACAGTAGCAGCAAAACAAGTCCCAGTAGAAACCACAAGCCCTGCAGCAAAACACTGAGAACCTTCTCCACTAAGGTTCTCCCACAGAGTCTCACCTTTCTTGCTTTGGACTAGATCTAAATTTTGGATGGATGCTGCACTGAGATTTCCTGGACTTCTCAGCAATGAGGCTAAACCTTACCACGGATTTCCTCTGACCACATATTATTTTATAGGTCACCTATATTAGAAATATGTTCCTCCCTGTGAGGGTGGTAAGGCCCTGGCACAGCTTGCCCAGAGCAGCTGTGGCTGCCCCTGGATCCATGGAAGTGCCCAAGGCCAGGTTGGATGGGGCTTGGAGCAACCTGGGATAGTGGAAGTTGTCCCTGCCCATGGCACGGGGTGGAATGAGATGAGGTTTAAGGTCCCTTCCCACGCAAATTGCTCTCTGATTCTATGATTTTTACACACATTTGCTGCCCTTGTCTTATCAGCAGAAGCATAATTAATCACAGTACTTACAAATCTAAAACCCTGCGTGCCTACATGCTATGGTAGGCAAAAATGGTGCTGCGTTTTCTGAACACAGCTTAAACTCTGTCCCTCCATGCTTCATGGGACACATTTTGCCAGTTATTAATTCTGCCTTTCAGCATTGTCTCAGACCCACAGATCACAGATACTCTAGAGATGGGTAGTTAATGGGGAGCAAGGAAAACCGCGTAGGCATATGGTTAAACAAATCAGTCATCAGTTCAGTGGGACAGCTTTCATTTCCATCACAGCAATCTGTTGGATCCCAGAACTGTTTTTACGTGGTTCATTAGACAATAGCCTTTCTTGCTACTACTTGGGTCAAGAGTCAAAATTGCTGTGTAATTGCAAGTCTCAGGGCAGAAGGCAAGAGTTTTTCAATCCTGGAGGGTGTTGTCCAAAGGGGAAAGAAAACAGAAGGGAAAGATTATGTGTGAGCAATTGAACCCTACTGAGAGGGAAAAAAAAGTCACTGAAACTGGGATTAGGCAAATCTGGTAATGGAAAACAAGAGTCCTGTTGGTAAATTGGCACTTGCACCTAAGAGATGCGTGTGGTGGGGAAAAGGAGCTCAAAGGATGGGTCAAAAGAGAGCAGAAGAGGAGATTAAGCAGCATCTGAAGCCAAAGAATTATGGTTGGACATTTTTGACCATTTAATTCCTTGGCTTAATTAAACACACAGCGATAGCAGTTGTTAAACAAGAACAGTTCCCAACTTAATCAAAGTACATTATTGAAAACAATACAGAGCAACGTCAGTAGAGAAACCAGTATACATCAAGTCAAGCTAAATAGCTCAGTTATGATCATTATTACTAATAAATCATGGCCACTGTTTCTTTTGTTTGCCAACAACCAGCATAGTTTATGGCTCTGCACAAACCTAACACACCATTTTATAGCATTTCAAAAAGTGCATCCTCCTAAAATGATAATGTGTTAATAATCTGTGCTGGGCTTTTTGGCAGGAATCAAAAAGCACAAACGACTTGAAATAACATCAGCTAAAAATTATTTATTCCCCATCCCTAGTTGCAGAGAAAACAGAGGTTTTCTTGGCTCAGTTACTTCTCAATAGACTTCTGGTTTCAATTAAAACTTTGAGTCTGAGAAGTTTAGAAAAAAAAAAAAAGTTAAAGCCAATAAGAGATGGAAGAGAAGTCTCCATTCACTGACTGTTTCTGCTTTTCTTTCCCCCCCCCCATTTTTACATAACCCTTCTGAGCTAAGAGCACAGATTAAAGTACAAGTCCATTGTGTGGATGGGGTTTTTTTTCTCCTTTCAGCTAGCTAAAAAAAAATGGAGATGAAAAAAGTTTCACCTTTGAGTGGAAGGAGCTTCTGATGAGGGTCATAATCTCAGCAAAGGCTGAGGAAGTGCAGAAAGCTGTGCATGAAACACACACTTGCACATTTTCCCATAAATGTGTCCAATCCCTGGAAGTGTTCAAGGCCAGGCTGGATGGGGCTTGAAGCAACCTGGTCTAGGAGAAGGTGTCCATGCCTTGAGGGAAAACGGGGTTGGAACGAGACTTAACATCTCTTCCAAACAAATATTCTGTGATTCTATGATTCCCTGATAGGATATTTTTATGCTATCTACAATAAAGGGTCCACTTTTTTCCTCAGGTTCATACTATCACTGCCTGTCTCTATACACCTGATAATACCATTTCTGAAGCCTGCACCAAGTTAGTCCTGCATGCAGGGGCTTTTAAATCAGTAATTGTTCCCATTTGGGCCCATAATATTCCACACAGGACTGGATTTGCCAGCAACCCTTTCCTCTTGGGAGAATTCCATCCGTACCGGGAGGCTCAGATGCCCTCCCTGACAGCGGAGCACTGACCGGTTCTACGCTCTCCTCTCCCCACTCCTCTCCATCCTTTGCCGTGTGACAGACGGATACAGAAGGACACACGGCGGGTCCCCCCCACCCCAGAGCAGGGCCACCGCGGGCCGGTGGCTAATGAAACACCTCTGTATACCGGGGAACATCCTGCCACACTCCCCTACCCTCCTCCTTCCATCGTCCTACTCCTCCCAGAGCCCGGCTGGGTTAGCCCGGCTCACGGCAGCCGCGGGGACACCGCCACCCCACGGCGCCGGAATGGGTGGGTACTCCCCTCGCATCTCCCCATGCATCCCCCATGCGCGTCCCCCACGCACGAAGCTCCTCGCATCACCCCTCCCGAGGCCGGGGGGGGAACCTGCCCACCGGGGGTGTCCGAGCCGAGTGTGCCCTGTCTCCCCCCGCCTTCCCGGGTTGGGCTCCCGGCGGCCAAGTGCCCTTTGAGAATCAGGCGTCAGGCCCGGGATTATCGGGGCCGTTTATTTGAAGCGGAAACGAATCGGAAATCCTTCTCTCAACTGCCTTTTGGAGACATAAATACAGCAGGCAGGGGCAGCGCGGGGAGCGCCGTGCCCGGTGGGGCGGTGGGATGCTGGGATGCGAACAGACGGACACGCTCACACGGACACACACACACACTCGCTCACACTGACACACGCTCACACCCGGGGCAACGAGGGGCGCGGGGGACCCATTTCCCGGTGCCCGCCGGGGAAACACGGCGAGGAAGGGGTGTGAGTGTGAGTGCGGGTGCGAGTGTGAGAGCGAACGCGGATGCCCGGCGCTGGGCAGGAGCCTTGCGCCAGGGCTGGGATTGACAATAGCCGCCCGCGGCTGAGGGCTGCGTGTTGCCCCCTTTTCCCCAAACCACCCCCCAGCCCCATAATATCGGTGCTTTTCAGCCTGTCCATAGCTGAACTTCACTTTCACCAGTCGTGGGGGCAAAAGGGGCTACCAGGGTCCCGGGGGCGGCAAACCCCGGCTCATTAAGAAGCCATTACCCAGCCCCGAGCGCGGTGGGGGGTGGCGCGGGGACAGGGGGAGGGGGTGTCCCGCTTCGGCTAATTACTACCCCCCAGCACCCCGTCTCCCGCTCGTTGTTCCCCCAAATCAGCCGCTTTTCGGGGCTGCGTGTCCTTTTCATGTCAAAACACGCCGGGGGCCACCCGGGGCAGCGGCGCCCCCCGGTTCACCCGAGGAGCGCGGCCGCGGAGCCCCGCGCACACAACTGGCTCACCACTCACACGCAACACACACCAAATCCCCATAAGGTTACAGTGTTGCTCTCAGCTCCACCTTAACCTGCAATTTACGAAGCGGGGGGGGGGGGGTCGTGTCCCCCCCAATTTCCACAGGCACACACATAGCTGCCACCTACACATATAAACACATATAGGCTACCAACGCGGGGGCCGGGAGAGGGGGTATAAGGCGGGGGTGCTGGTGGGGGAAATAAATACATTATGGAAACTCCTAAAAAAAATTCCAACCCCTTCCCAGTAGAGCACGGTCTTACACACACCACCAGTACCCCCCCACCCCACGACAACCACACACAGACGCACACACATGCCCCTAAACAGGCACAAAGCGTGGGGAGGGAAGGGGTTGGAGGGGATGGGGAGGGGGATTCGCATGCAATGCATAGAGGAGAAATAGTCCCCCCTCCCAAAAAATAAATAAAGCCCTTTTCCGCGCCATTGCAAAGTCGCAACAGTAAAAGAAAAAAAAAAAAAAGAAAAAAAAAGGGACGACATTAACTTTTGCATGCAGAAGGGGGAAAAAATTATAAAAAAGCAGAGGGGGAAGGAAAAGGAGAGAGGCGTACGACCCTCCTGCAATTCCGATCATCAAGGCAGACCTTTCCTCGATGCCTCAGAATTTTTGTTGCTCTTTTTTTTTTTTTTTTTTTTTTTTTTTTTTTTTTTTTCCCCCCGCATTTACTAACCCATATCCCCAAAACGGCAGCGGGGGCTTCTTAGCAGCTTCCTCTTCTTCTTCTTTCTTCCTCCTCCTCCTCCTCCTCGGATTTCCCCCTTTCTTGTCTCTTCTCTTTTAGATCCCGGTTTCAATCCCTCGCCACAGCCCCCAAAGGTGCTTTTGCTTGTGTTGCGGCAAACCCATGGCGGTGTTCATCTGTCAGATGGGGATGAGGGGAGCGCCCGGCCGCGCAGCGCACGCAGAGCGCAGAGGGAGGAGGGCGGGGGGAGGAGGAAGGCACCGGGGAGAGGGAGATGGACGGACAGACAGACGGAGAGATAGCTCGAGAGATAAATGATAGATACAGAGGGATAAATAGAGCGAGACAGAGCGAGAAAGGGGGGAAAATGGCGTCTTGGAAAGCCGGAATCCCGGAGTAAATCAAATTAACACGCAACACCCAGAGCAGTCCCGGCTAATTTTAGCAGGATCCAAAATAAAATGAAAAGGAAAAAAGGGGGTGGGTAGGAGGAGAAGGGGGGGGGATAGGGGGGCGGGGGGTGAAAGAAAGGAGGAGGGGGTAAGAAGGGACTAAAAAAAAGGGAGACCGAAAAAAAAAAAAAATGCTCCTCAATGCACTGGATAAAATCCTGGGTTTGAAATCGATGGAGCTGGTCTCCAGCACTCTCGCTTTTTCTTTTCTTTTCCTTCTTTTAAAATTTTTTTTGGAGGGGGGTCTCTTTTGCTCTCTGCTTGTTGTTGTTGCTTGGTTGGGAGCCTTTTGCAGGGGGGCGAGGTTGGGGGGAAGCGTTTTCGG
The DNA here is from genome assembly GCF_000738735.6 of Corvus cornix cornix. Classification (NCBI taxonomy): domain Eukaryota; kingdom Metazoa; phylum Chordata; class Aves; order Passeriformes; family Corvidae; genus Corvus; species Corvus cornix. The sequence continues at coordinate 20,806,672 of NC_046357.1, read as the reverse complement.
TTTTGCTTTTCCCGGCGAGGAGTTTCAAAAATATTAAAAAAAAAAAAAAAAAAAAAAAAAAAAAAGAAGAAAAAGAAAAAACGAAGGGGGAAAAAAAAAAAAAAAAGAAAAGAAAAGAAAGAAAAAGAGCAAAGCCCCGCCAGGAGACAAGGGCTGCTTGGCGGCGGCGAGGAAGCTTCCCTTTATCCCTGCTCTCCTTGGGCTCCGGAGCGGGTGCCGGAGCTCCGGCGGGCTGCGGGGCTGCGGCCGCCCGCCCCGCTCCGCTCCCCGCTCCCCCCGCGCCGCCCCGCGCCGGGCCGGGGGAGGGCGAAGGGAAGGCGGAGGGAAAACACCCCTTCTCCTGATGGGGCCGGAGTCGGTGCTCGCACACTCACACAGCACACACACACACCCGCATCCCCTTCCCCGCTGAGAAAGGGTGCGCCTGGGGGCGGCTTTTTGCTCCCCCGCTGGATTTTTTCCTTCTCTGTCTTTTATTTTGTCTTTTTGGTCTGGTTCCCCCCCCCCCCCCCCACCCCACCCTCCCTGCAAGGGGCGGCGATTTGGTTAAGCAGATCTGGGGGGGCTGATGTCTCTCTCTTTCCTCTGTTTCTATCGCTCGCTCCCGGAGTCCTGCAGCACCGGGGGCGGGGGGAGGGGGCGAAGTGTGGGGAATAAATGGTAATGATCAGGCACACGCACACACACACACACACACACGCACTCGGTGTGGCTGCAATGCTCAGCTCTGGGTTAATGTACTCAACAGTGCCACTACCTGACACAACTGCAGCACTGATGGGGGCAGGGGAGAAAAGGCAGAGGAGGTGAGATTCAGGGCAGGGCTATTTATCCCATTTATCCCACTCCAAGCTCAGTCTCTCCCACGCCCTCCCACCCGCCCCCTCGCCAGCCCCCCATGTGCTTTTCACTGCCAGCTCCTGACCTATGTGATTTTTGGGGTACAGTGACTGCTGTTCAGACCATATTGAGAATTCCCTCGATGGGGCTGGGGGAGATAAGCAAGTACTCTCAACCCCTAATTTAAGGACTAAATCCTCCCCCCGCCCCCCCCACCTTTCAGAATGGGCTCCTAAGATTGTACAAAATACAAGACGAACTCGGCTGCAGACCAGTGGAGCCGTGCAAAGTTCGAGTTGTTGAGCTTTTCCTTTCCCACCCTTGCTCTGCCAGCAGTCTGGAAGATGCTGCCTTTTGAATTGCCAGCTGGGCAAACCTTTACTCACAGGAGTAAACGGTTGGCTTGCCTGAGTAATCACAGCGATGATGAGGAGGAACCTCCAGAGGAGAGAAGGCTTGTGGAACGGAGCTGTGGAATTGTACTTACAGATGAAAATAATGTTCTGGGGGCCGGAGGGGGGATGTAGGGGGTGCCCACTGTGTTTCTCTGCACGTTTGATCCTTTGCAAAGCTGGTGCCACGGGGTTCCCTGTCCCAGAGTGCTGCAGGAGGCTCAAAGTACACCAAGTCTCTCCCCTTTGCTCTGGGACAGATGGTAGCTTCAGAGCATCATCCTGAGTGACCTGAATTCAGTGTGTAGCTGATGCAAGGGCTGACCCTCACCTGCCATGGAGGCTTATTCATGTGCCATTATCCCTTGCATCATAGAATCATAGAATTATGTGACTTGGAAGGGGCCTTAAAGATCTTATTCCACCCCCTGCCATGGGCAGGGATACCTTCCACTACCCCAGGCTGTTCCAAACTCCCATCCCACCTGGCGTTGAACACTTTCAGGGCTGCGGCAGCCACAGGTCCTCTGGGCAGTCTGTGCCAGGGCCTTCCCATCCTCACAGCCAAGATTTTCTTCCTAATATTCCATCGAAACCTGCCCTCTTTTAGTCTGAAGCCATTCCTCCTCGTCCTGTCCCTCCAGGCCCATGTAAAAGTCCTTCTCCAGCTCTCTTGGAGACCATTTAGGCACTGGAAAGGGCTCTGAGGTCTCCCCAGAGCCTTCTCCTCTCCAGACTGAGAAACTGCAGCTCTCTGACCCTGTCCCCTCAGGAGAAGCAGCAGATCTGCAGCACAGGTCCCAGTGTAACACCAAATGGGTAGAAGAGATTTGTGGGCCCACAAGATGCCAGCACAGCCCTCAGCAGACCCAGCTACCAGGGTATGTGCCCTCAGCTCCACTGTGCTCCAGGGAAAAATTCCTGGATAAGAACCACACCCAGCCATCGCTTTCCTGTGGATCTCCCCACATGACTGACATCTGCCGAGATACCTGCAAACCCCAAACACATGGGCTGAGAGGCAGCAGCCTGTGCCTCTCCTTCTCTCACGGCCCTTTCTTCCTGCTTCTCTCCATCAATAGTAGAAAACAAATAAATCAATAAAGTACATGAGAAGCCCCCCAGATGACGACCAACAGATCAACCCCATCTCCATCCCAAACAAATACACGACTCAAAAACTTTCAAATCGGAAATGTCACACTGAAAATGTTGACATTTCTGATTGAAACCAAACAGGGGTTGTCGTTTCCAATCAGCTCTTTGACATGGATGGGAGGCTTGTTTGTTTGAATTAAATCACCCAACTGGAGCTACATTTTGTCATTTTGTATCTAAACAAAACAAAAAAGAAACAGTTTCAACATTTCTTGGCAGAACTGGAAGTGACATTTCCTGTGAAGAATTCTGCCTTTAAAAACTTTCTGCAGGTGAACTCTTGGGTCAAAGAACTCTGCTGACCATCATCTTCCTCCTTGTAATAAGCTGACACATGGTTATGAAATAATTGGCTTAATTAAATTAACACAGAAAACCAAATTATGGAATCAAATACTCAACCTGCCCCCCCCCCAAAAGAAAATAAAAACAAAAAACCAACAAAGAAAGAAAAGAAAAAAATGGCTTTTGCTTTCCCTCTGCTAGAAAATAATATTTTGATTATATTCAATAAATTTAGGATAAAAAATGTTTCGCGTGCTTTTTCTCTGTCTTGTATTTATTTTCTTCTGGCGACTATACATATAGTAAACAAACGTATTTAAGCAGCCCCACATAAACAATTTCAAAGTGAGCTCAAGTTAGGAAGCAATAGACATAATGACTTCTTTAATGCTCACTTTGAAAACATGGCAGAGTTTAAAGAAACAAAAATAAGAAAGACTCAGACCTGCTAAAGGAAGTTTGTGATTCACCCAAAGTTATTTTTAAGCCTGTCCTATGTATAACTGAAAGAAAAAAAAAAAATCATACCTGGTTACTTTTACTTGTAGACATCAAACTCTGTCAGGATAAATTTCATAAGCAGAAAAAGACCCATCCCTTTGATTGGTCACCTTGTAGGACATGTGTGCATAAATCATTGTGAATCACTGCTGACATCAAAGGTTTTCTGACCTGTGGTTTTGTCTTCTAGATCTAGAAAATTTTCCCTCTTTCAAAAATCCTCCTCCCTCTGCCTCTGCTGTGTGTCAAGGAGTTCAATCTAAGTGGATAATCTCAAAGAGGAAGTTTTCTCCTCTTTGTTCTTTTCACTTAAAAAAATATGATGGCATTCATAAAGTTGGTTTGGTTCTGCAGCAGACCTGAGATGAGTTTCCTATTTGTGCCTAACAGTCTACACATAACCTTGACTGCATGAGACAGATGTTTTATAACGAAGGCCATGAGCCTGTTATTTTTATATAAATAACATATTGAGTTAAATATCCATATAAGTCTCCCTAGGTTCAAGGCATGAGTTAAAATTATGCAAAATTATTGGGTGATTTGTAAGTCAATGTGAATGATACAAAAAAAAAAAAAAAAAAAAAAAACCCACATCTTGAGAGGCCCCCAGTAAAATGATGGTAACTTTATAGGATACAAAAATGCAAACAGATCACTGAAAGTATATATTTACTATTAAAATGGCTTAAAACAGATATTTTCCTCACGTGCTTTGGCTTCTCAGATATGTAACATACTTCTGAGATTTATGTGGAAGATATCTATCTCTCTATCTATCTATCTACCTATCATCTAGCAATCATTCATCTATTTATATGTACACACACACAACATTTCAGACACACAACAGTTTCCAACTCTTTGTATCCCACTGCAATGTAAACAATGAGACATCATATTTCAAGACAAGTGAAAACAGGGGGGAAATGTGAACATATTTCAATCTTCTCTTTTTTTATTTTTTTCCCCCCATCAAAAAATGGTAATTCAGCTGTTTGGACAAATTAGAAATAACAGTGATTTTTAAAGTTACGCTTTTATTTTATAAATCTTTCTGACATCTGGTATCGAGTTTCAACATTGTTGTGTGAACAATGACAGGCAAGAATCAAAATTCAGGGCCAAGGGGCTGGAAACCACACACAAAACTAATTTTGGAAGACATAACCCCCCTGTTTTGGCTAATTCTTCATGGTTTTAGGGCATTTATACCCACAGTACCCCCAAACCATTTCCTTGCACATTATTTTGGTAACTGAGAACTGATGCCCTTGTCTCAGCATCTTCTTGGCACTGACAAAAGTCTGTGTCATGTTTATTACAGTCCAAAACCAAGAGGATTTTTTCTCCAGTTCCTCAACCAGGACAATTAGAAGAAAACTTTGGTAGCTTAACAACCAGCGTTAGAGCATGGGAGATGACCACATGGGAGGCTCAGGTTCAAACCCAGGCTTTCTTATCTATCTGATCTCTCCACATCCTTCTTCCCCCTGTGGAGGTGGTGTCTAAACATTTCTCTGCACACAAAAGTCGTAATGCTCAGTGATGCAGCACTTGCTGACACACCAGCAGAACACCAGGCCCTGCCCTTTGCTCAGGCTGCTCAGACACTCGTGTCCTTCTGAAACCCTTTGAATATTTGCTCTTTCAACATCCATCAGTTTTTCACTGCTCTTATTGTGTGATGTTTCTCAGTCTTCCCCGAGCAAGCGACTCTGATCTCGTAAGTGCGTTAAATTCTTTCCCTCATAAAAAATCTTCAAAGAAACTAATTACTAATAAGCATCAAAACCCATCCTGGATTCTCATGTGCACCCTTGCATTATGATGGTGTGGATTTCCATCACAGTTTTCATACAGATTACAATTTTGCATCTATATGTACATACAGCCTTGAATATACATGCTTATGTATGTCTGAGGTTTATAACCTAGCATAGAAGCAGCAACATGAATAAGAAGCACAAAGCATCAGCAGAAATGTAACATCAGTCAGTGAAGCACAGGACAGGCAGGAAGTAATTGAAAGCTATATAATTTAGGGTGGGGAGTGAATGGAAATACTGGATCTATTTGGGAATTCTGGCTATAAAGAATTGTTTATTCTGGCTGGGAAGTCATAAAAGGAATTGATAACTAGAAGTTGAATTCAGAGAAAATATCACATTGAAATAAAGATGTTCGAGGTTCATAGCAATTAATCACTCCAGAAACTTAATAGGAGGATAGGTAAAAATCACCATCTCATGACATTTTCAGCTTGAAGACTGGATGGCTTCCTAGAAGATATGTTTTAGCCAAGCAAAAGTAATTGGGTTCAGGACAGGAGCAGACATGAAATGAGTTAAGAACTGCCTAACTGACAGGTCTCTGAAAACAATTGTCAATGCAGAATTATGGCCAAAGGAGAGTGTTACTAGGGTTTCCTCTTATGCTATTCATCAGTGATCTGGAAGTAAATATAAAACTACTCCTGATGACATTTGTAGATGACATTATGGTCACTGAAATAGCAGAGAATGAGAGTCCAGAGTGGCCTGACGCAGCAAACACCGCCTGGCTTGAGCAAACAAATGTGTTTTAAAGCACTAAGTTTCTTCTTGCAAACCCATAACAAAAACCTGGACAAACCTGGCACTGCTAGCTTTGAGTTGGACCCTCAAATCTGAAAGTGCTGATGTGAGTATTGGGTTGAATTTTAGAGGCTGTCTATGGGTCTCACAGCCACATTTTAAGACATATGGTGACAAAATTGGAGAGGTTATAGAAAAGAGCAACCAAAAAAAAAAAAACTTGGGGAAAATGGAAAAAAATTATTTGACAGAAAGGGTTGAAGAATTATATCCAACCATCAGAAATAGATTTCATTACAGATGGACAAAGTCTTGTAAGTGAGAAAATTAAATGGTACCAAAGGACTGGACTTAGGTAACTAAACTCTCAAAGGAAGAGGGCTGGGACCATTCAGCTCTCCAACATTTCCTAAATAACACTTTAATTGACCCCTACCCACTGTAAATCCAACTAATTCCTAACTGTGTCCACACACTGCAGTTGGAAGACCTCACTCAAACATTTGGGGTCCACTTTGGGGCTGAGGGTTGCATTGCCCAAGTGTAATTCTGAATTTGGCCTGGGATTCCTTTCTGAAAAAAAAGTTTAACTGAAGAAAATAGAAATATCCTTTAGCCTAAGCTGAGCTGAATCCCTGATCACCCTGACAGGCTGGAGAGAGCCTAGATGCCCTGCATGGTCCTCCCTGGCTTGGCGGCCTGGGAAATGAGTTTCCAGAAGAGTGGTGTGAATGTCTCTTGATCTTTGCCTGACGACAATTTGTATACAGTGAATTTTTCATGGCAGCTGCCTTATAGAACCAAGAAAAACCTCACCACTTCAAGGGGAAATCAGCCATCCAGTGACTGAAGGTGAAAGTGCAGTAAGGTTAGGTCAAATCATGACTTTTCCTAAGAAATGGTTAAACCACTGAAACTGGAGGGTTTTTCTTTGGCTGGGTTTGACTCAGAAAATTTCTGCAACCCAAGAGGGATTTCTTGGTACAGAAAGGGACACAGCCTTGCCTTCATGGTTAGATCCCACCGGTGAGGTGTGATTTCATGTCCAACCTGTTAAATCAGAGCAGACACCCAAACCTCGTCTTCCAAGTGCGACACAGCTGGCTGCTCTTGGATGGGTCTGCCATTATATTTTATTACGCTGTTCTTTTAGGCATGGATAACATTAATTGAATGAAAAATAATTGATTTGTCTTGTCCAAGTGTGTTCTCAGTCCCATGGAGAGGCTAACAGTTTTTATTTCTCATGAAATAATGCCGAATGGCCTTGGCTTTATTAAAGCATGTGTACCCTGCCCTCCCCCCCCAAAAAAATCCAGCAAAGCTCACACCAACAATCTTAAAAAAATAAGAAAATGTCTTCTACCTTGGTCTGTATGATTTTCTTGGGCCAGTCACAGAGCAGGAGACACAGACCACAAGATAAAATCAGCAGTAAAAGGATGAGCTGAGGTTGGTGTCAAAAATTATCTAGAGGAAAACAGAATGAGCATGTTCACATGCTATTAGTGATGTGTAAAATCCTTCAGAGGGCAATGGATAATATCCATCCATGTGTAATATACATATGGAGAATAACCTGTTCTCAATACCTATGCACCTTCTTTATCTAAAATTTAAATCACCTTAGCTGTTCCTTCCCTCCCAGGGCTTAGCAAAACTTGACACATGGATGCTTTAAATGCTTAAATTATTCATCGTTGTTGTGGGACATCTGAAACTTCTGAAGATGGAAACATGAGGAACAAGGTGGATCTCATTTCAGTGTGGAGCTCCATCTGAATAGCAGTTTGCAAACATTCTTCAGGGTGTTTGGCACCATGTGCCTGGACCAACCCCTGCCAACCTGTGTGCAATGGGAACAAGAACCCACAAGGCCAGAGTGCAATATTTGGCAAGAATAACTGCTGGTATTGAGCCTCTGTCATTTGTGTTGGATCTCATCTCAGGGACAGCACTGTTCCCAGCCAGGCAGGACAGACATCACGCTGGTCAGTGCACAGGGGGATGTTTGAGCCCTTACCGTGGCAAGCTGGAGCACGCTGCCAAGAAAGCAGATTATATTTATCACTTCCAGGGCTACAGCAGAGCCTCGGGATACTTAATTTTGCCTTTTCTCCTTTTTTCCTGGCCCATTATCATTTTCTGACACTCCCAGGGTGACAGCCAGCCTCGGTATCGGGTGACGCAGAGATGCCCTGATTCAGAGGGGGCAGCACGAGTGACCCGGCTCCCCATCCCAAGAGAAAACCAGGCAAGAAATTCCAGGTCTGCAAAACCAGCAGCTGATTGATTCCCTGTGTTCCAGGGAAAGTGCAGCACAACTTTTCAGCTCACACCGCGGTCATTTATCAATGTTTTCTTATCACAGTTTCTTTACCACCGAGGTAAATTTAAAAAAAAAAAAAAAAAAAAAGCCAAAAACGAGAAAACTAACAAACGACTCAAACTTACACGTGTACGTGGGGCTGAGGCGGGTGGGGTTTGCCTCATGGCTACAGTACTGCCTTGCCTGTTTTTTTTGCCCTTTTCCGCACCAGCCTGAGTAACTTGCGAAGTTTTGGGTGGTTTTGGTTGAATAGCCATGAAGCATTGCCCTCTGCCGGCAGGTCGCACACCTGGCTGCGAGCGGCTCCTGCAGCGCCCGGGCTTGGGAGGGGATTAAAACCTCAAGCATTTTATATAAGATTATTTAAATTTAAAAAAAAAAAAAAAAAAAAAAAAAAAAAAAAAAAAAAAAAAAAAAAAAAGGGCAAAGCCAGAGGGGGGAAAAAAACCCCAAAACCCAAAAACATCAGCACCAAAAGGATCGCTTGTGTCCTTAGAATTTAAAAGGAAAGTACATTTTTGTGTTTCAGGGTGGGGTGTTTTTTTATTTTATTTTGGTCATGTTTTAAAATATCAACTGACAAAGCATTTCTTGCTACAGCTGCACAACAATGTGCTCATGCAGCAGCGTGTGAGATTGAGAGAGACTCGTGCAGCCCCACTCTTCATTAGGAGTGAAATGCAGACTAAAAACAGGAACGTCAAAAAGTCACTGCCAAGAAAAAAAAAAGTCTGAGAATGCAGATACCTTTGGTGTTAATTTGGCCCTTGATTACAGCAGGGCCTGAGCAGTTCACAGTCTCCTAGAAAAACATTTATCCTCACAATCTGCAGGACTTGAGAGGGACTCCAGTGCTTCTATTTTATTGTCAAGGAGGCGAGGCATAAAACAAAAAGGGAAATTTTTTACTTTGGGTTGCAATGGGAGCCTTGGGCAGGAGGGCTTGGATTCATATTTCTCACACCTTTCTAGTCCATACAAGAGCTTTCCATGCTCTGAAGTTTACACCAGCTCTGTCCAGCTTAACCTGTGACGAGTTTGGGAAACAGGATACATTTTTAAATTTTTCACTTTGATCAAACCCTGCATCTTAAATAAATTATATAATATAGAGCAGGAAATTTCTACTAAGAGCAAGCTAAAAATATAAGATTTTTTTTCATTTTTTTCTCTCCATCACAGCTCCTGTTCCCAAATTACACTTGCCTTGCTCAGTCTTAGAAAGTTGACACAGAACAAATTGTCCTATGTAAATTGCAAGTTTCCCTTCTGATTGACAGCAATCCACAAAGATGGATTAATTCCAGAGGAAGTCAAGCAAAGACTGTGTCATAACTATTAACCCAATTATAAAGATGTTCCAAATTGCTGTGGAGTTGCCAGCTCATCCTTCATGTAACACCTCACGTAAATTTGAAGTACAGGAGCCAGACAGAGCACAGGTGAGGTGGATGTGATGAGCTACGTGTTGCATATGTGCAGTTTTGCTCCCTTGGCTACTTCAGCCTTGCTGAGGAGGGACAACCCCTCACTCCCTCCCTGGAGACTTTGATCCTGAAGACACGCAATGGGCAGCCAAGCATATGACCTGTTACATTCTTTCTGCTTGTTTTGGCTGCTCTTGTCCTTAAACCAAAACAAGTCATTAAGGGAGCAAGAACAATTATTCTTTGAAATTTGTGTAAGGGAGTGAGAACAGGGGCTCCTGTGAGGTTGGTATTGTCACACAACTGATGTGATTGTGCCACTCCTAACTGCAGAGCCATGACTGAGTTTATCAAGGTCTCCTTTTGCAAGTGATAATAAACCTAATAGCTGCCCACAACTTAATATTTTTTCTTGCACCACATATGTTCACTTTTGGTCCTTGGATTATTTTTTTTTTTCTCCAGTCTCCATCTGTTCTTTTGCCTTTGAGGTACTTTAGTTACCATGGAAATGACAACATCATCTGGATGGGTGGATCTTCGTACAGTGTAAAGTTGGTTTCCTACATGAAGTGTTTTGCAAGGTATGGGGGTGGCTGACAAATTTACAGCATTCCATATGATAGCTTTTCATGCTCTTGGTGTGCAGAAGAGAGATACCTGTGTGTGCTCATGAATGCATGAGGCCTGTTCCAGGAGGGAGGATGTTGCTCATTTTTGATCTGCCAGAAGAAATCTTTCACTTGAGTCCTTCATGACTGATTCTTTCCAACCTTTAGTAGCAACTTGGATTTAATCTGTCAGCATCCAGCTGTAAGACACGTTCTGAGTCCTGTGATTGTCAGATGGGTCAGGCAAAGTGGAGAGCTCATTCCCTGGAGGTGTACATCTTTTGTCAGCATTGACACAGAGGAGAATAGGAAGAGTTAATTCAGTGTGTGGTAGTTACACAGGTTTTGTTGTCTGGTGATGTGTGTGGTATTGACTCCTTGGTCTCTGTAAGGTGTCTTGTGACTTCGGCAAGTTCACATGACAAATGATCTGTGCTTGATAAGATCCAGAGATCCCATAAAGCAACTGTACATGGACATCACAAGTTTCATCTCAGCAAATCTGGTGGACCCAGGGCAGAGCCCTTGTTTGTACCAAATCAGGCCTCATTTCACTAGTGACTCTTTGGACTTTAGTACAGAGCCAGAAGCTATTATCCACTACTAGCCCCTGCAGCACCTGGCAATATTGATTACACAGCCTTGTGGAGATGAAGGTATTTTAGATGAATAATGATTTTTGGCAAAGGGTATTAAGAGAAGGGCCAGATATGTCAAAGAGATGAGAACTTAGCCCATGAAACTCAATATTAAGGTCCGTACAGTCTCCAAAATGCTTTTAGCCTAGTTCATATATTCTGTGGATGTCTCTTAAAGAATCTGAAGTGCTCTCTGCTTATCTAATCAGGTATGCGGATGGGGCAAGGGGATGCACCACAGAAAAGCTTTGAATGAAATTCCCACTGAGACAAAAAGGAACAGGAAAGTGCTAATCCATCAGAGTGTGTGCAAACGCGGGGGTCCTGGTGGGGTCTCTCAAACACAGTCTGGGACAGCATTCAGTTCTTAGAACTTTTGGTGGGGAGAGGTTGAGGAAGAGAATCATGGTGTCCCATGCAAAGTCCATGACTTTGGTCAGTGCTCTGTGTCTGCTCAGGAGGGGAGCCTAAGATTAAATCCTTGGGTCTTTTATTCTAAGCTTACTTTGTCACGTGGCTAGGGCAATAGTGTTTGTTTATTTCTATTATAGTTATTTTTAGGTGGTCTATCTCCAGCTGCAGCCATTTCTTGCTATGACAATCCTTTCAAGAAACATCCTCCCCAGCAACACTGAAAATCTTTTCTGCGGAAAAAAAAACAAAACCAGAAGCTAAAAAAATCTAACCAACTCAGCAGTCAGCATTAGAAATCATTCTCAGGGACACATGCCAGCAATAAATAAACTCATGATTCTCAGAAAGCTCAGAAACTGCTGGTGATGCTGGGAGATTTTGCAGCAATTTGTGAAAATCGAGCGTGGCCTACATTGGGCGCCAAACTCCAGGGCTGGGAAGCCTTCAGCAGTCTCCTTCGATATTTTTTTTTTTGTGTGTCTTGGCTTTGGAGAGCTGGGGCATTCACGTGTCAGGCACCATCCTGGCTAAAGCACGAGCAATTGCAGCAGCGAACTCCGGAGCGAAGAGCGTGACCTGTTATAATTGGTGCCAAGAGCTTTTAGCCAGGCGCGACGGACTCGCCCTCGGTGTGAAGGAAGCACAGGAGGAATGCTCATCAGACTGACTTGTCATGAGAAAGTGAGGGCCCAGGGGGGAAAAAAAGGCTGGTCTCAGCCTTCCTAAGGATGGGGATGTCTGAAGCCACACCGATGCAAATACTGCTGGCAGCTGGGGACACTTCCAGTGTTGCAGTGTCACGCTCCCAACACGACAAACTGTTTAATAAGCCAGGAGATGCTCCCAGCACCGGTTTGTCTCTGGAGCAGTTTCCATCTGAGCCCAGTGTGAAGCATGTGGGAGCTACAGGGAAACAGAGGGAGAGAGGCTCAGAGGGTAAGCGAGTGGTCACCAGCACATCTTCCAGTATCTGCTGACATGGACTGTGGGGAAAACACCAGAATCAATGGGACAGTTTTGAAACCTCTTGGACAGACACAAGCAGGACCAAGAAAAACAAACAAAAAGTCCTTTCTTGATGTAATACGGCAAGCAAAGAACAGGTGGCGATTCAGCAGTGGATGGCCTCCAGGTATCTCAATGGTGAGATTAAATCCTGCTCTCAGCTTTCTTTCTTCTCAAACTTAAAGCTGAATTCACTGGGGTTGCTACAGAGGTCCTCAATCACTTTTTTTTCCTAGGGGTCAGTTCTTCCAAAGTCTCCTTAGCAGGTCACAGAAAATGCTGCCAGTTCCTTTGTCAGGATGCTTGGCCACCACACATGGCTTTCACCTGTGGCAACGATCCTCACAAGAATATGGGGCGTTACGAGGGAAGGGGGGAGGTATTTATCACTTAGGAGCTCAGCAATCTGCAGGACTAAGTGCAAAAGATACAGATCCAAAGGGAGACTGGGTATGAGAAGACATGAACTAGTCCTAGATGTGCAAATGTGTTTTTCCTAGATTAAAGGAAGAGTTGTAACAACCTCCATTCCAGTTGTCTCCTTCCCTTGAGCTGGTTGACAGTGGGAATTCAGCAGCTGAAAGGGAAGTATTCCAAGTCCAGAGCCCAAGACCGAGTTTTTTTGTCATCAGCTGAGCAGTTGAAGCCACAGTGAGGTAAGCAGATCTCTTATTTCATAATAGATTTTTCCTTCACACTTTGTAAAAGGCGTTTTATGGCTCAGAGGAAGCAAGAAGAAAAGTAGGACTTTTTCTTTTCTGATACAGACCTTTGTAAGGAAATACACTGCAAAAAGTTAAAAACTGGGGAATTTGTCATTGAGGTATCTGTTTTTTTATGAACTGTTTGTGTTCTACATTTGGATTACAGCTTGGTGAGCAATCAACTTCTTGAGCTAAAGCTCTCAAAATAACATGAATTTTTTTTTGAGGTTATTCAGGTTGTTTTTCTTTTCTTGCTCTTTCTCCCACCAAAATTGTAGACTGCACAGGGTGGGGAGGGGAAATAGGATGAATTCAATATGTTTCTTTCTGTTGTAATTTCCTAATTTTAGATAATTATGAGGATGTGAAAATAAGGTATTATGACTTGAAGAGATAAGCCTTTTCTGACCAAATTAAACAAAGTAATTAAATTAATGCAATGTGTATTCACACATAGTTTCCATAGATCTTAATCTGAGGGGTTGGGGGCTTTAGGGGTTTATGAGAAGCAAGCAGATACTAGTTTGCAAAGTGTCACCATGATCTTATAAGGATGGAGATACTAAACTGGTGTTGAAAAGTAGGGTGGAAGGTCTGGTTCGTGGGTTTTACGTGTTCAAGGTTTCTTCACCCCGACAGGAAGTGGGGAGAAGTGGTTTGCATCAGCTGCACTCTCTACATTGTTTTCTCATTCATCACCAAATGCCAGGAGGTGCAGTAATCCATCCTGGAAGTGACAAACATATGATACCGTGTGGCCTGATCCTGTGGGAGGAAGGGTGGAATTTCCTATGGGTGCAGATGCCTCAAGAAAAAGTACTTTTTTTAAGCCAGGAGTCTCTTCCTGGCTGTCCCGTGCTAGTGACAAATGGATCACGATTTCAAGACTTTATACCATTTCATCAGTCTCCTCTAGTAATTTCTATTGTTTTTATTGTGAATCTCTATTGATTCCATAGGGACCATTGTGGGTTTGGACTGCGGAAGGAATCATTCCTGCATAAAGACTAAAGGGGTTTTTTATCCTTAATTTACTGATTAGGTATTAGGTGCATCTGTTATTTGTACTCTCATTTCTCACAATCCTGTATCCGTCAGAATAAACTGTGACCTTTAGCCATGGAAAAAAATAATCTTGTAAAAGGATTTACAATGAAAATATGTACTTGTTTGATGAAAGCTGCTGGAATGGCAGCTATCCTCTTAAGGGCAGGATTAAGGTTACAAAGGCAGGTGGAACATTATTATTCCCTGATCTAGTGAACATTGGATGGTCCAGCCTGCAGGTTATTTCACATCCCATATGATTTATCCATAACTGTGAATGGAAGTGTTCAGGGCCAGGTTGGACAGAGCTTGGAGCAAACTGGTCTGGTGGAAGATGTCCCAGACCATGCAGGGGGGATTGGACTAGATGAGGTTTAAGGTCCCTTCCAATACAAGTCATTCGGTGATTCTATGGTGAAAAATGAAAAAAACCCTGTTTGCTGGGATTCTTCAACAGATGTTCACAGTCCAGATAAGTTGTGTTGTTTCCATGACATGCACCAATCTTTTCTCTCCCTCCTCACACCCCTTTGCAACACTGAAGGCTGAGACATTTGGAACAGAAAGACGTGCATGTTGCCTCTGAGATCCTGATTGTGAGCACAGCTGTGGAAGCTGAAGTAGCTGTAGATTTGTTGCTGTACATCCACAGGCAGAGACATGTGGTTACCCCTGTCCATGGGTGTTTGATGATGTGTTGGTGATAAATTTACTTCTGGGGAAAACCCTGCTGAAATTGGTTTTGCCCCTGCTGTCAGATTAGAAGAGTCCTGGGTTGCCGTCAAATTATGGCTGTGCAATCTCTGATGCTGCTGAGGCTGTATCTTCTCCTGGGGTTCAGCTGATCGGCTTTGGGCATCGTGTTTCAACACGTGGAAAGTGCCAAGGCTCTTTTGATGGGGTGGACAGTGTCTACTGCATAAAACAGAAGTGTTTTGCCCAGAGTATTGGCAAACCATTGTGCCTCTGCACCAGCAGCTCATCCCCTTTCAGGAGTGGCACTGTGCTGGTCACAGCAATGTGTCTCCCAGCTTAAGCAGGGATGCAGCTTGTTGAGAAGCAGAAAAGAACAGTGCCAGAGGGAAAGATTTGCCATTTCCATCACCCTGAGTACTTCCCTAAGAGCATTTCATCCTCTGGCTGGAATTCTGGATACTCTCTCTGGCTCATCTTTTCTCCTTGCATCCATTATTTAGCATTTCTTTATTTGTGCTTCCTCCTCTTTTTAGCTTATTCATGCTCTCACAGGAGCACCTGTGAAATATAAAACCACAATAAAATCCCTTAATCCAGTCTGACATTTTCACTCTGGAACTTTGGTTGTTTTTCTTGAGCAAAGCACATTGTTTCCTACCCCCATCAGTAGCTTTATACTCAATATAGCTTATTAAAGGATTTTACAAATATATTCTGTCCAGGAAGAAATTATTCAAGTTCTTTATTTTTGTTAAAATTTGTTCTGATTCAAAATTGACCTTCTAGAAAAATGTCTTTTCAGAATTTCCCATGGAATGAGAAGTGTGGTCAAAACAATCCCATTCCACACACCTTAAAAAGCCCCAAATAAGAAAAGGATTTGTGCAAAATTCACCCTGTACTTTTACTGTTGTAAAAGTAATATAACAGAGATCCCAATTTGGTTATCCACCTATACGGATTTCTAATGTTCTTAATATGTCAAGGAATGTCTGAGGTATCTCCAGGGACCTGAAAGGTAATGCCACAGATCTTCTGCCTTTCTGGAAAAACCCATAAAACCCTCGTGGAATACTCCAGGACATCTCAGATGCCAACAAACATTTGTGTATGAGTAAGAAAACTGAACTCTGAAGTTGTGCACATCTTAATTTGGGGGTCTGTGAGCTTAGTCCTATCTCTCTCTGCCTTTTTGCTAAAGTTTGATCTAATGAATCTTACTTGGTTTTGGCATTGTGGTGATTTCAGTACATGTCTAAGAGATGGTCCACTAAACGTCCTGCATGCCTGTATTTCCTAACCTCGGTGGAAACCTAAGCAGCTCACCTGAGTGTTTGGTGTGAATTTCAGAGTGTATGTCTGAGTAAAACTTGCTTTAAACTTGACATGTTTATCCCTGTAACACCACTATAACATTGACAGCTGTTGCGTCACACCAGAGGAATTCAATTTACACCATGTTTCCCAAAACCTCACAAAGCCTCAGCTAGACAGATATCCCCAATGTTGAATGTACACACCCTAGTATCAGTTCAAACAGACAGGAAAAAGAGGTGCATTAACCAAAAGAACAGAGCAAATTAAAATCAACAAGGCTACAGATGCTGGGCTCACTTTTGCTCAGTCAAGCTCATCAATAGCACTGCCTTGATAGAGCTCCCCTTCCCCCTTTTGACCTCCTCTTTTAGGCCAAGCTGTGACCTTGGGTGACCCAGCTCACTTTACACCTTGGCCTAATTACATCCAGAGGAGCAGGGGCTGGAATATGATAACTGTCCACATCTTTATCATTGGTAGAAACAGGCGGAGTGATCATTTAGGATGGCTGGAATAGGTAAGGCTGGGAGTAATGAGATGGAAAGTTTAGATTGAATATAGAGATAAAATTACCCACAATACATTCTTTTAGGCAAGAGGGTGTATTAAGTCTCAATTAGCGTCAGTATGATCTAATAGCACCACATGTCCTGACAGCATTATGGTCCCATGGCCTATTAAATCATCTTTCAGAGAAACCCATGGAAAGCTGAACTGGGCAAACCACCAGTAACTGTAATATAAAGACTAATCCCATGATGGAGCCAGAGTGGAATAAATAGGCAATTTCCACATCACTCATGAGAAGATATCGCACCAGGTAGGTCATGATATCCACCAAGCCCTATGTCTGTGCAAAGATACGTGCAGCACTTTAAAAACGGAGTGACTTGGCAGTCATTATTTAATTTTGAAAATCAGGATGGTAATTTAGGCATACAAAGCCTATTGTATCACCCAGTGAGAACGAGGTTTGTTAGACTCCCTCTTTAAAAAGTTCTTGGGTTTGAAATGTCCACCTAGTTCAGATATGTGTGGAGTA
Source organism: Corvus cornix cornix (assembly GCF_000738735.6). NCBI lineage: Eukaryota > Metazoa > Chordata > Aves > Passeriformes > Corvidae > Corvus > Corvus cornix. The sequence continues at coordinate 20,789,690 of NC_046357.1, read as the reverse complement.
CTTCATTCTTGCTCTGCCTGTTCTCTGGAATGCAGGACTAGGAGAAAGCTTGGTACAAGATCAGTTAGGCTCCTATGTCTTTTTTTTTTTCTTGTTTCCAGAACACAAAGGCTTCTCACTCACAATTAGCTGTGCAAGTAAACCCTGAACAATGATGAAACTGAGATGAAGTCTCCCAAAGTGGCATTTTGTGGGATGTTTCTGAATGCATGTTCTGGTGACACACGTACTACATGAATCAGTGTATATCACCACCAAATGTAATACATCTTTGAAGCAGACATGAGCTAGAGGAGGATGAGCATCCAAGTCTGAATTGTCATGTCATTGCCACAAGCCTGAACGCTACAGAAATCCAGAGCATCAAGGGTATTATTGCAATTTGCATAAGTAGAAAACACAGTGATTAAAAGTTATCAAAGAACGCTATCTCTCAGTTGTCAGCTCCACAAGCAGATTCCAGTGATGACTTTCCAGCTCCTTCATAATAATCTCCATAAGTTCTTGCTAAGAGCTGCATTGAAGTAACCTGTCATTTACTCTGTCTTTCACCAATTTAGCTCAAAGAGATGCGCCAGCTGTGATCACTTGGAGTCAGAGCTGCCGTGTCGCAAAGCATTGCTACAGCTGCAGGCAAAACATACAATTTGGAGATATGCCGAACCCAAAAGTCATGGAAAAAGCAGAGCTGTAGCACCCAGAGCACCATCGTGGCAGGCAAAGAACCGCCCTGGGAGAGGAGAGCTCAGCCCCAAGTGTGTTTTGCATGTGATGAACCAGGGCACTATGTAGGAAGGCGTTCCTTGGTCTGAGTGGTGTCTTGTCTTCTTTTCCCATGATTTCTGCTGGCCTCTGGTGTGGAAGCAGGGTGAGAAAAATGTGGAAAACACTGGTCACACCTTGTGGGTCTGGGAGATTTGTTGTTTTGTTGATGATGGATAAGTGCTCATCTGATTCAGTTTCCACAATATGCACTGCTGAGTGCCACGAAACCAAGGAGGTGTTATAAAGCTCCCTCAGGCAAGATGATGTCGTTTCCAGCCTACATTTGCTTTGAAAGGATAGAAAATTACATTATCAGTCAAACATGACCTTTCAAGGTGGAAAATGAGACTGAAGCATAGACTGTTCTTCCCATGGCCTCATTTCTCTACCCCAGAAGACATCTCCTGATACGTGTGCTCTCAGGTGGATGGACTTCAGTATCCCACACTCCAAATATTCTCTCCCTCTCCCCTTCCCTCTCCCTCTTCCACTCTCTCTCACTCTGCCTCTCCTCTCCTTCACTCTCTTCCACTCTCCTCTTTCCTTCTAAGTGCAAGTGTTCGATGTGGACCAGGTTAGAACAACTAAGTTGATGTAATTTTACTGAAATTTCTAGGACTGATGCCAATTCTACATCTCTTTTTCTGCCCAGCAAAGCTCATTTTCTAGTCTAAAAGGGGACATTCTCTTCCTCACACTGAGGTGAAGGGATAGCCAGAATGGTTCTGTGGGCTGTGAGTCCTGCTGTTGTGCTTCCCTCAGACATCTCACCACCCTCTCAATTTCATTGCCCTCTGCCTAATGACAGATATATCTGTGTGTAAAACACAAACACCCGTCTGACAAGGTTGTCTCAAACACTCAGGCTTCTCAGAAACCTCAGCCTATCACCAGCTAGTGGGATAATTACATTTTCTTCTATAGAGCCAATTAGAGACTGATAACATTATCACAATTATCTGATTAAATAATTTTGCTCACTGTCCTTTAGAATTACTTCCAGTCCTCTTCAGACACTGAAAAGCATGAGGCTATGAAGCAGTGGTAGCTTCCTCGGTGCTGTCACTGCCAAGAGACTGGATGCCAAATGGTTCAGGTCTTCCTCAGCAGGTAAGCCTCTATTAGCCTGGAACCAGGCAGCTGTGTGGAAAAGGCATGGAGCATAAGCAGGAAAAATGAAAAAAAGACTAATGGACTTCTTCTGCAGGGTCATAGTTCCTGACTGGTGGTCCAGGTTACATTTCAAACCATATTTGTCATGGCACACCTCACCTCAGGACAGCTTGATTATGCTAAGGATCTGTCTCAGCATAGTTAGCCTGCAGAACTTGACTTAGTTTGTTATATTGCTAATCTCTAAACCAGAAATACTTAAGATTTAGTTTACCAAGTGATTTGTGAGAGGGAAAACAACAAAGGAAGGAAGAAAAAAAATCAAATATAAAAGAAAATTCCAAGCTATTAACGAAGGCTTTTGGGGACCAGAGGTATGTGAGACCTCTCAGTGGGAGTTAATCTGAGTAGTTTTCTCGACATAATTGTGATGGGACATAAGTCTCTTGAAGTTTGGAAAAGCATGTGGCCAGACTTGCATCCAGAGCTCAGAGCCTGAGGGACTTATCTGTGCTCTCTGATGGCGATACCTAAGCACCTTGGCTTTTATATTTAAACAGATGCAGATAGCTGTATTATTTCCAGATGAAACATGGGGGGCACAGAGAGCTATGTAATCTCTACTGGATTTACCCATATCCGATAGCAAATCTGTGACAGAGACAGAAAATAAGCCTGAAGCTTACCTGGCCCACAGAGGCCTTCTTCTCATCTGTAATTCATCTTTCTGTGCTCAGTCCAGGATTTTGAAGGTTCAAGCAGTGCATGCAAAAAGCTGCCTCTCTTTATGAATGAAACTGCATTGCCCTGACTTCTTCCAGGGCAGGGTCAACATTTGGTGGTTCTGAGATTCACTCTGAGATTGAACTCCCACTTTCAGTGCCTCTGGTTCTGGGTTGGAGCTTCAGGACTGAACACCCTTCACAATTTTTGTACAGCTACACCATGTGGAGCTGCCCACCAGCCCAGCATGGGACCCTGACCAGCTCCCCCGTGACCCTGGCCCTGAGCTGGGTTTGCAGCCCAGCCCAAAGGAACCTGGCTTCTGCTCTCCTTCCGAGCTGCTTCCCACTCCTCCTGTGTTTACTCTGGCAGCAGGTACCTTCAGTGCCCATATCTCGTAAAACCTACAGGTGGTCCCAAACCACATAACTTGGTCTTGGATCAAGATTCATATTTCCAAGCATGTCTGAGTACAGGATTTCTATTATTTGGCATTCCACAACCATGAAGTCACTGTAAAAATGTATATTTGGAAAACAGTCAATTTCCAGTCATTCAAGAGGGGTTTGGCATTCATGGGTACATCAGTTTCTGCATCTAGTATCAACACTGGCATTCCAATATTCCACTAATGGCTGTAATTGCAATGGGGTTACAAAAGCACTGAGAGGAATGAGGCCCCTCTATACTCTGAGTTAAAATATCTTAAGGAAAAAAATAATAAAAAACCCCATAATATTCTTGAGGAAAAAAAAAGCCTTTGTTGTACAGGCAGGTTTTCTAACATTTTCAGAGTTATAAGACAATCTGTTTCAAAGCTAGAACAGGAACATATAAATCCAATGTTCCTTTAAGAGGGTAGAACACGTTAATAGAGGATACTCTCTGTTGCAACTGCTACAAACCAATTTATTCCTGGGTACATGTCCACGTGAAATTGGGCTAACTTTCCTCTTTGTCAAATGTAATACATAAGATTCTGGCAGCATCTGTTTTGTTTCACATGCTAGACCTGTGGGACTCTAGACTTGATGAGGTCTTTCCAATTCAAAGAATAAAAGCTCCCAGGAAAGCGAGCCAGGAGCCCCTGTTTTTACGATAGATTGCTTGGCTTGTTGCAATCCTTTCAGCCAAACAATTTTTTTTTGTTTGAGAACACTGTGTGAATACCAAGTACATGAATTGTGATTAGCAGCTTGCCTTGGAAGTCTCCTTCTATGAGCTCTTATTTGATTTAATCTTGTCTCAGGTAAATAAAAGGAGTGAAGTGGAAATAGCCTTTGACCTACTAATTAATCACTTGCCTCTGTTAACTATTCCTCTGTCAATGTTATTAAGTGGCAGCATCTGAGTGTAAATACGCAACCATGTAAAGAGGCTTAAGTGCCATCTGGCCTTACCTGCTGAGGTATTTGCCCTTTGGAATTGATCCCTTGGACGTTTTTTGAAAACATTTCTTCGTCCTCTTTTCTTTTTTTTTTTTTTTTTTTGGGTTAATCTTAGAAAGAGATTTGCATGCAATACAGTGCATCTGCCCAACTCAGCCCCATCTCCAGGGCTGTTTGAAGACACTCAGAAATTGTGAGGAAGTGTGGTTACAGATGCACTGTTCACCTCATGGTGATCAGGGTAACTAAGGCAGCAATCGCTGTCACATGCAGAGCGGAGGAGATTAGCAATAGCTCATGTGTGTGTTGAATACTAGCACGGAAGTATTTACTCATAAAACCATGATGAAGACTTGCAGTGAATGATAAATACTCCTTCCAAGAGCAAGCCTGGAAGAATGCTATCTGATAGGATTCTTTGTAGTGGACTAGTTAGAAACATGACTTTAAGTCTAGTTCATTACCCACTTATGGCATGTGTTTTGTCCTGTGCCAACAGTCATCAGGTGTGTTTCCATAGAATCATAGACTCATAGAATGGTTTGGGTTGGAGGGGACCTGATGCATCTTTTTATTCCAAACCCCTGCCATGGACAGGGACACCTTCTACTACACCAGGTTTTTCACCTAGATGTCATTTAAGTGGAAGAAAACAGCTAAGGGAGGTGGATTCTCCTGATCCCCCCCTGGCATTTGGGTGAGCTGCTCCTACATGAAGGATGGAAAATCTAGCTAGTGCTTGCAAATGCTTGTGCAAAGTGATTGTACCCTCATTCACACAGACAGTGGTACCCTATTCCCAGTTTTGTGATCTTGCTACGCCTGGATGTATATTTCTATCAGGTGGCCTGGCACAACCTTACTCTTTGCGTTTCCAGCTAATGTGTAAGGTGAACTTTCAGGTAGCCTGTTGAGTTATACCGAGCAAGTCCTCTACTTCTGCAGAATGAAGGACTAAATTAGGTGGTGTTGTACAATGCTCACAACTTCATCTCCACAAAAAAAAGCATGGCTGAACAAGGTCCTGACAACCTTCAGGTCGAGAGGCCACTGTGGGAGTACTGACACTGGTCAGATTTTAGTTTTATGGGCTCCTATTGTTTGAGATTAAACTGGGCCCATGGATTGTAAATTGAGTCATAAACCTAGTGATTTTTATAGCCTTGAGGCTGGATTTGCTGCTGAGATCAATACTGTTTACTGGAAATCCTTGCAGAAGTACAACCATCACTGCCTCTTTGCCATGAGCTATCCACAAATGAGGGTGGGCAGTTTGAAATCTGAATGCTCACAGTGCAGGACCAAAAAGTATTGCTATTGGTGGAGTTTCATGGCCTGGTGAAATGAACCTTTAATAAAATTGGCCAAAGTCAGTGGAATTGAAGTAATATAATTGAGGTTGCAGCCAAGCAACCAGGGCAGGGTCCTTCCCTCTACCTTAACGCATCAGAGAGCAGAATCTGGCCCAGAGCCTGTAATCAGTTTGAACAGTCTGTCAGGTGCTTTGAGATTTGGAGGTGAAAGGTGCTGTGTAAATGTCAGGCATCATTTACTGGGGCACTACATCCAGGCTGAGAAGCACAGCGTGCCAGAGGCTCTTCAACATGGTGTTAGAAGTGATTTGGGTAACATATGCACTGGATGTATGGATGTTGGTTGAATCATTTTAGTTACTTTAAATCACCTGATGCATTTTCCTTTGTCTCCCTATTTTATCTAATTTTCTCCCAAGTTTTCTTTATTATTAAAATAAATCAAACCAAGTAGCCATGTACTAAGATATTTACTTATACAGAAGAGGTGTGATCCCAGCTCCCTAAAGCTGCTCATATGAAATAACAGATCAGAGTGAATCACTTAAGCTGGAAGGTTTATTTGGTTGTGGGTTGCTCTTTTTGGGCTCATGAAATGTTGATGAGCCAATCACAAGATTCTCACATCTATTTGTTATCGCAAACAACATACAAAGTAATGAATAGCTCACACTAGGCTGGTGAGGACATTCACTGCTGAGGCTCCAAAACACACATTCTATTATTTATTCTAGTCACCTGCTTGTCTTGCTGCCTCCTTGTTGCAGTGGGGATCCTGCAACACGCATATACCAAACCAGGAGTCCCGTGGAAAGGAAATATATATGGACAGACAGATTCTTGATAGCTGTTTCAGAGATGTTTATTTCTCCAGCCGCATGGCCGGGGCTCTGCCCAGGAACTGTTCCAGTCACGGGACCAAGGGTCCTTCTGCCCGCGCAGGGAACACAAACCAACCAATGGGAACGAGGCTGAGCAGGGGCAGGGAAGCCCCGTGTCTGTGCCCTCAGGGCCCCTCTCCCAGGGCTACACAGCGGGGGAGGGACCCCAACACCTCACCCGTTTTATTTTAATAAAAGGAGAATGAAAACAACTGGATAAACATAACAAGAACAGTTTCAAAACAAAACAAGCCACCCTCCTGAGTCTTTAAATGTCCAAACAGATTCTGTGGAACATCTTAGGGCTGGCAGAAGGGAGACAGGACTCTCTGAGCATGCTTTGTGGGGAAACTGAGGCAGGAGAGGGTTTAACTTCTTCCCTCCCCCTCTTCATCCCCCACTCAGCATTGGAAAGGGATTTTTGGGGAAACAATTGGCAAAAGCATGGTTTTGTGAGGGAAACCATGGATGAAAAAACAGATTGGGAATACACTGGGGGTAATAGGACATAGGGTAAAAGGGAAAGGTAGGATTAGGAAAGGGAGACTGTAGGGGGGGCTTACAATGGAGATATTGTCTAACATGACTACGATTTTTTGCATATATACTGCCTTTTACAGGAACACCATCAGGCCCAGTGACCTGCGATGCTTGTAACCCTTTTTCTCCCTAGTACAATTTTAAATTCCACCACCTCTCCATCTCCCAAGCTTGGGATGCATTTTTCAGGGTTATTCTTTTTAATAGCAGTTCTATGCACGAATATGTCTTGCTGGTTGTCACACCTTGTTATAAAACCATAATTTTGCTTAACATTATACCATTTTACTATCCCTAAGATCTTAGGTACTATGATCTTTTCCTTTTTTCCGAGTGGCTGCTGTTTTCTGTCTCGCTGCGTCTTTGCTCTCTCTTTCGGTCGCTCCCGTGTTGGAATTGTCAGGGCTGCTGGGGCTTGCGCGCTCTTCCCGGGGTCACGTTCAGGGCCGCGTGGGCCGGGCCGGGCCGCGCCGCTCAGTTCTCCGTGCGTCGCCTCCTCTGGTCGCAGCTTCGCTGCTGATGCCAGGCGCTGTACCCACATCTCGGCCGGGCCCCCCGAGCGACGACTCCCCAGTGCCCTGCTCCAGCGCGCGTTCTGGCTGGGCGCGGCTCCGTTCTACCGCCACTGCCGCCCACCGCTGCCCGCGTGCCGCCCCTCTCGGTCGGGCGTTCCCGGGGCTCGCTCCACCACGTGCTGTGCTGGGCCGGGCGGGCACCGCCGGGTCCCGCCGCGCCTCACTCTGCTGCCGACACTGCGGCTCGCTTGGCTCCGCCCACACACGGGAACTGCCTCGCTGCTGCTCGCAGAGCGCTAGGTGCACGTGGCCTGGGCCGCACGGTCCCTGCGCCAGGCTTCCCTTCGCCAGGACACAGTTGACATTGCTCAACAGTCTTGGTAACTAAATAATATTCACGAAAATATTCTTCCATCGGCATATATTTTGACTCCAATATTAACTGTGTCCAAACGGTTTTCCAAAAGCCCTTGGTAAGAATTAAATCCCAAGAAACATAGAAAAAGTTCTTAAACAACCATGCCAGGAAGTGTTTCAGTTCTTTTTGAGCTTGAATCAAGCTAAAATTTACAAATCGTTGTTCAAGAATCATTTTAAGTTTAAGATAAATGTCCATATGCGGCTCTGAGAGCCAAGAGTCTTCCCACGGTTCCTCCATAGTTAAGATATGGAATAGCAAAGCAAAACCAAGAAGAGGAATCCAAAGTTTCCAGGGTTTACTCACACAAATCAGTCGCTTAGGGATCGGGGATCGTTCTGCTCACGAATCTCCACCATTATGTTGCAGTGGGGATACTGCAACACGCATATATCAAACCAGGAGTCCCGTGGAAAGGAAATATATATGGACAGACAGATTCTTGATAGCTGTTTCAGAGATGTTTATTTCTCCAGCCGCATGGCCGGGGCTCTGCCCAGGAACTGTTCCAGTCACGGGACCAAGGGTCCTTCTGCCCGCGCAGGGAACACAAACCAACCAATGGGAACGAGGCTGAGCAGGGGCAGGGAAACCCAGTGTCTGTGCCCTCAGGGCCCCTCTCCCAGGGCTACACGGCGGGGGAGGGACCCCAACACCTCCTGATGGCTTTACTCAATTAATTAGGCAACAGAGTATGAATTTGGAGTATTGCATATATATTCACGTACATACATGTGTGGGTTGATGGTTGCTTTGAGGGATTTTCAGCACCTCGGAAGACTTGAATCCAGTCCCAGATAAACAAGTCAGTTCCAGGAGAGGGGGTGTGCTATGAACAACCCTTTCTATGGATGCAGTTATTCCATCAGTGGGTATTTGTGACTTTGTCTTTTAGGTTTGCTTTTCAACAGGCTAAGACTTCATAAAAGTGAGTGCAGGAACAAGGAAGGGACTCTCTTCCTGTTTGGTTCCTCTGTGACACAAAACACCTTTCCAGGAGAGAAATGGAACTTCATTTCTCTGAATACCTGCAGAGCACTTTCCGTGCCATATGGTGTCAATAAAGGACTCCCCTTTCCTTTTCTGGAGCAAAGTAGGTGGTAGAAGAGGGAGCTGGCTGGCTGCACAGAGAGAGGCTGCACTGCAAGAGGCAGCAAGCCTGGGGAGGGATGAGAGACAGCTTTTCTACTCAAAGTCACAAAACCATGGGAAAGTGACTGTAGATCAGGAGAGGTTTCTCTCCCAGACTCTCCCTGGGTTCTGTGTCCAGCTCAGTTCCCCTCACAGGGAAATCCAGAGTTCTATTGATACTGTCTTCAGGGGGCTCTGGGAAAAACAGCTTCAAGAGAGCCTCAGTGAAGAGCTCCTCACCTCTCAGTGTTCCTCCTTTTGTGATCTACTCAATTCTGCATTTCCATTTTCCCCTTATTCATTTTGGTTTCTACTTTAGAAAAAAACAAACTTAGTTTTCCACTTCAGTTTTGAAGGGTGGCACATGCAAAATCCTTTCACCTGTGACATACAAATCGAAGTTTTTCCTTAGATAAGAGCATGCTTTTGGAATAATTTTATTTCAGTATCTCTAAATTGCTGGACATTTTTTTTCTCCTCTATATCTTTATGTGTTTGCATGTGTAAACACCATCCAGTGACTAAGAACTGGAGAGGTAAAGTTATCAGCAACATCATCTGAGAGTATACCAACCTGTAAGTATCAATCTAAATTTTGTATTTTTTTATGAGTGTTTATGTGCCAATGGGGCGTGGTTGTCTTTTATAAGCAAAAAATAAAAAGACATGAGAATCTTACAAGCTAGGAAAAAAAGGAGATACAGGAAATAGAGGTTATTTCTGGAGTGTTTTTTTTTCAAAGCAGAGTTGTTTTGATTTGATTTATTAAGAGAAGGTCAAAAAAGGCAAGAGAAAAAATAAAATTCATCTCTAAGACAGTTGTGTTGTTGGAAGTGTAAGAGTAAAAAGCTATTACTAAAAAAAGGAGCTTTTTCAGTTTTACATGTACTATGGATTCTAGAAAGCTATTTTCCCATTTAGAAGCTGACAAATAAATGGCTTTTTGGACACCTCTAAATTATTTCTTTTTTTTTTTTTTTCCCAGCACTCTTAGAATCAAAATTCAACTTTTCAGCCTTGACAAAAGGGCTAAAAAGTGGGTTTTTTTCTCAATGGAAGAAAAAAGAATCCTAAAAATAATTAGAATATTTAAGTCACTCAATAAAGGCAAATCATTTAAAATACGGTCTGGACATAAAACAATAATTTAAAAATCAGGTAAAGGTAAGAGACATCCTTCCACTCATTAATCTTTTGTTCCAGCATTTACCATACAACAGCAAGTTTAGAGAGTGAACCTGGCAGCAGAAACCTTCATGAAATGATGGTAGTCTTTATGAGACATTCTTATGGTTTTTCCTCATAAACAGATTTACTTCTCCTTAGAAGATGTTAAGGATGGTGATCACTTTGAGAAAGTATATGTGAATTTAACAAGAAGTTGAAAAAAAAATTAAGTAGTAGATTTTGATAAATACAATGTAACTTGTTCAAAAAGGTTAATTTAAAGGAAATTGGTATTAAATTATTTAGTATTTCAAAGTTTGGATGTAGCCATATGTTAGCTAAAAGATCCCAAAATAAAGTAGTATTTTGGAAATGTCTCAAAACTTCCCTTTTCACACAAACATGAACTCATAAATTATCCATGGTTTTAGCTGAATATCCTGCATACATAAATACGGTTTTGTGTCACAACTTAGTGATGTAAATTTGTATTATTCATATTAGAAAGATGAAGCCAAAGAAGCTAAAGAGGCTGCAGGAGACCTGGAGAGACACTTGGGACAAGGACATGAAGGGATAGAACACGGATGAATGGCTTCCCACTGCCAGAGGGCAGGGATGGATGGGATATTGGGAAGGAATTGCTGGCTGTGAGGGTGGGCAGGCCCTGGCACAGGGTGCCCAGAGCAGCTGTGGCTGCCCCTGGATCCCTGGGAGTGTCCAAGGCCAGGTTGGACGGGGCTTGGAGCAACCTGGGATAGTGGAAGTTGTCCCTGCCCACGTCAGAGGATGGGACTGGATGAGCTCCCTTCCCACCTAAACCATTCCATGGTTCTGTGAATTATGGGAGAATGGCACAGCAGATATTTCAAAGTGACAATGAAGTTTTATTATTTTTTGCAGTTGACAAATTGCCACTCACCTGGGTTCCAGACTCTGACTGTTCCATCTGGAAAGAGGCTACTAGAAGGCTTATGGCGATAGACCTGGAGGAGAAGATCCACATCTCCTAATCTCAGCCACATGATTATCCTGTGCTAATGTTGCCCACTTCCCCCAGGGTGCAGAATTTGTAACTATTACATGACTTTTATTTTTACATATCTAAGGAAAATGCCCTGAATCCCACAAGCTGTCAATTAACGTTACAGTGATCAACTCAGAGGCTGCAGGTATCACCCACTCCTAAAAATGCTGCTGATCTCTCTCAGATGTGTGATCATGGAAGACCAGGAGTTGGGCTGTTTTGTAGTCCCCTTGTATTTCTAGATTGTTGAAGTGATCTTTTGCTTCTGTGTTTGTGGCTTGTTTGTGGGTTATTTTTTGGTTTTGTGTTGGGTTTCTGTTTGTGTTGTTATTTTTTAAGCCTCCAATGTGCTCAATAGATGGACTGGGAGAAAAAAAATGATGCTCACCTTTAAACATTTCTAAGAAGTCACAAACAGAGAGAAAAGCAGGAATTAAACATCACAGGAAAACTGAATGGGACCTATACCCAGGATAAAGGAAAGACAGTAGGTTTAGATTGAATATTTGGAAGAAGTTCATTTGGAATGTAGTGAGACACTGGCACAGGGTGCCCAGAGAAGCTGTGGCTGCCTCACCCCTGGAAGTGTCCACGGCCAGGTTAGACAGGGCTTGGAGCAACCTGGTGTAGTGGAACATGTCCAGCCAAACCAAAATGGTGTAAAATATCTTGGGTTAATCTTCCACTTGTGCACAGAGCACTTGGATCAGTGTTTGAAGGCATTTTTACCACTGAGTTGTCAAAGTTCTGGAATTTCCAAAGATGTTTGTGAGACTCAAGTTCATCCTGCGACACTCAGGGTTACATCTGCCCTTGGTATGGGAAGCTTAGTTTGGAGATGGCGCTGATGTTACAGAACCAAAGGAAATTTGCCCACCTACTTCCTTCTTCTTCAGACCTTTCTTCCCTAGAAATGAATGTCCCTTGGTAGATATGAAAAGTTTGATTATCACTTGACTGAGTGCCAGGTGCTGAGCAGCACAGTCCCACAGAGACTGTAGGAAAATTAGTTTCAGCACAAGTGTTGGAATTTTTGCCATTCCTACTAAGGTCAGTATTTGGGCATTATTGGCGAGTATTAGATAGAGAAGATAGAAAGTTAAGTAAAACATTGATTGGCTTGTCAGTAAAAGGAAGTAATAAATCAATACTCCTGCTCTCCTGCTCTGTGATGCTGGCAGTGGGGTTTGAATGGCCCTTGTATGTATCATCCTTCAGATTATCTGTACTTGCTGAGCAAAACTCCTTTTTTTTTTTTTTTTTTGCTCTACCAGTCAGAACTTTTATTTATTAGGAAGCTGGCTGCTGTTGACATTTTAATTCTAAATCCATAAAGCCAAAATAATAATATTACTCTGTGCAAAGCACTAATATTATTTTGAGATGAGTGTCTTTCCCTCTTCCCCGTGACTGGTCTAAACAGCAATTCTCTCAATGCAAATGAATTTTTTTTTAAAATTTATTTGATTATTTTTTCTCCATGGTTATGCAGCTTCAAATTAAAGGTGACCTGAAGTTTCCTTACCCCTGAACTTTTATATGAGGCTTAGTATAGATCATCACTTTGATGAAACACATTTAAGGAGTCCTTGAAAAGCCCTGGTTGGGTAGCGTTGAATGGTTTGTGGGATCTTGACGCTTTGAGGTGTGGAAACCTCTCTGGTCTCATCTGAACCTTCCTGTCTTTTGGGTCTTACTCCTAGGCTGGAAAGCAGTGCCCAGGCTACCTCTTTCCTGGGGCAAATAACAGAGCATCCAGTGTTTTTCACCTATATTGGTTAGGAAAAGAGGTGATAAAAGAATGCAGTCTATTTCTTAGGATCTTATGGTGTCATTTCAATGAAGTTTATATGTTAACTGCTTGCATGAAACACTTTTTAATGGGGCAAGCTTTTACCAGATGGGAGAAAATATATGCTGCTTGCTGCTATTTTATTTCTCTGCATTTCCCTCGGGCCCCATTTATATTACAGCTGTAACCCAATCTCCAAACCCAACTGCAGTGAGGTTGCCATCTTACCCCAGCAACATTTCCTGAGCTGAAGGGGTCTAACCATGTTTCTGAAACAAGGCAGGATGTTAGAAGATACCTAAACACCACTTGCATTTCAAGCAGTTAGCAAGATCAAAAGGAATTTGTTAGCACCTCATCAGTCCTCCAGGTTCAATCATGTTGAACCTTGTTTTCTGGCTGTAGTTATTTGTATTTTATTGCAGGTTTTGGGTTCAGATTTCTCAGCATGCAGCTGTGTGAGAAACCATACTCAAGTGTGCACCAAGCCTTGATGATACAAGCTGATGACGCAGACTGCAGGGTCAAGGGTCCAGCAAGAATACTCTTTGTTCTTGTCACTCTTGCCACTTCAAAGGAGGCAAAGCTGCCCTGGAAGCCCAAATTATAAACCCCTGACCAGCTCCAAATTCTGACAAGAGTGGTGGTATGTGGGTCCATGTAGTTTTCTCCTCTGGACAGCAGAACCACCTGAGATCGGGCAGGTCTCTGCCTCAGATTGGCTCCTGGATCTGGGATATGGGAAAGGTTTAATGAGGGGGTCATATATTTAATGCCACACATTGCAGATCATTCTTGGCTGTAGTCTGCAGTGCCAACAAGACTATGATTGCAAAGACTCAGACCAGGCTTGACTATGAGTATTTACTGCTTCCTGCAGTTAAATCTGCAGAAATATATGCCGAGTGCTTAGGAGTCTGAGCCCTAAAAGGATTCTACCTTTCCTAGCTTTTCATTGCCCAAGGCAACACAGTTGCCTAGAAATAGTTAATGGTGCTCCTTGCAAAGCCCCATTCTCCTTTAAGGGTCATCATTATCTTCATTTTAAGGCTGAACTGAGATTTAAATTTAACTTTACGTTATTGAGATGCAAATCACCTCGGTCTCATAAGTATTATATGTCTAAATCATATTTTTCATCATGAAAATCTCTCTCTCTTTTTTTAAAGGGTTTCCCTTTAAGTATATTTTTCCATTAAACTAAATATATGTTTAATTTTTTTTTCTCCTCCAAAGGCAAGGTCCTTTCAACTCATGCCAGTGTTATTATTTCTCAAAACGAGTTTCATCTTGATCCATAAACATTTTATGCCAAGAATAATGCTGTTTTAAAGACAATAAGTGCCTATTTCTGCCTGAGGCCGTCGGAAACCCCGTAAAGGAGGCAGTAGGAATTAAAGACACTTAATCATATTTCCCCATTTTTAACTGTTATTTTTTTACACTCTGAAGCAGTTTTTCTATGCTTGCTGAGTCGTATTGAATGTCATAAATCTTAATTAAAGATGTAATTTTTTTTATGAAATCTGAGCTGGAAAGCGCATTTCTTATTTTTAAGACTAGCACTATGTGTAGGCTCATAAAACAAACAAGACTTTTACACTTGCAGAGTTTCAAAACCAGTTATTGCTGTTATTATGTCGAATCAGTACCATAATTATTATTATTGCTTGGTTTGGTGTTTTTATGATTATTGTTAATGCCTGAGCTTTGCATTTTCTGTGCACAAGATATTGTGGGGAAAAGAATAGCTTACACCAAGTGCATATCTGTACGCAAAATGGAGGAAAACTTACAAAAATGTACCCTTCAGGACAGGAATTTGGATTTAACATTTTCATTATAAGGTTTTGTGATTTTTGTTGGCATGTTTGGGGTTGTTTTAATTTTTTTGGTTTGGGGTTTTTTTTTTGAGTGCAAAAGCTGTTTCAGTCAGGTAGGTTTACATAACAGCATGTTTGGTGTAAACTTGCATTATCTTTTTGAAGCCAAGAGAATGACATTACTCTGTACTGGGAGAAGTGGTACCTCTCATATTGTCATTTTCCCACTGTTCCACGTTGTTTTCCTATTGAGAGGAAGGAGGGGAGCAAAGTCCATTGACTTATCTGTATTGGTGGGAAGAAATAGGTACTCCACACTTCTCAAGACAAGACTGTATGTGTAGTATCTCCCCGCAGATGAAATGGAAAACACTGCAGAGAGGTTTTGAACTGAAGTCTGGTAAATTTAACAGGAAGATTTGTGTCGGCGCTTGGTAACAACCAGTATTTGCTGTCTTTTAATGGCACCTGCTGGAAATACATCACTTGACAGCCTTGTTCTGAGCCCTAGGACATTTTAACAGTCTGCTCCAAAGTCAAGGAAAATCAACATGAATTTTCCCAATAATTTCACCACCGTTTTTGATTGAGCTGCTTTACATATTGATCGAGGCAGATATGATTTCAGGGACCTTCCCGTGGTAGGAAGCACTGGCTGCCAGGCTATGATGGTTTTCCAAACACTTCTCACCACTGATGCCATCAAAGAGGGTGTCATTAAACTTAACCAATTACCCAGCACTCCTGAAGTGGAGAAAGCAGCAGTACAGACACATCCAGGAATGTAGCCCATGTATTCACAGCTTCCAACCTGCCAGGTGCTTAGAGAGTCCATTGGTTTTCCATGGCATAATTTCAAATTTCACATTAAGGTTAGTTAGGTATTTACATTCTGACACGCTCACAGTCCTGCTGGTTGGTAATGAATTGTCCATTTAAATTTGGCTCTCGTATCTGGAGTTTCTCCAGTTAATACTAGTACTTTTCTGTGTTTTGGAATATAGAACAAAATGAAGGGTGGAAGTTTTGCAGGCTGAGGAGCTGGCTCAAGGTGTGAGTGACCATACGAAAATATGATGCTTCAGTCATTAAGCATGTGAATAATGTTGCTCCTGTGAGTTATGCTAATGAGTCCACAATGAAACATTCATTGCGCTAAACCTACCTATGGCTGAGGCTTTGTGGGGGTGCAACCTCGTGCTCTCACTTTCTGCTGCAAGGTCACCGTGTTGCCACAGCTGCCAAGTTAGCCAATGAGACACCAGTGGCTTTTATTAGGTGCTCATAGTTACAGTTCCTTAACATAACATGACCTTCCTCAATGAAGCCTGAATCAAAAGGGCATTGATTTACTGGCTGTGAAGTGATGTTTCCTCACTGGCATCTAATAATTTCTTTAAGGCATGGTTTTGCCAGGAAAATCTCTCATTATTTTAGAATCATCTCTCCTCTTCCAAAGGCATTTTGGAAGATAGCAAAAATGCAAAGAGAATATGTTTCCCATCGCACACCACTCACAGAATTTATTTTGGGTAGCTTTCATGCCTGCAGCTACAGTATCTCACTTCTTCATGGGCACTAAGTTTGGGAGAAAAGCAGGAAGCACTTATTTTGCATCACAAATCAGTTGCTGTATTTGGTAGTTTCCATTTCATTCACGGTAGTAATTACGTGGTTACAGCTATTCTGAAGCTTCCTAGTGAAGGATCATAATTTTCATGCTTCCTCTAATTTATAAAGGGTAAAAAAACCCCGACCAATCAGTATAATTTTTTTTTTCTCATGCTGGTATAGTTTTGGAGCAAAGGTCATAAAAGAGGAATGAAACTTTATTTTGAGGATACCCAGATGAGTACAAGTAGGAGGAAAGAGCAGAAGCACTGCTGGATCATGGATAGTAGGGAGAAAAAGTGGTTCTGAGTGGGGTCACACAATTAGGCAAGGTGGTCCGAGGACAGGAGACATCAATATTTCCCAAGCTTCAAAAATCCATATAAAGTACTCTTTTTGGACAAAACACCAAAATTAAAGAAAAAAAGCCCACATGCAAAGCTAATGTTGTGCAACATCACTGAAACCGACTCTATTTAGACAGAAACTGTTAAGGAAGAGGGTTTTGCATTGAGTACTCAGCCTTTTCTTTTTTGTTTGATTTCTATTTGTTTGTTTGTGTTTTGAGTTCTCATGAGGTCTCTTAGTTTTTTTGTTTAGGGGCTTTGCATGTGTTTATTTTTATTTTGTTTCTGGGTTTTTTGTTTGGTTGGTTTGGTTTGTATTTTGTTGTTCCCCCATCTGCTTTCCTGGGAATTCACTCCTGTGTGATCTTTCAAGGGTTTTGGCAGTCATTTCACAGGCCCCATTCTGACACCTTCCAGATACTCGGCAGTTCATACACTATAGTCTGAGAAACACAGGACGGGACAATTTCTTCAGGCTCCAGCTGGCTTTATTTGCTATAAAACTGAGATCTTGCAAGTTCTTGTGTTTACAATTAATTTAATGCAGGTAAGCATGGAACTGACATAGGTCATTTTGGGCTATTCTACCTAAATTTAATTTTTCAGTTCATGACGTCTCCTGTTGAAAGCTGATTAATGATGTTTGTGATTGACTGTTACACCTTTTTTTTTTTTTAAATAGTCATGAATAGAATGACCCAGAAAACCATAATATTAACAAAACCTTCTTCCACAACCTGTGACAAAGGTTAATAAAGTTTTTTCTATGTTTTTCAGTCTTGGATTTTGTTATTTTCTCTGCTATGCACATGCACACACACACATACATATAAATATACACACATACACCTACAGGCATTTAGGTACACACACACACAGGTATATGTGCATCTATATATAAAAATATGTATTTTTTAAATTTTTTTTTTATTTTCTTCCTCAACTCCCGACATTAAATTATGACTACCAAGGTAGAATATTATTAAAGTTATATTTTGAGGGAAGTTTAAAGATGGCTTTTCCATATGAACACTTTGACTACAGTTTGCAGGTTAAGAGGGTAAATAGGACTCCTGGACTGGTACAGAAATCACAGAGCACTTTATCAAAAAGCACTGTTGCAGCAATGCCATTGATACCAGATGGCTGTTCTATATCTGCAGGATGGTCAAATGCTTCTGATGAGTGTCTACAGCTGATGAGGTTGGTTTTCCTCTTGGCAGTCTGGTAATGAAATCAGTAGGGTGTTCGTTTTTTTCTTTTTTTTTTTTTTTCCTTTATTTTTTCTTTCTTTTCAGTAAAACCTCTGTTCCTTTGCAATGGTGAACCTGGTACTATTAACTAAATGTGATGAGAGTATTCCTGTTTTAAATGGAGATTAGGGGCAGCTTCAAAACTGGGATACATGGCCAGCTCTAGGAAAATCTTTGGCTTGCACATATTCTATGATTTTAAAGAAATTTTATATTTTGTATTCTGTATTAACTGTTTTCCAATAGTCACTGGCACTTTCAAAAGTGAACTGTCGTTTAAGGAGTACTTCATACTTAAAAATGTCACCTAGTCTCTTCTAGGTATTAGAATTACTTATTAAATTATAAAAATCTCCTCTGTTGTGAACTCAGAAGACGTTCAGATGAATAGACAATATTGGACTTGAATTATAAGTGAAAAATCTCAAAACATCAGACTTAACAGATGATGGAACTCAGAGCTATAATAGTTAATGTTTGTGGCTCAGGTGCCTCTTTATAATGACATTATGTTAACTTTGAAAAAGACTTCCCAGCAATCTAATAGAAAAATTATAGCAAATAATTATCAGCTCTTAGCTCAGTCTCTTTTTTATTTAGTGGGTGTAAGAGATGGAAGTACTTGAATTACATGGTTATTTATGCAAGGACATCTTTGTCAAAAATAATTTTTCAGTAAAGAAACAACAATTTTGTGATGATTAAATAATCCATGAATAAAATTATGCCTTCATAACATGGAATGACTGGTCTGCCTTCAAGAGTTACCAACATCTTTTCATGAACCTGTGAGCTGTTTGTCTGCATGTCTGAACATAAGAAGTTCTACTTATGGATGAGCCAAAGGACAACTTTACCTCCCTGAGAAGGCAATGGAAGGAGTTGCTGATGTCACAAACACAGCCACAAACCTATGGGAGTCTACATAAATCCATGGGCCTAAGTTGTGCAGAAAAGGCCTCCATTCCAACAAAAACAGAGATGTTCATCCTTCGTGGTTTCAGCATTGTCACCACCATTTCTTTGCCAGTTGTTTTTTTTATGCTCTCAATTGATTTCTTGATGGTGTCTCCTGGAAAATACAATTTCATAATAAATGAAAAAAATTATTTCAGAGTTTGAAATAGCCAATCAGTTTTGAGCAGGCAAAGTTGATATGCAGCAATGAAGTTGCTGTTTTCTGGTAAAATTTTTCATTTCAAGAAGGAAAAAAGGTTTTCCTCCGACTTTTATCCTAAATAGATTTTTGGCTTCTTAAAAAAATTATCAATTTTTTAAGCAGTTAAAAATTAAGCAGAATGGCAATGGTATCTCATGTAGTGTACATACATATGTATATATGTATATGTATATATATGTATATATTACATTCTTACTGTTTATATGTAAAAGTCAGATACAGAATTCTACTTTATCAAAAGATAATTATTTGGGATTCTAACTGAGATTTTGGAAGTCCTGTGCATTTTGGTTTTTTAGATTTCTTTGTGATTCAGAAGAGAGAAAAGAAAAAGTTTTTACAATATTAGAGCTACATGGGGATTATTTGTATCTTTAAATGCTCTTCCTTTCACTGGGCCTCACCTGCACACCAGTGTTCATGATGGCCCTGCAGGAGCCTGGCAGAAGAGAAATGACCTGGACAGAGGGCAGGATGTTCTCGAGCTCCTGGTTCTGCTGCAGCCTGACTTTGGATGGTGAGTCCCAGCTCTCCTGCAAGAACTTGCATTTCTGATCTGGCTGAAGGATTTAAACCAGGCTGTGGCCTCCGGCAACTAAAAAGACGCGAGTGGTGCTCAAATTGAGTAGAAAACAGACATCACCTGTCTCCAGAGCCATGTGACAGCACACACTGTGCCTTTGGAGTCTGTGGATGTGACAGGAAAAACAGGGCTGAGTTGAGGCTTTGGCCATTGAGCTGGGGAAGGTGCTGTACTCAGAAGTATTGCATTTTGTATTATACACATAATACGTGTATTTTCTTAAGACAGGCTGGTTGCATGAGCCACAACAAACTCAGGTGTCACCCGCCAGCTGTAACCATTCACATCACACAGTGTGGCAAGCTGCACTTTGAAGGCAGCAAGGCTCACGTTCGTGACAGGAAATTGTCACAGATGTAATTACTCAAACAATATTGTTAAATTCCACTGCAATGTGTATTGCCACCCATCGGTTACAACAGTCACTGTACAGATACAATCTGTTCCCTGATAAAACACAGAGGTTCGTAATGCACTCTACACTGAGCTCACAGAGAAAACCCTGCCTGGTACTCAAAGCCCTTTATCCTCTCCAGTTGTTATTACTTGTTGCTTGTGGTACCTGGGAATCGTTATTCTCATATTGTATGTTCTGAAAGAGCAGAAGCCATTCAGGTAGCTGAATTGGTAAAATGAAATCTAGCAATCTGGATGGGGTTGTACTGGCCAGGTTCTTACTTACTACTCACAAGAGGCTTAAAGACAACTTCTGAGCTGGATCACAGAGTAATTCAGTTAAAAGGGACAGCTGAGGGACATCTACACCCAATTCTCCCGTTCCCATAGAATGGTTTGGGTTGCAAGGAAATTGAAAAATCAACTCTTTCCAATCTGCTTGCCATGGGCAGGGACGCCTTCCACTATCCCACATTGCTTCAAGCTCCATCCAACCTGGCCTTGCACACTGCCAGCGATGGGGCAGCCACAGCTTCTCTGGGCAATCTGTGCCAGGGCCTCATCACCCTCAGAGGGAACAATTTCTTCCCAGCATCTAATCTCAATCTCTCCTCTTTTAGTTTAATACTGTTCCCCCTCTTCCTATCACTAAGTGCCCCTGTAAAAAGTTTCTCAACCCTGTTTCATGGGGTTAGTCTTTCCCAGATACAGGACTCTGGGAGAGTCCAGTTTCTGCCAGCCAATTTTTCCAGGCCACATAAGTCCCTCTGAATAAGAACTTTTCCTTCTAATATGTCAACCTCTCAGTCCATCTTGGCCATTTACAAACCTGCTGAGAAGGCACCCCATCCCCTTTTTCAGGCTGTTAATAAAGAGCTTGTACAGTGTTGTCTCCAGTAGCAATCCCTGACACTGGACATTGGCTACAGGATGGACTTTATATCACTGTCCACCACCCTGAAACCCAGGAACTATTGTTAAATTTCTACAATCCAGTTAATTTTCCACACTCATCGCATCACAGAATGTTTATTCAGTTTCTAAACTGGCAATTTGGTTATGGTATATTCCGTCAAACTGTCAAAATCTTTGCTCAAGGTGTGTAACACCCGCTGCTCTCTCCCTGTCTCCAGAGCCATGACTCAGATCTTAAACACAAAATACCACGTTAGTTGTGCAGAGTGGGAAATTGAAGCACAGATAACTGAATATCCCACTGGTTCCCAGCGTAGCAGTAAAGGATATTAAGAAGGTAGATAGAGTTTCTTCAAGGGCTTCGGAAGGTTTGTGACTTTTGTTAAGGTAAGGAATGTTTTCTGCATCTTGGTAAGAGGAGGTGCAGCACAGCTGCTGGTTTATAGACGGCTGGATCTCAACTGCATACACCAATCTGTCTCTGTGTGTGACATTTCATTTTAATTACCCTGGGTTTACTTTCTCTGTAGGCATCCCTTCCATTATTCAAAATCAGCCCTCCGTGTGTCACCCTGCTGGTAGGGATGAAGAACCCCAACCAGAAACATTGCCCTAATTCAACTAGATCAGGGGCACACCATATTTTCCAGTTAAACAAAGGCAACTCAATATTTAGATCATCTTTCTTGTTCCAGCTGCTGCCCCTTGCGTGGTGTGTAAATTAAGAGCTCTTGTGCTAACCATTGATTTTTCTTCCCAGGATCCCAAGGGGACACATCCTGCTAGGTTTATTCTTGAGGAAGCCCATTCCACTGCTGCACAAAGCTGGCATTGTCAGGAAGATTTAGCTCCCCATGATAAAACATCTTTCATTGTGAATTCTACTCATCATAAGGAGCTTACAAATCCTAAATCACAGTGGGGCCACCCCTTCTTTTGCTCTCAGTACACCATCATAACTCTTCCACCTTAACTATCAGAGGAATTCAGTCTATGCCTCTTATCAGGCCTGGGTCAAAGGTGAATATCTGAGCTTCTTGGTCACAGTGACACCAAGGGCTGTGAAATATGGTAATAATGATCTTTCAGGAATCTCTGAGGCCATCTGTAAACGCAAGCAGGTCTGTGCGACTCTGCTTTTTGTCTTCCACTGCAGATGTGATGCTACCTTAAAAGAGGAGGTTAAAAATCCCCCCTGAAAGCAGCTTCTATGTTTGGGGTGGTGAGGGAGAGAGGGTTGAATTTTAGCCATCAATGGTACGGGAGAACAGCTAGGAGAGGGAGTTTGTGGAACTATCTCTGGTCTGTGAGCTCAGCAATGCAGATCACCAGTGTAAATAGACACTGATAACTCCTAGAGTCATTCAGTAACCTTTCAGCAGTTCTTCTTAAAATAGGGTTCTTTGTTCTTGGGAGAGAACAAAATGAAACAAGAGTCCCATCCATGAGCTAAAATCTTCTAATTATCAATTATCCCTCCTTGAGATAAGGATTTTTTTCCCCCTTCTTGCTGGACTTCTAACTTCCAGTCTGGTTCCTACTAGTTTTCTTTAGATAAGAAAAAGGGAAGGTGGGATATAGAATCATAGAATCATTTAGGTTTAAAAAACCACTCCAACCAAGATCATCGAGTTCAAGAGTTAACCTGCATAAAATATTTTTCAGTCTTTTTGGAGCGTGAACAGGCTTGGGGTGTGGAACATCCAGGCAAACGACAAAAGGGAATAGAGGAGATTCCTTCAGCCAGTGGCAGGCAGCAGGGGAAGAGTGGAGGGGCTGTCGAACAAAGTGCTCTTTATCCTGCAGAGCACGGGGAGCTGTGTGTGTGCAGGGTGATTAGAGCAGAAAGGCCAGCCACTGCTGATGTGTTCTGAACCTGTAATAATCAAAACAGAAATAAAAAAACACTGTGAGATGGAGCATGATTTCCTGCATCTGGGCACGCAGAAAGAGCAGAGAGGCTCACTCACCTCTTGCTGCAGAGATTAGAAGGCACAAAAGAGACTTTTCCTCTGTGCATTTAGGTGATGGGCAGAATCTAAGCAGACTCTTGCTGCCGTCAGCCCCATTGAAGCAAACGAAGGTCACTCCCACAGAGACCTGTTGCATTTCCCTAACCCTTAAAGGAATTAAAACAAAAATGTGCTTCTCCGTAATGCAGCAAATGTTTTGTAATAATACTGTAAGGCTAAATTTAGCATTCATTCAGCAACAGATTGCAGTCCCATCATCACAGAATACCCTGAGCTGAGAGGGACACAAAAGGATCACACCCTGTGCCTGAGAGCCTTGTCCAAACACTTCTTGAGCTCTGCGAGCCTTGGTGCTGTGACCATTCCCTGGTGAGCCGGTCCCAGCGCCTGACCACCCTCTGGGTGAAGAACTTTTACATAATATCCAGCCTAAACCTCCCCTGCCACAGCTTCAGACCATTCCCTTGGGTCCTGTCACTGGTCACCAGAGACAAGAGAGGAAGCTGCAGACCACAATGAGGTCTCCCCTCAGCCATATTCTGCTCCAAGCCCTTTTGGCCTCACGTCTGTTCTCCTTGCCCCTCACACTCCCTCTTTTGGGTCATATCTGACTCCTACTCCACAGTGTGCTTAACAGCCAGAAACCTGGTCGCTTAATTACTGTGGCAAAGATTTGCAACCTGTCTGGTGCTGCCAGGAAGTAAGGCACAGCCTTTGCAAGTGTGGAGGGATCAATCAGGCTCAAGTCAAAACAGAGTGTTTCCAGCTAATTCTGAGGGTCGGCGATGACAAGCACCACTGAGCATAGATGTTTGGCTGTCAAGTGTGCAATACATTTGGGAACTCACCCCATGGGGAGGGTAAAGGGATTTTTCTATTTTACTTTTATCTTTTGTACTCAACTTATTTGATCACACACACCAAGGAAAAGAAAAGGGGAGTGGGGGGGGGGGGGGGGGGGGGAAGCTGTCCATGAAGAATTTTCAAGTCTGCTTTCAATCAGACTGATATATCTTTTCCCAAGGTTGGTGTTCCCACCACTCTCTGGCCCTGCTTCCTCCTCCCCTTTCCTGAGCTCTGCCATGGAGTATTTTTTTTAAGGATTGTGACAAGAGACTTTGCAGCCTTCAGATTTTTGATGTCTTAAAGTGCAATTGGATATATGAGAAATATGAGGACTAGAGTAAAATAAAGGTCTCAGGCCTGGCTGCTTTCATAGTATCTTTTGACTGCATAGTAATTCTGTCAGTGTTATTAAATAATATTGTAATAGTAACAAAGAATAATAGCCAAATGTTAGAGATTTGGTATGCTATGCAGAAAAAAAATAGATTCTGCGTTAATTGAATAGTCAGGAAAATGTGAGAATGAATCCAAGTTTTCATTTACAGTTCTGACAGAACCAGAAAACAACAGATTTTAAGACCAGAAATAGACCTTAAACTATCTGCTTTTTCAACCTCCTATGTAACAAAGCTATGTATCATCCAACTTTTCCAAAGTAGAAATAGTAGTTTAATTTCCCTTTTCTCCTTGTTATGTTTTTAAAAATGGGGGAGGAAAGCAAAGGCATGAAAAAAATTGGTGCAATTTTTTCACTCAGTTGGCATTTACAGGTACAAAACTCATGTTTTTGAGCCACACTTGTGTATATCTAACCACCAGAAACAGGGCAAGAGTCTGATCCTTATTATGCATCACAGAAGGTTACAGAAGAGAAGATCTGGTATGTGGAATAGGTAGGAGGTCACTTCTTGCTCATGGTGAGAGCTTGTGGAGTGGCTCCCATTTGCTTTTGCACATCACATCAAAGAAAATCTCAAGTCCTGCCTCTTTGTTCACCCTTCTTGCAGAGCAGAGGCGTTGTGGATGCTTGTTTCAAATACTTCAGGTGGATGACCCAAACCCTCTTGTGCAAAGAGCAACTGAAATGATTTGTAGCTGGTGACCCAGATGTAAGTGTCCCCCATGTACTCCATATGAGAATTTCTATATACAAGTATTATTTTTTCCTTATGCTAATAATACTGACAATTTTATGAGAGTGAGAGAGAAATGTTCTTACACTGACTGTAACACTGGTCTGATTGGATTTACCTAAATCTTGGGGGATGTTCTGAATGAAACAAGAAGTTCCCTGGATATTGAAGGAGTTATTGCAAAGGCAGTGAATATTTTTTGCATTTAAGTAGGTTGTTCAACCAGTCTGAGTAACTACTGCTGCATCTTTTTTCCAGTCATGAGTAAGGGCAAAGTGATCTTGAACTGAAATGAGAAATAAAAAATTATTATTTCCCTATAAATTGCTGTGTAGAATATTTCACATATAGAGAGATACATTTAGTCAGAGAGATGATAAAGGAAAGAAATGAAGTATCATTTTTAAACTTGAAAAGTATTAATTTGTGCTTTAGGAAGCTGTTTTCATACTTCAATGGAGGCAAAAAGGGGGTCTTTTTGAGCTTCTTAAGCTAATTAATAAATCCAATGAAAAATTATATGTCATCAACTGTAATCCTTTCTACAGTATGTGTCTTATGAAAAACAAAACTATTAAGTGCATACAATTAATGGTAGACAGGAATCACAGGATAATACAATTTTGGAGGAACCTCTGGAAATCAAATCTTCAGCTCAAAGGAAGACTTGATCAGATCAGGTAAACCAAGTCCCTAGTGAAACAATGAATAAAACACTGAGGTTTTTTCCCTTGTATTACCTTAATTTGCACATTATTCCCGAGCTTGAATCTTCCACCACTTGCTATCCTTGAGGTTTGTTAGGTGTCATTGTGACAGACCCTGCTAACATGTTTCTCCTCTTTCTTAGAGGCTCTCTTCATGTACTAAAAGGCCACAATAAAATCTTCCTCGTTATGGACTGTATAAACCTACACTGGTTTCTCCTATACTAAGGAGAAAATGAGACCATGGTAAATGCAGATGCTTGAAATTAAGTGATTTATTCCATTTTCAGTGCCTAAATTTGATCAGATATTTTCCAGCCTGTACATCTTGAACATTGTCGAGGCTTGGGCAAAATTTTCTTATGGATTGACTCAGACAAATATCTTTCACGGAGCCAAGTGCGACCTTTGCAACCAAGCTAGAGATCTTACTAAAAATGCTTGATAGCCCTAATTAGAAAGATGCTATTTGAACAGAATAACTTGTTCAGGCACATGTTTTAATGTTGATGTTAGAGAAATGAACCTATTATGTATTGAACTAATTCCCAAGTAAATAACCAGGAAGTCCTTACAGAAAACTCAAAATGTGGCTGAGGTGGGAAACTCTTACAGTTATCATAATTTATTCATTCTCCATCCCTTATAAATTACAGTTTCTTTCACTAACTCGAACATTCAGATACAAATTGATTAATTATACACCGAATTATTTTTTTATTCTGGTTCTCAAGACATATAAAGAGCTCTAGAGAACCTAATGTTTATTCCTTTCCTTGTCTTGTTTTCAAGAGTGACCAAGAAGATACTATTTCAAAGACAGGAGAACATGGTACCTGCATTCAGTAGTTCTGGCAGCAGTAGCCCTGAGGACTATTTCCTCCTCAACTCAAAGTATTTAAAAAATTAGTTTTAGTCTTGAGGCAGGAAAGATTGTTTTAGTATGGTAATAGGGAGAATTGCGCAGGATTTCCTTCTGAGTATGCTGGTTTTGAATTTAAGGCGGAAAAAAAAAAAGAATTTCAGGTCAAAACAAAAGGAGATAAAGAATACATTAATAAACCAAAACTATGAGATTCTGGCTCTCAAACCTGCTCAAAAACTGAAGTCACTTTAAACAGAGTATCATAGGATGCCATTAAATTTCACTTCCTGTTGAGAGAAAACAGAAGTTGAAGCTGAGACATCTTAAAATAAGATCTTGAACTGTATTTTCATTCCATAAAAGTTAATTTTCTCAGCAGTTGTTTTCTCTTGAGCTCACTGGGCTTTATTTATGACTGCAGAATTGCCTATGATAACGAAAACCACACCCAGATCAGAACAAAACTGCTGCTTAAGAGAAGATGTTCAAGATGTCTAGTAATTTCTTAAGAATCTGGGTGACTTTTGTATGAACAGGTAGGCATCTGTTAGAGCGGAATTTCACTGAGCAGCTTAATTAGCTCGTCATGCTATTTAATGTTATGTTAAATGACTTACCAGAAGTTATTAATTAAAGTATTAAAATCTCATTATTTGTTAGTAATGGGACACATGGGAAGAGGGAAAAGAATAGGACTTTATTATTAACACATTTCAGGGAACACTGAGTAAATTGGATAAACAGAGAAAATATACATCTGGCTGTTTCCATTTGTTGTGTAAAAGATCTGATAGTTTATACTTGTTACAGACATCCTATAAATACTCATTCAAGTCCAAATACTTTAAACTACTAGCACTGTTGGTTGGTGGTTTAAATAAACCTTTCCATAACCAACCTTAGGAAATCAGGGCTTCCTCAAAGGGAGTTCTTGGCTCCTCAGTGAACATCTGTCTGCCACAAATTAAACCCACGGTGAGAATTAATGTTTCAATTTGGCTTGTTTTTTTAATAGTAGAGATTTCCTTGTTACTGGACTGATTAAATGCTGCGTGTCATGGTGACAGAAGGAGATCACCCTCATTATCTTCCCTGTCTACCAATTCCTCTGTCACATCTTCATGGTATGAAGACTTTTCACTCTTCCATCAATGTCTTCAGAATCCCATAGTTCTCCAGGAGGTGAGCCTGTGTTTGGAGACCAGAGTTGCAATTCCTCTTACCTGTCTTGAGGTCTCTATGGTGCATGTGTGTCTGAGCCAGGATTCTGGGACCAATATGAAATTGATGGTGTGATTCACCTCATCAGGAATTACACTTAAATGTGGTCAGAGAACTTTGCCCCTGAGCGCTATTGATGATACTCCTGGATTTCATTCACCTGTAGTGGGAACCCAGGTAGATTTTACAGGTAGATATTGATACCACGGACATCGTGGTGTAGGAATCTCACCACAGCTTTTATTTGCCTGTGTTTTCTTGTGATGTGTACAGTGATCAATGTAAATGCGATGTAAATCTAGGTTCATTCAGAGTGCACGGGAATAGCTCTGTCTGTCAGTGATGAAGGCTTGAATTTCTCTGTCCAGTTTGCATTATGGAATAAAGAGCTGGTGCAAAGGAAGAAAATATCCGTGTTGCATAATTCTGTAGCTTGTATATAAAAACAAACAAAAACAAAACCCCACAAAAACAAACTAGAGAGTCTAACTGTATTCCTTTTAGCATTCAGTCAATTTTCTTCAGATGACTTTTTTATTGTGATCTTCTCTTTTATGAGTAGTGTCTCATTTAAAGTTCTGTTGAAGGATGTAGGTCAGAAATCATCACCTTACTGCTCTCAAAAGTCAAAAGCAGTTCTTGTTGCGTAAAGTAGAGTGCCTGTGGGGCCAGTAAAGGGTTTAGAACTCCCATCTGGGTTTGTAAGGCATGTGAAAGAGACAGGAGGAGACAGAATACCTCAGAACTCTGATGGTACCCACTGTTTTAATGAAATTAATAAGCACATCTCCAATGGATTCCATAGTTTCTACATGTTCCACAGAAAATCTCAACAGATATTCTCTGACTTAAGCTGAAGCTCACAGCAGGTCTCAAAGTGACCTTGAAAATTTTTCCTAATGAACAGCAATCATAAAACATTAATCACATGAATCAGCATGGATTTTGGTTTTTGTCTTAAAGGAGGGAGAGATGGTTGTAAGGTGCTGTTTCAACAAGGGGACAAGAAGGAGAATTCTGGTCCTGTTGGACATTTTCTCCCCACCACAATATTACAACAACTTTGGGGGAAAAAATGCTAACAAGAACAACAGATTGAATGCATTGACATGTGAAAAATTCCATAGGGTTTATGTTTTGGGTTTACATTTTGTCTAATTATGCAGCATAGGACACGGCGGAATACTGTGCTCAGCTGTGGAAATATTTCTGGTCACTGAAAAGTATTTTGGCTATGTATCCTGCCCACAATCAAAGTGTCATGTGCCAAACTGAACCTCTCATTTGGTTGATAAATTCCAAGTATATGCATGGGGAGGGAAAAAATGTGCACATTAAAAGCACGGATTTTAAGTAGTTCTCTGGAAAAACATCTTCAAGTGTGTGTTAAGCATAGTTAATAATATTTCATGTTCAGAAGGGTTGAAAAATATGAATAAAATACTTGAAAAATACCAGGGAAAAACAAACTAACAAGGAAACTAAAAATATAAGTTATTTTATAGGTTCATGGATATTTGAAATTATTCTCAGAAAGGATGTAGGAGAATAATACAGAAAGTACAATGGAGAAGACTGAATTTCATGAGGAGGTGCGAGGCTATGGTTGTAACAGTTTCAATCTTAGACAACCAGGGTTGTTGATGATGTCCAGAAACTCATGATTTTTTTATGGGGAAAGTACATAGGAAATAATAATTAGTGTTTTCACAGTTAAGAAATAATTATCAGAGGGCACTGGATAAAATTTTCAAGCAGAACTTTTAATGCAAATCTGAGGATGAATTACTTTGTAATGAAACACATGGTTAAACTATTAACTCAATGCCAGAACATATTGTGGATGTCAGACATTAATTATTAAATTTAGTCTTTGAGAAACAAGCTGGTGCTTGGAAAGTTCATGAGATGGTGGAACAGGGAGGTTATACCAAGAGCAGGGTGCTATGCTATTACCTCATTGCCCAGATCTAAGTTATTTCCCTAAGCATCTGCCATTAATTCTACTACAGATAACAGGCTAGATAAGCTTATATGAACACTTATCCTTACATTTCATATTATATTCTTATATATGTGTGTCTTTTAAATGGTTGCACGGTAATTATCATAATGGAGTGGTTAAAGTGGCAAAAATGTATTTGACTGAAGAAGAGGGTCAGTAGGAACACAGAGCAAATAAAAGGGAGAACATTTCTCTCAGAAGTATTTTTCATTATTTCTATGTGTTTTAATATACACACTCAGAGGAGACAAAATGCACCAAATGATTGTTTTTTTACCAATCTAAATTGAGTCCTTAAATAATTAATCTGGTTTAGAAGGTACACCACTTCTCTGGAGATATTTTGGACAAGAAGACAAACAATGTGGTGACGAAGGCCAGTGGCCGCTGGGCTGCACTAGCCATGGGGTGACACAGCCCCAGGGCAGGGCCTGTCCCCTGTGCTGGCACTGCTGAGGCACCTCCAGTGCTGG
This sequence comes from Corvus cornix cornix, assembly GCF_000738735.6. Classification (NCBI taxonomy): domain Eukaryota; kingdom Metazoa; phylum Chordata; class Aves; order Passeriformes; family Corvidae; genus Corvus; species Corvus cornix. The sequence continues at coordinate 20,759,586 of NC_046357.1, read as the reverse complement.
GGACAGCTCTGGGCCCCTCAGGACAAGAGAGACATGGAGGGGCTGGAGCGTGTCCAGGGAAGGGAACGGAGCTGGGAAGGGGCTGGAGCCCCAGGAGCAGCTGAGGGAGCTGGGAAAGGGGCTCAGGCTGGAGCAAAGGAGGCTCAGGGGGGACCTTGTGGCTCTGCACAAGTCCCTGACAGGAGGGGGCAGCCGAGGGGGTCGGGCTCTGCTCGCAGGGAATAGGGACAGGAGGAGAGGGAACGGCCTCAGGCTGGGCCAGGGGAGGCTCAGGTTGGATATTGGGTAAAAATTCCTTCATGAAAAGGGTTATTAATCCTAGGAACAGGCTGTACAGGGCAGTGTTGGAGTCCCCATCCCTGAAGGGATGTAGAAGCTGTGTGGATGTGGCACCTGGGGACTTGGGTCAGTGGTGGCCTTGGCAGTGCTGGGGGAATGGTCAGACTCAGCAATTTTGGAGGGCTTTGCCAACTTAAATGATTCTGTGACTCTTTGATTAAATATGTCCACCCTCTCTCAGTAGTGCTCAATCTCAAATAATTCTGTTAGTAATTCTATTGAGTACCCAAATTCTAACTATAGATTTTAGGGAGCCTGGCCTTCCCTCATAAGTCAAGAAACACAGAGGAGATTTCAACATTTAAACATCTGGCCTTCTCTGATCAGTTTGTGTCATACTTTTGATGCAGCTGTTAAAAATATTTTACCACCTTTATCATTTGTATTTACTAATTTAACTGTTTTTCTTCTCTTTGTCATTCAAGCACAGACAAGAACAGCATTTTAGTGCAAGCAGAGCAGAAAAGAACAAAAAAAATTTGTTTTTGGAATACCAGGAAGTGTTCGGTAGTTGTGGACTGCATCAGAGAGATGGGTTTAGCACAAAATGCACCTTTGGCACAGGAAATGGTGCATTCTATGATTATTCAAAGCCTAAAGGAGTGTGTAGTAATAATAATAATAATAATAATAATAATGTATTGAAGAATATTTGGTGGGGTGCTTGAAGAAATATCTTTTTGAGAATATTAATTTCCACTATATCCAGAAGGGAAAAGATGGGACTCAGAGAAGGCAGCTATAAAAAGGCAAGAATTATGAACTTAAAAAGTAGTCAGAATTAATGACCATGAAAAAAACATTTCAGAAACAGTATCTTCTTCTTCTTCTTCTTTCTTCTTTCTTCTTTCTTCTTTCTTCTTTCTTCTTCTTCTTCTTATCTTACAGTTTTTACAAAGCTTTATGAGCAAAGAATTCTTTTATTTTTAAATATGCACCTAGGTAAACATTGAATTAAAGATGTCAGGATTATACTGTTGCTGATCTTTGTGCAGGATGGGAAGACATGAAAGGAATTAAGTTTTGCATACGTGCACATTCTGCACATTTGATAAGTAATACTATTTTACAACTAATCAATACATTTCATCCTCAAGTTTCTCAAAGAACTTCCCACAGTAACTACGTGTGGGTGTGCGTGTTTGTTTGGAAATCCTGCCATGTGTCCACATGTCTCCCTGTACACTACTGAGGGGGCACAAACCATTTTGCCCAAACCCTGAGCAAATGCTGTGGGTACGTAACGGATCTGAGTAACAGACACATGGAGACCTTGCCTAAAAGATATAGAGGCTGTTACTGCCCACGACTTTTGAACCCACTGGGTGCCAAGATTGCCACCCTCCTAGCATAAATGGCAGAACAGGGAGTGTCCTGACAGCTCAGTGAGCCAAAAAAGTTAGAACAAAACAAATCATATTCTGTCAATGCCCCCAGTAAGAGATCAATGACACATGTGCACACACACACTTGTGTGTACAGAGAAGGAAGAAGCACTGAATCTTCTCCTCTTTCAGTATAAAGGCTCCCAACCATCCCACTGACCTGATGGCCAAGAGCAGGGTTTTGCATCTTGCCTTTTCTGTTCTCTTCTGGACTTCACTAAGAATCATAGAATCCCAAAACAGTTTGGCTTGGAAGGGATCTTAAATATTGTCTTGTTCCATCCCTGCTATGGGCAGGAACACCTTTCTCTAGACCAGGTTGCTCCCAACCCCATCCAACCTGGCCTTGAACAGTTCCAGGGATGGGGCAGCCACAGCTTCTCTGGGCAACCTGCGCCAGGGCCTCATCACCCTCTTAATAAAAAATTTCTTCCCAATATCCCACCTAACTCTGCCCTCTGTCAGTGTGAAGCCTGGCACTCTGTCTTTGTCCAAAGTTCCTCTCCAGCTCTCTTGGCACTGGAATGGGCTCTAAGGTCTCCTCTCCTCTCCTCTCCTCTCCTCTCCTCTCCTCTCCTCTCCTCTCCTCTCCTCTCCTCTCCTCTCCTCTCCTCTCCTCTCCTCTCCTCTCTCTCCTCTCCTCTCCTCTCCTCTCCTCTCCTCTCCTCTCCTCTCCTCCTCTCCTCTCCTCTCCTCTCCTCTTCCTCTCCTCTCCTCTCCTCTCCTCTCCTCTCTCTCCTCTCCTCTCCTCTCCTCTCCTCTCCTCTCCTCTCCTCTCCTCTCCTCTCCTCTCCTCTCCTCTCCTCTCCTCTCCTCTCCTCTCCTCTCCTCTCCTCTCCTCTCCTCTCCTCTCCTCTCCTCTCCTCTCCTCTCCCTCTCCTCTCCTCTCCTCTCCCCTCCTCCTCTCCTCTCCTCTCCTCCTCCTCTCCTCTCCTCTCCTCTCCTCTCCTCTCCTCTCCTCTCCTCTCCTCTCCTCTCCTCTCCTCCTCCTCTCCTCTCCTCTCCTCTCCTCTCCTCTCCTCTCCTCTCCTCTCCTCTCCTCTCCTCTCCTCTCCTCTCCTCTCCTCTCCTCTCCTCTCCTCTCCTCTCCTCTCCCTTCTCGTACAAAAGTGAGGCAGAGGAGGCCTTCAGGACAAGCAGTGGGACCAGAGGAGCTCTCAGGAAAAGGAACTGCTGAACTGAGATGAAATCTCATGGGATTGCTCATCCCAGTGAAGACAAAAGTCACAGAGAAATTACTGCAGTCTCTTGGGAACAAAGAATGAGGATTCCAAGGACAGCAGTCACTCAGAGGATGTGTGTGAGTCGACTACAAATAAATTTTAACTGGAAACAGTGGGAACAACAGATAAGAAAAGGAGTTAGCAGTGCCCTCTAACAGTAGAAGGATGGGACTCCATACCCTCAGAAAGGACTTGCTGAGATGATTGCTAGCATTATGAAAATCATTTGTTTCATGACCAAGAATGCCTTGTCTGGTCTTCCAATGCACAGCACAGCACATCTTCTGGCACTTCCGCAATGTGAGCACTGTGCACCTCACTTACACCAGTTTCACTGCTGGCATCTCTTCCTCCTCTGTCCCTCCAACCACCCCCGCTCTTAGAGGTCTTTGGATTTGAGATTGTTTAGATATTTAACCAGCACTTTTTGTGACTCCAGTTATTTACTCTTGCTTTAAGTATTATATTAAAACATCGCAGTCAATACTGCAATGAATACTGAATACACTGGACTCAGTAAAAAATTAGCCTTCCATGTGAATTACTCTGATATCTTGTGCAAGTTTTAAATTATAAGTCTTCATACTTTGTGCCTTGGGGTGACTTTATGATGTTGTATCCCATATTGCTGTTCTAAGCCCAGAAATTAATTTTGTGCCTTTCTATGCCTTTAAACTGAGCCCGAGAGGGAGAGAGAAAAGTGTACATTTTCAAAGCAGTTTGCAGTTTGTTTTCATGTTCCAGGGACACAGATAAACCTCTCTTGCCTCTAACAAAAGCAGCTGGAGAGGGAGGAAGCAGCTTGCTTTCCAGCCAGTTTTCGGCTTTCTTTTTCTCCAGAGAGAGATGGAGAGTTGAACTTTTGTTTTACTGGGACTTTGTTTCTTCCCTTTTTCTCTGCTGGATGGTTTCAACACCACAATACTTTGGGAGGAATTTCCTCCGAGGCCTCAGCCCTGGAGGTGGGCACACCACCCCGTCCCAGCTCCGAGAAGGAGGGGAGAAGCTACCTACAGAAGGACTCTGAAATTTTCTCAGGTTTTCTCTCTACAGTGAGGGGTTCTATTATTTAGCATTATTATCTTTTTTCTGTGTGTTTGTTAAATAAATAGTTTTATCCCTTTCACTTTCCTTCGAGGAAAATTCACTTTTTTCCCGAACCTGGTGGTTGTAACCTGCCTTCTCACAGAGGATATATTTCCAAATTGGCCCAAACCAGCACATTTTGCTTTCTTTTTTTTTTTCTTTTGTTTTAATTCAACTTACTAAACTGCCAATTGCTCTGTTTTATGCAGGGATTTGGAAGATGCGACATTTTTTTTCGGAACTGGGAAAATTTGGTTTCCTGCACTGAGCTGCGATTTATATCTTCTACGTATACATGTCTGTGTTCAAACAGAGAATAGCAGGAGTCCACAAGATCAGCCCTCCACTCGTTTTCAAGGAGCTTTATGACATTCTTGCTGCAGGTTCTTCTTTCTGGCTTAGCTGACAGGAGGATAGGGAGCAGCACGAGGCAGCCTCACTGGTCACATACTCACTGCTTGTGTGCCTGCATTCAGAGACAACTTTATTGACCATATATAATGGGTATTATCAAACCCAAGCGATTCCTGGGGGAATATATCTGTGCCCCAGGAGGAGATTCTCCACCATCTCTTCATTCACAGATGGTTGTTCTCACACTGAGATGCTGCTGCCAACCCTCTGCTGGAAGAAGAGCCACAAAAGTTATTTAGTTCCCCTCAAAACTGGATCATATGACAAAACCTGTGCAGAAACAGGCCTATAAACAATGTGCAATTCTAAGCAGCCATCCAGAAAAAGTAATTAAAGAGGACATCTAAATCACAATAAAGTGCACGGAATTTTAAATAGCCTGTCTAAATGTGTTCCTGCCCTCGAGCTAAGTCATTTACAATCACTTGTTGATTCTTTTAACTACACATTAAAACCTATCTCTTCTACTTTCACACAAACATAGAGATCAAATCCATTCTCCCTAAACTCTTTTGGTTTAAACTTTTTGATGGGACCAGTCTGCAAATAACCAAGCTGCAGCTTGGCTTTGCATCCCAACAGCTCTATTGCCTGGCACAGATTCTTCAGGGTCCACAGGGATGAAGGGTAATAATTTGCTGCTCTTAAAGAGCGGTCTCTCAAACAGTGTCTAAGTCCTCCAGGCTCTGCCTCCCATCCACTACCTGACCATACAGATTACATGCAGATAACCTGTGGACTTAGTAATTCAGGCAGCCAGTGGTGTATGGAACATTTTTGGTGTGCACGGGAACTGCCTGCTGGTGCTCTTCTGTTCTCAAAACAGTTGAGTTTTACCTTGAGAACTGCCACAGTGACATGCACAGGGCAGCTGGACTATCAGCACGGTTATGTTCAAACAATAAATTTCCCTCTCATTTAGCAATGCCGCACTGTCACACAGCCTCATAGAATCATAGAATAATTGGGGTTAGAAAAGCACTTCTAAGATCATCAAGTCCAACCATTAACCCAGCACTGCCAAGGTCTCCACTAACACAAGTGACACATCCACACTGCTTTTAAATCCTTCCAGGGATGGGGACTCCAGCACTTACCCAGGCTTCCTGATCCAATGATTGACAGACCTTTCAATGAAAAACTTCTCCCTAATATCCCAGTCTAAACCTCCCCTGGCCCAGCCTGAGGCTGTTCCCTCTCCTCCTGTCCCTGTTCCCTGGGAGCAGAGCCCGACCCCCCCGGCTGCCCCCTCCTGTCAGGGACTTGTGGAGAGCCACAAGGTCCCCCAGAGCCTTCTTTTCTCCAGCCTGAGCCCCTTTCCCAGCTCCCTCAGCTGCTCCTCACCAGAGTTGTGCTCCAGACCCACTCAGCAGGAGTTAACTGATGTGTGAGATTGAGTGACCGTGATTACAAAGCAGTAAGTCAGAAAACTTGTGTGGGCAGCTGTTGTTCCTAAGGTGTCCAAGAATAAAAGTGTTTGCTAATTCCTCTCCTTTATGCACTTGTCCTTGCTTTGCTTTTATTTACAATTTTGGCTGAGCTGTTTTTCTGGCACCTTTAATTTTGCATTGATTGGCTCTATGCTTCATACCCACACATTGACACCCTTTTAACCTAGTGATGTTTTCCCAGCTTTGGCCACTTAGGGGTTAAGCTGGGATGTTTTGATCAGCCAGTAATTGCCTCAAAGCCTTCTCCAAATTTTGCAGACATGGAACTGATATTTTTACTGTCAACACTTGAGTCTTGGCTGGTCATAATCCACAGGAATGCACCTGGATGCAATTGTGCTTGGATAACTAAACCCGAGCGATGTGTTTCACTTAGTGGGGACTCCTCTGGCTTCGTTGTAAAGATTAGAGAGTGATTCAGCATTCATGAGAAAATGTGGCAAAAAAAAAAGGTTAGCTGAACAGTGCTAGAAGTGGAGCCATATTGGGAGCAATTGAAGGAGGAAATGGTCTGGATTTATTGTCTGCATTAAAGATATTGTGGGTCCCATGGATACCAGGAGTGTCATGGAGATGCAGCTAATAGGATTTTTATTGGATTATTGTCCGGCTGCTGCACCTGCTTCTGAAGGGGACAGTGCAGTGGGTTTTCTGGCACAATCCTTGAACAAGGGATCAGAAAGGAGCTATGGGAACTGGAAGCTCCAATATAAATTTTTAAGGAAACTTTTACAGTACCCTCAAAGCCATTTCCAGGAAGGCAGCCCCTTCTCTCTCTTTACAAAATGTTCAAGTATAGAAAATATATTGCTGGAGTGAGTAAAAACACCAAGGACCTAGCTTACACACTTTTACTCTTCAGTCCATATGTAGGTTACTTTTTATTTGAATTGACTTGAAGGAAGGTTGTTTTTAAAGTTTTTATTATTTTTAAAATAGCAATATTGATTATTGCTGAATTTTATGTGGAGTTTTTTTGTTTGGTTTGGGTTGGGTTGGGTTTTTTTGGGTTTTTTTTTGTTTTTTTTTTCACAGTGGTATACAATCATAGAATCATTAAGGTTGAAAAAGATGTCTAAATTCATTGAGTCCAACCACTAACCTAATCATGTCTCCACATGACACACCTACATGTTTGTTGAACACTTCCAGGGATGTTGACTCTACCACTCTTCCGGGCAACTTGTTCCAATGCTTGACTCCCACTTCAGTGAAGAATTTTTTCCTAATATCCAATCCAGGTCTTCCCTGGCAAAACTCAAAACCGTTTCTTCTCATCCTATTTGTCTCTCATTTCCCCTGTCTCCTGTGCATTTAGGTTGCAATAATTTCCTCTGTTGCCTGAATCAGAGCTTTTTTACCTGTATCTAGATTTTGCTAAAGGTTCCAGGTGCAGACCCTTTCTGGTCATTTCCACCCCTGAAGATGTCACACAGAGTTTGCCTCTATGTTTCACAAACCATTTCCCAACTCCCTGTTTTAGTTCTTTTGTTATCCAACAGAGAACTGTTCTGAGGGGGAAAAAACGGGAGTTTTCATCACCAGTTCATTTTAATTTTTAGTCCTGCTTTCTATTGAAGCTGAACATCAGAGAAAATTGGAAGCCATCTAAATTCAGGTCTCAAGCTAAACACTTCTAGCATTGATTTAAGATAGTCTTATTAGATTTTAAGTAAGTTTGGATGAATAATTTGTAACAAATGATTTCATGAATTGCATCTTATTTCTTTGCTCATTAATGACTTAGAAAGGGGGTCAAATTGTTCCATTCAGGATCAATTTCAAAACTTTTTGGAGTAAATGGAAGGAAATAGATGCATTCTGGATTAAGATACACAGATATTTTATTGAATTTCTAAGATCCTCCAGAGAAGTAGTGCTTTAATAGCTATCTATAATACATGATGTAGTTCCTATCCACATATAAAAATGCTGTGACTTTTTTTGTCTATGTTTTCTTAACAAATACAGCATCTCTTGGAAAAGTCCTACTAATGTGGTGTGAATATTTTCCATTTTTTTACTTTAAAGGTATTGTTTTAGAAAGTTTTTTTGCCAGCTAATATAGGGAGAAAACTGAGATCATTAACGTGTAAAGTCAGCTACTTTAACCTGACATCTCATTTTTAATTAATATTGTCATCAAGGATTACAGTCAGTGGCTTCTAACAACTAACAAGTGCACAGCAGGATGCAGTCTCAAGCTGCACCAGGGGACATTTAGGTTGGACATCTGGAATTTCTTCACTGAAAAGATGATGAGACTTTGGAATGGGCTGCCCAGGGAGGAGGAATCACTATTCCTGGAGGTGTTTAAGGAAAGCCTGGATGTGGCAGTCAGTGCTCTGGTCCAGCTGACAAAGTGTTGTTTGGTCATAGGTTGGGCTTGATGATCTCAGACGTATTTTTCAACCTAATTGTTTCTGTGATTTTCCACATACAGTTTTTTCCCCTCCATCTTTTTTTTAATCTTTTCCCTCAGTGATGCTATTTATTTGCCTCTATACTAGTCTCTTATTCCAGCAACTTGAATAACACTGAGGATGTTTATACCCACTTCTAGTATTATTTTATCACTTGTTTCTTCACCTGAAATTAATAATCTTTTCTTTTAAATTGAATCAGTTACTTTCTCAGCTTTATTAACGTATTTATTTATTTATTTATTAATCTTTTCAGCAGTCACACTCTACTCACTTTCCAATAACCATTCCTCCATTTCATATATTTTTTGTTCCCTTCTTTCTTTTTGCTTCATGTATTATTAAACCAGCAGTCAGCATCATATGGTACATTGTCCCTCAAGCATGGCTAATTTCTGTTTCTGGTAATAAATTTAAAGGGAAATAATTTGATTAAGAATATATTTTCTGTTGAAAGAGGCATTATTTCAATTGCAGATTTTATTGTATCTTTGTGATCAGTTTCTCATCTCCAAGAAGTATACCACTAACAATAATACTGTGATGGAGATGCAATTTAACAATTTAAATTGATAGTGAAAAGATATAAGAGTAAATTACATAGATAATGCAGATTCTTTGAAAATCCTGCTTGTTTTAACTTTGCTTTCTCATTAATATGTTCCTGCTAATTTAGAATAAATAATAGGAAATTTATGATGGCATGCTGCTAGAATTTCTCCTGATGTGGAGTTGGTCATTGTCATTTCCTCTGAGAAATTTGGGAATTTATATATTTTTGGGCAAATCTTTGAAGAGAACTGGTGCTCTCTCCAGATTGGGGAGTAAAAGAGCTTAACAGTACATATGTAGACCCCTCATGACATATTCCCTCCTTGCCAGTGTGGTCCTGAGTGTGCTTTATTTTCTTCTACAGGTGAATCCCATAATATTTATTGTGTTGTTATTCATAGTGCAGGGGCCCTCATCGAAGCACTTGGCTTTTCCCATGTCTTCTACAAGGCAACTACCAACCGTTTTGTTCCTTTCTAATGGCTAATAATAATAATAAAAAAAAACAACTTCTAAAGCTATCCCACCTACTTTATAACTTGGCTTGGCTTAATCCAAGCAGATGCACCCACTTCAAGATGTATTTCAGGAGAATACTTTTGTACTCAAATAACCATGATGGATAAAATTTAACTGAAAGACTTAAGATGAGGGATTGCCTACTTTGAAATACTGTCAAGGAATATAAGTTATCACTTCAGTCACACACTTGCTTTGATGACACTTTTATTCATACACAGTATAGGTGTGCATTTGACACTGATGAAAACAGATTTTTTTAATTAATAAAGTGAGGGTACAATGCATGTCACCATAAGGTGGGTCGAATAATTGCCTTCTGCAGCTGCTTTGTGACTGTAAAGGTAGTCTGAAATCACTCAGGGGTCTAACTCTGACACTTTCAAAGCTAGATAAGGCATAACCTTAACATTTCCCTGCCTCGGTTCTACCACCTGGAAAATACAGAGAATCTGAAATCTGTACTCATTATCTCACTAACATGCTTAAAATATTTAAGGGGTAAGCTTGAAGATATGATTGTAAAAGGCAGTTAAGAGCTAATTAGCCAGGCAAAAAAATCTGTTTCCAGTTTACCAGGGGAAAAGAGGTTGCTTAGATGAACTGAAGAGGGCAAGATACCAAAACATCCTGCAAGTAACCTGTCTGTTACTCTGGACCATGAGATTATTAGGACATGGATTGTACCTTTTAAAGTGCCATCTAACTAACACAGAGCAGAACAAACACAGAAGTTGTCTGCATTTAAATTGGAAATGCTAAAATATATCTGTAATCACTCAATTAGACAGTTCTGGGACAACTCTCAGGGTTATTTTACCCCCAAGGATGTGATTGCCAAGGTTGGGATTGATGTGGGGGTATCTGAATTTCATTCCAATGATTCATGTCTACATGCTCTCTGTGCCTCCAGGCACTGTCTCAAGGTAGGTAGTAGCAGAAAAAGCTGAAAAGGTGAGGAGAGGCATATGTACCACAACCATGGAAACTTGGCTCCAATGGTTTGAAGAGAGGGGTTGCTGGTACTCCACACAGTGACCTAGATCTGATTGTGTGGGAAGTTAGTGCCTGTAAAACCTGCCAGTTTAATATCTCTAGAGAATGATTATTTTTATTTATTGGCCATTCTGTAACTTACTGCAAAAAAATCATGAGAATCCTGCCAAAGTGTCACCTCTGGTCAGGGACATAACATCATAAACTGAAAATACACTATTAGAGACACACACAGTGTGAGCAATACAACACCTTGTGTTGATACAAACAAGATTAAAAGGAGAAGTTTATGTTAGGTTGAAACTTTTCCTCCCAGCTTTCTATTTTCTTAGCTGAATTTTAAAGTTTTGACCATTTCGTTTCTGTGATTCCAAATATAAATAGTAAGGCTGCTACTAGAAAGCATTGACTCATAATACTCACTAATATTGCCCCTAGGAGAATAGTAGGGCCATTAACAAGACACAGTCATCACATCTAAAGGTCCTCGATGGCATCAGCCCAAGCTTTGCAAAACAGTGTTCCTCCCACAGGGGTTGTGAGCTCATTCAGATTTCTGCCAGCTTCCAGGATCAAACCCATGTGTTCAAAGGATTTGCTTTGACAATTGGCTGCTGGTTCCAGTGCTTCACTTCCTAGGTAAGAAAGGCCAAAAATCTCACTGCTCTCAGACATGATGAAGGATATACTTTCAGGCTCAATATTAATAACAGAAAGAAATTCAAGGGGAAAAACCATCTTGTATAAAAATGAGACATTTATAGAGCAGTTTATTACACCCCAGCAAGATGCCTGAGTGAGTTTTGATGTTTTTCCTCCATGATGGCAAAGGAAGCCAAGATGTCAAACTCTGGATTAGACAAAAAGATACTGAATCCAAAGTTAGGTGAGATGAATCCTGGTCTCTAAGGAATATGTCACATAGCTACTAGGGTGGAAGCAGAAGTTTGTCCCACACATGCCCTGATCTTCTGTATTTATTCATTTTGCAAAACACTGAGTTAAGGTGTCTAGCTGCTATTTGAAACAGCAAGACAGAAGTTCTTAATGACCATCATAAGTGTGTTGTATCACATCACGGATCCAGAACTGTCTCTAGACATTAAAAAATGTCAAAAAAATTGATCTGCACAATCACTGACCTCCCCCCAGGGACAGTAAGCTTTGTGATGAGGTTACCTCTGCTGAAGGATTCAAAAATATTCATGAACATTTCAATAAATATAGGGAAAGTATTCACAGAGCTCGGCTCAAATTTTTAAGTACAATGTGCCACCTCTTTTGAGAACAAAAGTCGTGGATACAGCTAATGTGGGATGACTTACAGATACGCTTTGCAAAGCATCCATATTTTCTCATCACTTTGTTATAGAAGAAAGTCACAACTATTCTTTTGGTTGTTTTAATTTTGCTGTCTTGAATTTGCTTCACTCCTGAATTCTAGATGGTGTGCCTGACTCACAGGCAGTATGAAAGAGACATACATAGATGACTTTTTAAGAATGAAAAACACAAACTGTCTTAGATTCGAGTAAACCTCTGAACTTTCAATCACATAATTAACTTTATTCAGCAGTTTCTCTGACATGTATCTTATTCTTTGCACTTTTTTTAAAAAGTTTGTGCAATTATGTATGCTATTAAGATATTATCATGGACACAGTGTGTAGTCTTAAATGATCTCAGTGCACTCAGTGACAGTTTTTTCAAATGCTATTAAAAAGTAAAATTGACAAATTATTTTTCAACCATCTTATTCTGGTCCTAAGGGCCAAAAAAGCTCTAGTTTGCATAATGTCTGAGGAAAACAGAATTGACTGATTCAAAGAAAGAGGTCTGATAAAATTTTTGCTTATCTGAAATTGACACAAATTCTCTGAATTTGGAAAAGGTCAGTTGTATATTTTTTTAAAGTAATCACATAAAATCTTGGCCTTCAAAATAAGAACAATCTTGTTAAGAATTGCTTAAACTTCAGAGCAGTATCTGTCATATAACTTATTTTACTGGAGACATCATTATTGCCATTATTGCTTCTTGAGTCACTTTTTGACAAATAGTATGAGAACAATCAAACTATTTAATTGGTTAAACATTTCATGATACAATTTTTTGGTCAAATCCTTTAAATTTTATCAATGGGTTTATTCATGGAATAGTTTAAGAGAAGCTCTATGGTGTGGTCTTATTTTTGAGCAGTAAATTAGATGGCTCAAATGAACAAAGAACTTTACTGCATTTTTTTTTAAAGGTTGGGTTGAGTTATCCTTCTTCCTCACCTCACCATTATTTTTCATTCCATTCTGATTCTAGGTTACAGGAAAGAGTAAAAACACATACATATATAAAGATTCTACAAGCCTTTCAGACTGCATATTCTCTTAGAAAACAGGATTTCCCCCCCTATTTTGAAAAATCAAAAATCTCAGCTAGATCAGGCTTTTGCTCCATAGCAATGCCTTTTGCCAGACATATTAGTTTATTCTTCTACCTTGAGCTTGCATGTTCAAGAACTACCCACAGGGCTGTCTTCTTTCCCCAAATACTGATTTTTTCTCAGATGACCTCCTCTCTTTCCACCTTTAATTATGAACAGTGGATATGAGTTTAGCTCTGCAGAAATATCTTTACAGGCATGTGCACGTTTACATGTGCTCATTGCAAAATGTGCTTTGACAGCCCCCTGCTAAGGCTTTTCCCAGATTAAGGAATCATAAGCAGCTTTGGACCACTTGACCCTGCTGGTTCATCATTTATGCTGTTCAAAAACATGTATGTGGCCAATTTAAGTTTATCTAAACACTTAAGAAGAAACTCTTTGATTAAAGATCATGCTAAGTGACACTGACAGGAACCCTCTAACCAATGTGGTGTAGCTAAGTCACCATTAGATGCTGGGAAAAGTCCTCTTCATAAAGAAACCCAGAGAGAATCATGTTTGGAGCAGTTCTTTCTTAGCAGTAATTTTTCACTATCTTGAAAGGGAAAGGTAAACTACCATCAAATGATCCAGGAAGATTTCACTACAGAGTTTTGCTTGGGGTGTAATTTCCAAATATTTGAAAGGAAAGAGAAATATACTTTTATACTTTTATATAAAAAGGAATGTAGCCACACTTTTTCTCTATCAATCACACAAAATGATTTATCATTTTAGTAAATGATTCCATATAATCTTTTTGTCACATCAAACACCAATTAATTCACTGGGGGGCACTTACAAGGGTATCCATGTTGAATTGAGTTGTCTTTTAGTCCTTTTCCTAAATTGTCACATTTACTGCCTGCTGTAGAAAGAGGAAGCCACCAATTGATTTCTAATTCTGCAAACCCCAGGGTGTAAATGTGATTAGCAGTAATTGGAGAAGTTCAGCAACTGTTAATTTCTCCTCTCTTTTTTGTTTTTCCTATTTAAAATATTAACAAAATGTGTATGTAGACCAAAAACTGACTCCAATGCAGCTGAACAAATGATACATATTTAATCAGAGCTGTGGGACCCCAATGCGATTGTCTGAAACAAATGTGACATGTGCTTCCTCTCCAAAAAAAAAAATAGTCAGGCAGCTAATAAACAGCATCAGTATTTTGTTGTAACATTCGATGTCTACATGATGTCGAGTTTAATGGCATTACACTATGTAAAAAAGCCAGAAGTACACTGCTAAACTCGTTTTTTCAAGCTGGCTGTCCCTGAGGAGATTATAATGTGAGCAGTGTCTTTGTTTGTTGCATGCATAAGTGCGCACAAATTCCTAAGTTTTCAGTTGTAAAGTAAGGTGGCCAGAAGAAACATTAACCCCTTCATGACTGAGTGTCTACCTGGAAAGAAGGAGTTTCACTGGTGCATCTGGGAATTGTGGAAAATAAAAAAAAAAAAAAGTTTTGCTCTCTAACTGCATAATATCTCACTTGGTTTTTCCTAGTCAAGATTCTCCCTCATCCATAGTTACAAAGGTTTGCTAATATTTTTTAGCAAGGAAATGGCTCTTATTTTTCAGTACTTGAAAGGAACCCATGTTTACCTTTATTCCCTAGCATTAAATAATTTTCTTCTCTTACTTAGACCTGGGAAGGTCACGAGCACAACAGTGTGTTGTCCTATTCAAAATGGTTTGAGTATCTCAGGCAGCCAGCTGAAAGCTGGTTAGCTTGGCATCTACAGTTCATTCTTAAAGGCTAAAGCTAACCTAGCTGTAATTATTTTAAGCAAGAATCTTAGAATCATAGAATCATGGACTGGACCAAATTGGATAGAATCATGGTTGGACTTGGTCTTTATTCAACCTTAAAAAATTCCATGATTCTATGATCCAGTCCAATCATTCCCCCAACACTGCCAAGCCCACCACTGACCCGTGTCCCCAAGTGCCACATCCACACAGATTTTAAATCCCTCCAGGGATGGGGACTCCACCACTGCCCTGGGCAGCTGTGCCAGGACTTAACCTGTCCAGTGAAGACATTTTCCCTAATATCCAACTTAAACACTTACGAGAACTAGGTGTTGAAATGCAGAAATTTCTTACAGACAAACTTTCATTTTGGGCATATCTTTTCCTCTTGGATTGACTTAGTAATATGTAATTTATTGAGTAACACCCTGTAAGTTTTATGTCTGCCTGATGTCTGTTGTCTGCTCTGTTCAGTTGGGAGCTAAGGATGTTTTTTGTGATAAAGCACAGATGCCACCCTGAGCTCAGGGTGGGTGCACAGCAATATGAAGATTCAATTGACACAAGAAGGGGCACATCAAATAGACCTGCGTTGCATTGTGAGATGGAATAGATATCTCCAAACTCCAGTTCTGTGACCTCTTGCTAATTTACAAATTAAATTGTTTTATTCTATATTTTCTTCACTGGAAAGAACAACCTTGACTTCTTTTGCTAACAAAAGTCAAGTGACTCTGTCTTTTTTGGTCACTTGATTGCAAACACGGTCAAAATCATCCCAAATACCACAAGGAGAAGAACTCTTCTGTCTTTCAGTATTTTTAATTGTGTTTGGCCTTGTTTGTCCATTTTCTTTTGGCTATACAACCTTGACTTTAAAATAGGCAACTATTGCTAAAAAAATTTAATATATTTTGAAGTATATTAACCTACTATTAATATTATATACTAAACAAAAAATCATGGATTGGTTTGGGTTGAAAGGGACCCTAAAGATCAACTTGGACAGGAGCACCTCCCACAAGACCAGGTTGCTGAGTGCCCCATGAAACCTGGTTTTGAACACTTTCGTATTGTATAGTAATTATATAATAATACTGTATTTATTAGATAGTATCATTATATGTAAAATATGCATTTATATAGATTTTAAATTTACTTTAATAAATATATTATTTATATAGACACATATATAAAACCAGACATGAACACATATGCATTTGCAAAAGCTTTTACAGAATGAATGCTGACCTTGGGTGGGACTGGTGGGACTACTGGTGGGACTTCTTTTCCTTGTCTAGCAAAATGCAATGCTTGCTGCTGTTTACTTAATGAATAATACTTCTAGGACACATTTTTAAGTGTAATACAGCAATTTTTTCCTTCTGTTTTCCCTGGTTTGCATCCCAGATATATTGAGGCACCATCACTCAGAAAATCAGAAAGTGGAAACATAACCCCTTGTTTTGTTATCTGTTATGAAGCAAGATGGAGTTGTCTGAGAGTTTTGTTTCTTGTTATTTCTGTTAAAATTTTTTTTGAATGGGGAGATTTTCTCTAATAACATGCTACACAAGCTGTATTCTACTCATGACAAACCTGTACTTTGGCTTCAGGAGAGCATTTCAGACACTGGTGGACACTTCTTTGTGCACTGGTGTCCACAATTCCTTAGGCCCCCAAATGCTTACACCATGCCCATTTCAAAAACACATACCTCTCTCTGCTGACAACTAAGAAGTTTTAACAAGGTGAATCAAGGCTCTTGATCTGCTGCTGTTAGAGGAATAAATATGCTCTTAACCCCTCTCTGAACAATTGCTCCCTACAATTCCCTGACAGGAGGGTGCAGCCAGGTGGGGGTCGGGTTCTTTTCCTGAGTAACAAGAGACGGGACAAGAGGAAACAGCCTCAACTTCCACCATGGAAGGTTTGGATTTGACATTAGGATAAGTTTCTTCATGGAACAGGTTGTTCAGTCCTGGAATAGGTTTTCAGGGCAGTGGAGGAGTCACTGTCCACTGGAAGTGTTGAAAAAATTGGTAGATGTGACTCTTGGGGACAAGGTTTAGTGATGAGTTGGCTGTGCTGGGTTGGACTCAGTGATATTAAGTGGCTTTTCCATCCTTAGTGATTCTATGACTCCATGATTCTGCATCTACTGCGGATTTCCTCCCAGAAATAGCTTCCAGAAAAAGTGTTGCCACTGACTCCAAAAGTGGAACCATGTACAGCTCCAGAGGCTGTAGGATAGTCACTGCAGTACCTCCACACATGCAGTAAATCCCTACATCCTTGAGGGAAGCCTATGAAAAGAAGAGGTCAGACTCTGGTTTAGCTCAGATGCCTAAGTCACTTGTAGGTGACTCTTTCTGTATCTGAGTTTAACCCTCCTAGGCTGCATGGATATTTGGAAGAAGACTTGGCAGTTTGGTCAATGAAGTAATTATTTGTCACATGAAAGACACTGCAAGCTCCATGGACTGAATGAACTACGTCTCTGGGATGATTGACTGAGATGTGAACACCTACATTGCAGACAACTGAGGTGGGAGAGATGAATTTCGCAAAAAGATCCCAAATTAATTTTTTGTTAAGTAGAATTCTTTGTAATGATTTTTATTTAAACTACACTCCTTTAAATAAAATGAAAAATAACAAAAAAAGAAGAACAAACACATTCTGTTTCCAAATTTCTTATTCTTTTTTTCCCCCTAGATTTAGTAGAATGAACAAAAAAGGGGAACTTACAGTAAAAGGGAAGTATTTTTTCATAGAAGGACTTGAACAAAACAACAGTCAAACCTCTTCTTTGATCAGGAGGAAAATATAGCTCTTCACTGGATACTGTAGTAATGAAGTAAATGAACTCTAACTAAGTGAAATTACAATAAATCCCACTCTTTGGAGAATAGCACCCAGATGGAAAATACATAGGCATTCCAAATGAAATGCTGGCCTTGTTACACTCCCAAGAAAAACCCATTGATAAATAGTTTCCAGAGTCAGAGGTTTGATTCTTTTTTCTGCTGTGTTCTTTTATGTATCCCTCTCTCCTCATCTCCATTTCTGACATTGCACTCCTCCACACAGTCCTCTGCCTTGTACTGCTGTGCCTCCCTTTCAGGGAGTCCCCTTCCAAAGCCTTTTTATTGTGGTAACCTTTAGTTTGTGGAGACATTTCTCATAGAAACTAATTTTCCTTCTCGTTAATGAAAAGGCATTTTTCTGCTTTTTCTAAACAGAAGAAAGAGTGCAAGAAAATGTAGTTAAGGAAGATGTTGAGAGCCATTCACACCTGAGTGAGACCTTGGTATGTCTATACCTCAGAACAAAAGAAGTCAAGATCAGTTTCTGGCATCAGTTATGGCAGTGACTGGCTCACATCCACTGGTGCTTGGAGGTCTCAAACTTACAAAATTGTCTTGGATTCAGCTCATTGCCTCAGTCCAAGGCTGAATCAAAACAGCTATCAATTTGGTGGCTTTAGCTCTTACACTTTCTTTTTGATTTATTTCATGGTAAAGGTGGGCCCTGTGGCTTTTATTCAAGTCAGATGTTGAGGATGAAGAATCACAGAATGAATATGGTTGGAAGGATCTGTGTCTGGTCCAGCCTCCCTGCTCAAGAAGGGTCATTCTAGAGTGAAGAACATAATAGATATTTTAAATGTAGATTATACAGCTGAACACCACTTGGTTACAATACTGTCCTCTGGTCATCATAAGAAGTCTGAAAACACCTCCTTCCTCATGTGTCACCAACATACTCTTATTTCTGCTTTTAAGCAGTTGTTTAGATGCTTTGGATATAGGTGATATGTAGCCTTGTATGCAAATAGTTTTAGAAAAAAATCTGGCTTCTGCAATTATTTGGCTCCTTTTTTGGTCTGGGTGTTCACAAAAATTTTGGGCTTCAAAGGCGGTAGAAAAAATAAGTATTCAGCCACAAAGTCTTGGTGGAAAATAAATGCTGTGCCTTTTATAAAAGATTAATGAGATCAGAGGAAACTTTTACTTTAGAGCACTCCAGCACTTGTTACAACTAGTCTAAGTCTTTATTTCTCAATTTGCCTATTTTCTCTCTTCTTACTGTCTGCTCCACCCACATTTTCTCCCTAGAACAACTATAAAATTGCATTTACAGCTTATTTGTAATGCTCAGAAATGCAATTTAGATTCCTTAAGTGAGGCTGTCTCCTTCTAAAAAGAGAGGTCTCTCACTGTTTCTTTTTTTACCTGGCGTACATCTAACCCTGCTCCTCCAGAATGGCAAGTATGATAACTGTGTCAAAAACATTCACACCAAAACCATGTGATACGAGTTGTTATTTTGACTTCTGTTGACACCTCCTGATCTCTTTCACCCAGATGTTTCCATAAAGTAGCTCAATTTTTATTTATTTTTTTTCCCTCCTCTGACAGGAGAAACATCCATTTCTGTTTCTGGTGAAACCGAAAGTCTTTCCTTCCTCTATTACTCCATGTGCAGGTGCTTTTACACAGCTGAACATTTCTTTACTGGAACTACCTTTAAGATGTGGGAAGGATTTCTGTCCAAACATAGCTTTGATTCACTATGAACTAGATATTCAGTTCATGCAAACTCCTGTGTGCATTTGTAGATATTTAGCTTGAACAGATTGCTCCCCACAAAGAAAGATAAGATTATCACAAGATAAAAAGTCTGTTTTGTAGACCAGTAGGTGAATTTTTATGGCTTCTAAGTCAGAATGTTAAAGATGTTTTCACACCGGACTGCTATTGAAGTAATTGTCTTTTAAATATCTGTAAAAGGATATTTCTAGCGATTTTTTGACCTAAAGTTTCAAAACAGCAACACCACTAGGGTCTGTGCCTAGTGAAGCATCCAGCCATGACTTGGAAACTCAGGATTCTGCTAAAAGGTACTGAAGAAAGATACCCCATTCCTCGAAGTGTTCAAGGCCAGGTTGGGTGGGGCTTGAAGCAACCTGGTCTAGTGGAAGATGTTCCTGTCCATGGCAGGGAGGTGGATGTAGATGGTCTTTAAGGTCCCTTTCAACTCACACCATTCTATGATGATTCAAAGTAAGTTGCTGTGGTCACTGGCAATGAGATGCCTAAAATAGCCACCGTGAATGCCCAGAAAAGGAGTTAGGACTGCACTTAAGGACAGGTAACTGGCCAGGCATCTAACTATGGAGCTGAAGTTTATTTTTATTCAGCTTTTTCTAACATGAGCCTCTCCTAAAGTAAAAGTGCCACATTACACACCTGGGCTGCCCTTAAATCTAGTAAATTAAGCGCAGACAAGGAAGCTCCTTTAGAAATTGAACTTGTTTCAGTCCCTCACTATACCTGACCTGAAACAAAGACTGGAATCTTTTGGTCTTTCTCTCGGTGAAGTGTCCTATTTGTGAAAATAGTCCAATTATGGTATATATCCACCTCTCTTCTCTCTGTTCTCCACATTCATGCTCTGTAAAAGAATGTGTCCTAAAATCTGTCTTGTAAATATTTTCTTAGTCTTATGGCCGGGGGGATCTTTGTAACAACCTAGTTAAACCAGAATATTTTACCTAGTGCTCCCTGTGTTAAAACCAGTACCTTAAATTAGAGCAATTGCACTTATAAGGAAAGACAGACTCAATTTAAGGACTGGTATGGGTGGTAAATCCACCACATCCATTGGCAAAGCTGTTCCTGTGATTAATTGCCCTCACTGTCAAAAAAATTACGTCTTGCTTCCTGTTTGAATTTTCCAGTACTACTTCAATTGTTTCAGTCAGAAGTTTCTTAGCTTCTAGGTTCTGTCCACAACAGGAAACAGAAGTGCCAAAATGCCATGAAAAAAATATTTTTGTCTTGTTTTTCCTCCCTCAGAAGGAGGAAGGAATTAAACCAGTGAAAAAGAAACTAGAGATTTGCTTGGTCTGAACACAGCTTCACCACTAATCAGAATCTGCAGAGGCTTTATTTAAGCTAACCTCTAGTTATCAAATCCATCCCTGCAGTGTTTCTCCAGTTTCTGAGTCAAAGATATACACTAGATAAAGAAGCTCATCCCATCTGAATCACTGAGACTGGGATTCAAACTGCAATAACAACTCTATAAATTCTTATGTGCTTTTCCACTGCTGCTGAAAAATTTGGCCAGTCTCACAAGGCTGGGATTAATCAGAATTCCAGCACTCCTTGGTTTAAGGCTTTCTGATACCTTGCAGTTTTACTGAATTCACCAACTTTCTTCCCATGGGATTGCAGGGAACCTAGCTCTCTGCTCTGGGCATATTATTCTGTGGTTTCTGACTTTCTGCCTGTGTGTTTCTGTACAGCAGCTGGCAGGCAAATAGGCAGCAAGGGCACTTAGTGCACCCAGGCAGAGTGAAGCATGTGTTTACATCTCTTCCTGAGCCAGGGTCAGAGCAGAGGTACTGGACCAGATTGTTTGTTTTATACTGACTCCTTAACACCAGGACCCGGGTCTAGCTTCTCCTCCAGGAAATGTTTTCATGTCAGCTTGAATTCAAGGGTAAAAATCTGGTCATATGTAACATCAGGCACAACATTTGAATTGTTAGTGAGCTGAAAATTCTTGAGGTTTCGTATGACTTTCTTTCCTCATTCTTTGCTTTAATAGCAGGATGAGTGTATGTTATGCATTTCAGTTTACACACTGTTCTACCATTAAGCACCTGGATTTGAAGTAGTTTCTTCCCTGAGGATTTCAACAAAGGCTTTGCCCCAGTTTCAGGATCCAGGTTGCTATGAGCTAGCCATGTGCCACAGCAATATTAGCTCAGAGAACACTGTAGCTGTTTGCACTGCGAATGCAGCTCTCCTGACGGTCATAATGAAAGAAATCAGCCTGCATTTCTTTAATGACAAAGCCTCCCTGTGTATTAATTTGGTTCTACATGACTATACGTCTTGTCAGAGCAGCCCAACAAATGTGAAAACGTAGACTAAGAGAATTGTCAGTAAACTAATTTATGACTTTTTGTTCTGTGTTGCACAGCTTTACTTCTGTTTAGGAGCACGGGAAGGCTCCCTAGAAAGGAATACATTTATAAAATAACTTCTTGGCAAAGTGAGTTCTAAAATAAACTCAGGTTTCCAGTGCCTTTTACAAAATATAATCTAGTTCTCATACTAATACATACACTTTGATTCCTGGGCCAAATACCTGTTTGCATTTTAGATTTAGATTCATTGTATGACAGAGCTGGGATGTGTAATGTGAGGCAGTGTGTTCCTCCTAGTAATTTGAAAAGACTTTTTAATTAATCTATATGTGTTGTGATAGCCTAGTGCAGCAAAGTCAGGCCCAGTAAACTGGACACTGAAATTATGACAATCTCAAATTGGAATTGAGATTAGTCTAAATTATTGAACTGGTGTCATTTGCCAAAAATTATTTCATGTCCCTTCATTTCACTCTCTAAAATAAAACTGGATAAAGATATGCCATACTGACAAGTTACCAATTTCTTTTTGGTTTTTCCAAAATACGTGGGAAGAAATTATCTTGTTTAATCCAGGAATCACTGGGTAATGTTACAGAATATTATATGCTCTAGAATATTATGTGTTATAGAATATTATAGAGTATAATATAGAATAGAATGTTATAGAGTAGATTTGAATGTTATAGAAAGCTATATAGTTGGGCAAATGTATGTCATAGCTTGATCTTGATGATTACAATACCCCTTTTGGCCTAAAATCCTAACAAATTTCATGTTATTATTTTAATTCACTTTACATAAGACGTGCTGGAATATATCCTTTGAAAAGGCTTGTGAATATAAGAAAATGTGTAGCAAGTGAACTGGCAACTCTGATGCTGAAGAAAATGCTTTTAACATTTCTTTCTTTTGAATAGGGATGATTCACCAGGGATCGTTTGCAAATCTTGGGGATTTGCGAAGTGGTGTCTTTGTGTAAGATAAAGCAAACAAAAATCCAGAGTGCTAGTGCTTGTCAGCTCGATGCTTATAAATGTTTCTATTCTGAGGATTGGATTCTGAAGACAAAAAAAAAAAAAACAAAACTAAAAAAACGCGTCAGCACTGCAATAAGGAGTGTGACTTCAAGCATGAGCTCTGTTCTCAGGTTGAAAACAGACTGTGGAGTGAAAGGTGGGGCTATCCCAGTAGCAGGTGGACTACAGAGACACCTTTTCCACCACTGTATTTCTCAGACAGCAGGTTCATGTTATGTGGCTCAAATGGCTCCACCCAACAGGTTTTCCACATAACCCATTTCACCAGCTGTCAGGCTCACAGCAATCCTAAACCCAAAATATCCATCCAACCTAAAATATCCATTAGTCTTACACAGTCTTCATTTTTAATTCCTGTTTGACTAAATTTATGCATAAACTGAAGTGCTTCAAAGGAATGTAGCTAAATTATCCATGGTTCCCTGCCTGTGGTTTCTTGCATCAGCAACTTGTGGTATTTCAGACACATCTTGAGGTTTAAAAGTGACCTCACCTTGAAGGGAAAGATAAAATCTCAGTTGCTGACATTGATTTGGCTTTAAAAACAGTAATAAAGCAAATATCACTAATGTATAGCCAGAGACAGATATTCAAATGAGAAGAGAATCCCTTCCACTCCCTTTCCCAGCCCTCTGGCCCTGAAAAACCTGATGATCACCCTGTAGCTCAGACTCTGTCAGCAATTCCACCACTGCACTCTGACTGTCAGAGCTCACTTGTGGGAAATTTTCAAGCCATGCTTGTTTGGTTTTCCTCTTCCTGTTTGACTTGTATCTTTAAATAATATGGTTACTTCACAACAGCTTTTTTTTTGACTGGGGCACAGGGCATATTTTTCTAGCAGATAAAAAAACTTCCCACAATTTGCTTTGTGTTATTTCCCCTTTTGAAGGCAAAGCTGATAAATTCAGGGTAATATGTAATAGATGCCTTCCTGTTTTTACTTATTGCTCTGTCAGGCTTGTCAGCCAGAAATTTATTAGCTAGTTTTGTGGCTGTAACGTTTAAAGAAGAAAGACTAAGCAATACACTTACCCTAAAGAGCAAGTGTGAATAACAGTGCTTATATTGTATTCTGCTCCACAAACCAGCCTTGGAGAGATATGGTAGGTCTTTTCCACATCGGTAAGACCTTACCTGTATACCTATCTTAATTTTTATTGTTTATTTCTTCATTTCTACTCTGTGCCACTCTCACTTTCTGAGCAATTGGCAAGAGGACAATAGGAATAGCTGTTGGTTTTAGTTTAATCCACCCAAAAGTGAGTTGACCTGACTGAGCAGTCACTGATCCTCTGTAACCAACGGAGTCAGAAAATCTCCATGAGCTAATGTATTTATTTATTTATTTATTTATTATGGATAGGATAGGTTATTCTCTGGGTCCTCGTGTCTTCTCATTGCATGCAGGGAAATTCCACGTGATTAAGTAACCAAAACTGAAGTGCCAAAATTCAAGATGGTGAATGCCTTGCTTCATGAGCTGGCCATGGAAAAAACACTCAGGAAAAATCCATGACCTGAGATTGTCTGTCACATTATCCTAGAGTACTCCTGATATTCATACATCCTTCCTCTACCTTTCCCTGCTTATTCTACTGCTCAGTGTCTGAGAGATATATTACCTTCCATCTGACCAAGACTGACCCCACCCATGGAATCAGTGCCACAGGCCCTCTGCTGTTCAATAAAAATTTCATTTACCCAAAGTGAACTGCTCAGATCTAGTAAAGGGATTGGTGTTTGGCTATTCAGTTTGTTTGTTTGTTTGTTTATGTATTTGTCTGGAACCCAAATTATTTTTTATAGAGGGAGGATAAACCTAAGTATTCCCTGGGCTGGAAGCTGATGAGATGATGAGTTGGAGACAAGGAAAGAGAGTAGCTTTTGTAGCACACAGGGTACATACCACGCTAAATGGTGATAGGAGAGTTAAAGGGCACTTCAAATCTCTTCACAGTAGTGAACCAGCTTCTTAATACTATACTGAACACTGACTCCTAAAATTCTGGAGAGGTGTTGGAGAGTTGACTGAATACAGAAGAAAATCTGTTGCTGAGCTGAGTCATTGGATAACTTGCAAGTGTGAGAAGCATTTGAGTTAATTTTCCCCTTTTACCCAAACATGGGGGAAAATGCTAGTGTCCCCTTGCACTTCACAGCAGAATTAAAATGTTTCCTTTTCTGGAGTTTCTGAGTCACTTCAGGCTGCTGCAAGCAGTAGGCAGGAGGAAGCACTGGTCCTGCAGAGCAGCTGTGCAGAAGGCACTGGTGTGCCTCAGATTATTCCCCGCTGGAGCAGTGTCAGTGGAAACAGAAACATGGCCAGGATAATAGTCGTGCCAGCTGTCCCCACGCAGTGATGTTTTGGGCACTTTCTGTATTTGGAAAACACCCTATTTTCTGTGCTACTCAAATAACACCCACTTAGGGCTTGTGAGCTTGCACGTTGCATGTAAATCAACTTTTTTCTACTGATTTTGCAGCCTGTGATTGTGCCCTGTTGATACAAGTTGTCAAACATATCCCTTCTCCTATCCTGCTGACTGACAGAGCAGAGTCACGCTCTGTAAACTGCACAGCACACAAGAATTGTGTGGCATTTTGAGACAAGAGGGGATAAAGAGGAAGCAAATCACAATGGCCACACATAGTTAAGTCAAAGGTCTCTTGTTATTGGTCTCCTTATTTTAACACTTGGTGGTAGCAAATGATAAGGAAAAGTGTAAAAAGCAGGGTGCCCCCAGAGACTTTCCACAGTGATCTTTCCCTGTGTCATCCAAGATCTAATTTTTGGACAACATAAATCACTCTTAGGCTCCAACAACCACAGTAGAAACTGGGCAAAAAATATCACTGGAACACTATTCTGAATCAACAATACATGTAATACCCACAATCCAAATGTCTGTCTGCCCATAGGATCACACCATTTTGGAAACAAATGGTTTTTCCTCCCTTTGCTCCTCTGTGTGAGAGAGTACATCCAGACTGAAGATCATTTTTTGTTGTTCTGAGGCTGCTGCTGTTTTGAGTTCAATCAATTTAGGCACTTCATTTCTTCCACTTTGCTGTCCATGGGTCCCACCAGTATTAACACTGAACGAAACATGGAAAGTGGGGCAAACATTTGTACTCCTTCTAAGAGCTTCCTGAAAATCCAGACAGTGTCATTTGCTTCACCCTTTTCCATAGTCAGTGGCTGCTGTATTCCCTGTGACATTATTGTACTGAGGAACTGGCCAGGATGTCATTGCTCTCAGATTTTCTAAGGTGAAGAATCCCACTTTTGAAAAATAAGCCATTTATGAACCACTTTATAATCCAAACATATATTTGTAGGATAAAAGTGATTATCGCTTTATCCTGGAAAGAGTATGAGGAAATGGAAGCACAGTTTTGCAGGAGGAACCTCCACGGTGCCACTATAAAAAACTTGAAAGTACGTTAGAATTTACTTTCCATCCCTACACCCAGACACAAAGTCTATACATTCTGTCATTACTCCCATAAAACGAAAACACTTTCCAATCCAAAGCAGAAAAGGGCTTTGCTCCTTGTTCAGCATTTAAGAGGGGCAGCTATGGAAACACTGTGTGTTCTTCAATTTGAAAAGGACCTAGATCCTTCTGGTGCCTGATGTTATTAAATCCACATTAAAAGGACACAGCTTAGAGAAACAGAGAAGTCATGCATCTAAATGGAATAGCACCATAATCCATTTCTATCACATGTTGTGTTTTCCAAATTACAGCTCTTCATAGTTGTAGATTGAAGGTTGTATTTTTCTATTTAGCTAACAGAAAATAACTTCTACGGATTTTCCATCAGCAGTTCATAAATCACCATAAACAGAGAGCTTATCTAGAGGTCTGTGAATACATACTTTTTCAATTTAGTGCCCAAGAGAAAAACAGCAAAACAAAACACTCAGTTTTTGGTCTAAATTAAATGTTTCACATGACCCAAACGGTATAATTTCCTTTTTTTCCCCTATCTCTTTAGTGACAATGTGCCATTTTGAAACTGAAGTATGAAAACATTTTGTTTTGAAACTATTAAATGCTTTATCCAGAAATGTACCACTTTCCACACTGAACTCTGTACTCCAAAACCATAGAGGAATTTATCAGGATGGAATCAGGGTCTTTATGAAGAGACATGGTGCATGCATTTCAGGAAATGACCATAAACAAAACAGGGAAGGGTCTGACTTGATAGAAATAAAATATTTCTCATTAAAGGACAGAGAAGGGTTGGAAGTGCCCTAAGAAGTTTGTGAAGTCTTGGTCTTTGGAGATTTTTTTAACATCAAGCTGGAATAAGCCCCAATGAACTGGGTAGAATTAAATGTTGATCCTACCTTGAAGTTGGACTAGAGGTCTCATGAAGTTCTTTATAACCTAAAATATTCTATGATTCTGTGCATTGGGCAGAAACAAGTAATTTTGACTAATCCCAATCTGTCTTGTTCAGGAAGTACACCTATTCAGCCACAGACATCCCATTTAAAGCTGGTCAGCCACTTCAGCTTGAAGTATAACAAAGGACATTGTAATGAATTTGACTGTTGGCCTCAGCACAGCAAAAGATTTAATGTCAGAATTGTTAGGATTGAATTTGCTACTCTAATTTCCCTTTTGTTATGGAATTCTCATCCTAAGGAGTCTTCAGCAATACTTAGGTGAGAACTGGTTACGTATGGACAGGGCTCACATTTTTCTTCCAGGAAAGGGATATTATTTTTAGATATTTGAACTGGAATAAGCTGAAGCTTTAACAATGAATAGTCTTTTCGTGAATATGGTTAAAGATTGGAGTCACTCTTTTGTTCTCAAGAACAATTATTCCTGTACTTGTTGCAATTACATTTGTAATTACTGTGAAGAACATTTTCTGAACCATTGTTCTTTCTTCACAGATTGCTCCTAAAATAATTTGGTGAACATTTTTGTGTTTTACCGCACAGAAATGGAGCTGTCTAGCTCTGCCTGGAGAAGAGATCCAGGGACATCTCATTGTCGTCTTCCAGGACTTAGATATTTCGGAGAAAACCTTCACTCAAAGGGGCATGAGGCCTTGGCACAGGTTGCCCAGAGAAGCTATAGCTGCCCCATCCCTGGAAGTGTCCAAGGCCAGTGGACGGGGCTTCGATCAATCTGGGATAGTGGAAGATGTCCCTGCCCATGGCAGAAGGTTTGGAACGAGAGATGCCTTCCAGCCCAAGCCATTCTCTGACTCCATGATTCCATGGTTCTAAATGGACTTTTGGAATGGTCACTGTTTACATAGGTAACTTTGGTTACCGAGTCAGGAAATGAAGTCACATAACAAACACTTGATAAGGAACATTCCCCACTCAAAGTAAGAATGAGGCCTCAGGTTCCCCCTCAACTGAATCTTGAGTGGTACCAGCAGGTCCTGGATTGGTCCAATTACATGAGGCAAACTACATCCTGATGGTTTCTTCCTCCTTCAGCTCTAACACAATAATTTGGAAAATTATAACATTTTCAACACTTTAATTCCACCAGTGAAAAAAACAAAATTGTAATTTTATAGAATTAATTCCATGCTGCGAGAGACTGAAATGGCTAATGGCTTAAACATTCGTAAGATCATCAGAGGACTTTTGTCTGCAGCAAACTGTGCAAAGGAGCAGGTGCTCATCTGCGACCATGGAAAGCCCATTCCACTAGTCAGGGCTGATTTGGATTCAACCATGACAATAGGATGTCCCCTTTTTAAACTTCAAGCTCTACAGAGTGAGCAGAGTGAGTGAGAACCCTTTCTGACCTCTTGTGCATCCTCTGTGTGTTCTGTACACTGAGTTCTTGTGCTTCATTGTGTGCTTAGACCATGATGATTCGTTGAGAAGGCACTAGGACCATCCTGAATATTTTGGTGCAAGTAAAAAACCCAACAAAAAGATAAGAAAGTCAAGGTTGGAATCTTTAGGCCAAGGAGCTAGGGAAAACATGTAGTCAGAGAGATGTTAGAGGAGTAGTCAATTACTTTGCATTATTCGGATGATTTTTCATTACTTCCTGCAGTGCAATATGACTGGATGAGTCATCACAGCAGCAAGGACTAAATTTAGGATATTTTTGAAGTAATGACTCTTCACTGCCTACACTAAATGGCCTCTGTTTTCTACCTAAAAGACTACTGATTCAAACAGTGAAAGGACAGGGATTTTAACTTCTTGCCTAATACAGGGTCATCAAGGTGAAATCGTGACATTTAGGAAATAACCATCAACTTGTGTCCTTTGGCAGTGTTTTTAGAATCCATACAGTATAAATCAAGAGTTATGGTGTTTTTCCATGCTCTGAGACAAATGCAGTGGCAGTCATGGTTCCTAAAGGATTCCTGTAACTGTAAACTAATTATTTTGGGCAATAATTGCAGTGATAGGGTCAGTCGCAGTTCTCATCACTGCACTTTCACTAGCTAGCATGCACTCATTAATGCTCCCAGCCATTGGCATAGCATATATGAGCAACTGGAGATCTCAGGGGAATGCACACAAAATCCTGCACACAGGCAAAAATTAAAATAATTTTCTTTTTCACTCTCCATCTATATCCTCATGCACCCACTTTTGTGATGAGGGAGCCCAGAGTTATATTTTAATGATGGGGAGTTATACCTGGCAGCCAAGTATCTGTGGAGCTGGAAAGACCAGAAAAATCTGTGAAGGAAAGCTGGCATTCGGCAAATTATGTCAGCCACTAAGAATCTTACAAGGCATATGATCAGAGTTCCCTGACTGTGAGCCAGTGATTCCTGAAAAAGACCAGCTGTCGGCCATGAAAAGGAGAGCGGCTCCTGGTATGGTGGCTGGGAGCTAAAAACTGCAGCAGTCTTGGGAGATGCAGACCTTGGAGCCTTGTATTTCTCCAGCACCTGCAGAGCAGCTTCAAAGAGAAAGGGAGAAAAAATGAGGAAAGAAAAAACTAAAAGAATATTAAACAAGATTGTTAGGACTTGCCTGGGGCTTGGGGAACCTGAAATATCTTCCAGAATGGATCACTATGATAATGAAACTTTAGAACCCGATTAAAGTTCTCAGCAGTGGGGAGACGCAGCTCCATCAGCTCACAGCTGTGGCTGAGCCTGGGAGGAAGGAGAGCTCTGCCTTAAAATCCACCCAGGGAGAACACAATTTCAGGAACATCTGGCACACTGGAGGAATTTAAAGGGTCAGCTAGAGTGGTAAGTAGGGGAATGCACCTGGCAAGACCCAAGTGGAATTAGGTTAAAGCACCATACAACATGTACCCAGATGCACTGCAGGTCCAGCCCCCTTCAGACCGGGGGTCCAGAGAACAGCTATAGAAGGAAAAAGAATTTTCATGAGCATGGCTGGGAGGACAGGGAGAAATCTAAAGCCAGGTGACTTTTTTTCGTAACAAATATTTCTCAGGAAACATTACACAAGAAAGCCAGAGTCAAATTCTAATGATTTTAGTGCAAAATAAATTTTTAGGAAAGTAGGAAGAATGAAACTTAGAAAGTGAATATAAACTACATTTCCTGAGGAATATAAAGGCGTATGTCCCTTTGGAAAGCGAATGCATGAGGATAAAAGAAGTCCAGAGAGAAAGGGCATTCAGTCTTTCCTTCCTTTTTTTTTTTTTTTTTTTTTTTTTTTTTTTTTTTTTTTTTTTTTGTGTTGCATGTCAGAACCCTTTCAAGACTCCTGTCCTTTTGAGGAAGGGCATAAAGGAGAACTGCAGGTAACATGAATTGTTCATGGGGGTTTCTAAGACATAGAAGAATTTTCAGGAACTGTAGACTCAGAGAAATAGATGACATTCTGTCCTTATTGAATCCAGAGGCTTCATATTGACTCTTTGCTCCCCCCATAAGGGCAATTCCCAACAAAAGACATGCAGAGAGGGGTGACCGTGAGTATCCCTTCTGAAAAGAGGTAACAATAAGCATTTGTGTTTATGTATCAGGACAGTTCAGGCTGTTTAGAATGATTGTGGACACCATTAGGTCTCATTAAGTCCATAGCCTGGATAACCAAGGACAAAATCTTATGCTTGAAGATCCAAGTTGAAGCTCCATTTTTGATAAGTGAAGAAAGTTAAATCCTAAAGTGAGATCCAGTGAAATCATAGGATGCTTTTCAACACCTTATTTTTCTTTGTGAATAGCCAAAATTGGAGATCCCCCAAAAAAGCAGCTGTCACTCATGGATTTTAGTTCATTTGGAGCAAAGCTCAGTTGATCCAGACAAAAATTTTCTTAGAAATTTGGAAGAAAGTTTTACTCTCCTGCTCTATAAACCCAGTCTAATAATGGATGGTGGCAAGGCAAACTGTTGGGAAAGGCAATTTTACCTAAGAAAAAACCTTCCCCCAGACTGCTGTAGGAACCTGGGCCTTAGGGCCTGTTTTCCTCTCTCCACCCTACCTAGGAACTTTATACAGTTGAAAAGAAATCTAAACAATTGCAGGGAGATTGGGAGATTTGGCTGGGAATGCTGAGAGCTGGCAAGGCCCTGCTCCCTCCCTAGCTGCAGCCATTTATGATCATTAAAGCTAGACTCTCTAGGAAAAAAAAAAAAAAAGAAAGACAAAATGTGGAAGTGCATGAATCATACATTCCAAGCAGTAAAAACATAAAATTACAGAAGTTAGACTGTATGATTTTCCTGTCCCTCCCCCACTTCGCCTCCATTCCCTGACTTAAAATAGAAGAAAGCTGCAGAGAAGTGAGACCAAGGATTAAGTCAGTCAGGAAAGGAATCAGCAGAGCTGCTCTGAGATCTGTAGGCGAAGCAGTAAGCGGCAAAAGAAATAACTATAACAGCATGTTGGGAAAAAGAATAAAAAAAAAAGGAGGATTAGAAGAGTCACAATGGATTTAGGAAATTTTATTTAGGATCCATTTTGTTTTTCCGAATGCGAAATAGTATTAGGATCTCATATATACATTGCAAGAAAGAATTCCCCACTTTCCAGTCTAAACATACAAAACAGAAGGAAGCGGACAGGAAAAAGCCAAATAGCAAAGACATTTGTGGTTGTTCACTGTTGAGGCAACAGAACAGCCTGAAGCCCTACATGGGATGAAAATTCAATTTTGAGAATACCATGTCCTATTTATATGATAGATCACTGAACTGACCAGGGCAGTCTCCATGCACAAGTGCTCTAACTTCCCAGAGTTACACATCACCAAGAAAAGTGCACAAACCAATCCATTTGTCACATTTTCCTTTCTGGTTCTGTGTTACTCTAATTTGTGTATCAGTCAGTTGGGTTAAAATTGAGTTAAATTCAAGAGTAACCACAATTGCAGGGATGGCTCTTAGCTCTGTTTTAGCAATTTGTCATCGTGTTTTCTGGAGGACGTTTTCGCTACAGCTGATGACATTTAGGTCTGAAAGACTTCGTGAAATGAAACAAAACCAAGCACAGCCAACGCAAAAAAAAAGGACAAGCAGTGTTTTGCTCATTTTACTTTCAATGTTTCTTTTCCTATTTGGAAAAATCCGCTCACCAATCCGACTGAAACCTTATCTCCAGTTGGCACAAGCCATCATGGATTCACTGACACCAGTGCAGTTTACACCTGCTGTGGATCGAGCTCAATGACCAGAAACCTATGAAACCTTACACTAAGTAGAAAAGGGGGCAAAGTGCACATGTGTTCTCACAGTGAAGAAACATGAGTTTCCCCTCAGAGGAAAGTGGAGTAGGTTTGACAAAGCAGCGCTGATGAAGAAAGTCAAGAAGCTGCCAAAGCTGGAAAGAAGATGTGAAAAAGGAGTCGACATATTAATGATGGTTTTCTGTGTTTTCTTGTCACTTTCAGAACTCAGCACAAATCCTTCTGCTAATGGAGAGGTTTCACTAAATTAGAAGGCTGATGATGTTCCTATCAGCTTTCCATTAAATCAAAATTACTCTGGAAGCTGATTTTGACTAAACCCCTAGGTTAGAAGCGACAGTTAAGGAGCCTGATGAAGGGGGAAATTTTAGAGTCAGAGCAGCCTAATAAAGGAGAGAACATTTGAGTCCACTGGCTTTTTACAAGTCCAAGTACAGCTCTGCTGCATGATCCTCAGATAGCTTCCACACCTTTCCTTGCCTTACTTTCATGATTCCACCTTTAATGCACACACATTATAACTGTCCTCCTTTCCACAATAATGTCTAATGAAAAGTAAAAAGCAAAACAACCCTGCCCATTCCTGCTCAAGATCTTTGAGATTTTAGATAAAAACCAGTGGGTTATTATGAAACATGTAGCCTAAAACTGAATCTTAGGGTAACTGAGCTACTCTGAAGCTTTACATATATACTTCAAATTATCTGTTTAATGGTACTCTGCATAAGGAGTTTTGTTCAAAAATTTGGGTTTTTTTCCAAAGGCAGAGCAAAGTCTCATAGGAGATATCTGGGTAATCTGTAATGGTTCATTTTCCTGTTCTGGACAGAAGAAAATACAAATGTTCAGTGACTCATCCCAAAATATGATGATAGCCTACTGGGACAACTTGCCTTCTTTGGGACTCCAAGAAGAGAATAATAACCAGCCCCAAAGTTGACTGAAAGCTGAAATCAAGAAGCTGATAAGAACTGGTGGTCAGTGCTCCATGGTGGAACTTTTAATACTTCAGCCATTGAGACCTGAGAGCCTCTTGGAAGGTGAGGACACATGAGCAGGGAAGAATTTTTGAGGACAACTGGAAACACAAGTTGCAGCACGCAAATGCACTTTTGTTCCATTGCAGGATGCCTATTTTGGCACCCCCTGAACATCCCTTTTCCTGTCAAGGCCCATCTTTCTATCACAGAAATGCTGGGGATCAGGCCCAGCAGTGAGGATCATGAGATGATGTAAAGATGGGCATCATTAAATTGTGTTGACTGGAGAATAGAATTGTAGAATCACAGAATGGTTCAAAGGGAGATTAAAGATCATCTAGTTCCAGCCCTGCATGGTCAAAGAGGGAGGAACAGCTCGTGTGCAACAGCTAGGAGAGTTTGATGAGATAGGGAACAGGGAAAGGTACTAAGATGTCAAAGTAAATTGACAAATAACAGCAAATACATTAAAAAAAAAAACCCTCAAAAAACCCCAAACTATTAAGTCAGCATTGTATTTCTTCCCCACTGATTCTACTTTCAGTTTTCTGCTGAAACCACCAGCCTTAGATTATTTGCTGACAAAAAACTGCTAATTGCTGACAAGTAACTGCTGACAGGAGGATGAGGCAAAGGTCCCACCACAGTTTTCTTGAGCAGAGTGCACTAATGTGGCACATTTTGGACTCACCTACCAGCAGGGATATAATTCACAAACCTGTGAGGCACTTTTGGTCTTTCAGCATTGTTTTGCTTTACAACTCTACAGCACTGGTGAGAAAAAGAAAATATTAGCCAGAACTGGAAAGGCTTATGTCAGACAAAATATCAAACCATCAGTAATTCTTTCTTTTTCAAAACAACCCTTTGATGCCTCTTTGATCAGTGGCTAGTTAGTACTGTATGTCTTCCTCTGACAAACAATTTCCTGTGCCAATATTATAGAGTGCTCTGATCTGCACATTAAATCTAAATTAGTGTATTAAATGTGTTAAACTGCATGCAACTGTCAACTAATCTGACATTTATCTCATGCACCTGATATACTGCCACCCACGTCTTCAGCAGAATCTCAATTTTGTTATACTTGAAGTACAGGAAATAATGTGTATTTGATACAAGGCATTACCAAAATTCTTGCATTCTACGTACATTTAACTGGAGTTGGATGTACCACAGGTGCTGTGATTGCATTCAGGATGATCAGCTGAGTTTTCCTGGGATTCTAATGTGGATCTTCTGTGGGTCTTTGACACCTTCTGCTCGGATATGAGGCTACACACTCCAGCCTCAAAGCACAAATTTATTGAGAGACAAGGGCATGGCTATGGAAAACTCCACTTCTGGAGACATTACACTACAGCAGGTAGCCTGAAGTGTTTCTGTCTCATGCATCAAAGAGATATTGTTGTACGCAACTACACTTGACAAATTATGTAGTTTAATTAATAGAAATTCGAGTAAAGACATCATGGAAGTTATTCAAAGTAGCACTAAAATGAACTGACAACCAAAAGCAGAATAAGAACTAATTTCTGTAACTGGATTAGTTTGATTTGAGCTGTGACAAAATTGAGTTTTACAGAACCATACCAAAGGATTAGGCAGGTAGTGCTGGACATCAAGATACAATTTGGGAAGACCTTTAGCTGATGAAGGATGTGGCTTCAGGGAAAGAACAGATGAGTTCTAATACCTTTATCCTGTAGGGTTAACATGCTTTTTTTCACCCATTTAAGGATGATTATGTTATCACTTGTTGTAAGTAACCTTGAAATAAACTTTTGAAATATGCTGTAAAAAATCTTGGATGAGAATTACCACAGGTTTTATAGACTACAGATCATGTGAATACCAGCTGAATATAGATCACTCTGTAAACTTCAGGACAGCATCTTTTCAGGGTTTCTCTATCCACTCTGTATCAGGTAGAAATTCAGTGGCACTACACTAACAAGGAAGTCATAGAAGGGTTTCAGATGGTAAGGACCTTATAGACTATCTTGTTCTAACTCCTCTGCCATGGTCAGGGACAGCTTCCACTAGATCAGGTGCCTTGGGCCCGATACAACCTTCCTGCATGTCTCAGCACCAAGAAAACTACAGGAAGACCTAAGAGCAGGAATGTCTTCTTACAAACACCACTTATATAACATTGTTTTACCACCATGAGTAGGTTAAAGGGCATTGCAGAAGTAAAACATTTTCCCAGATGGATATAGAAAATTCAGCTGTTAATACTTTGAGTTAAAACCCAAAATTTACTGTAGCCTGAAAAGGGTGAGTTTTCCTGGCATTTTTCTTACAGTAGCAAAGGGACATGAATCACAACTGCTGAATAAGTAGTGGGAAGACATGTTCACTGGGATGGTGCCAGTGGATAGTTTCAGCCTGTCTCTGCTGACAACCATGGCATAGACTCTCCATGCACAAAATCTGGGTACTCCCATCCCTAGACAAAAAAAAAAAAAATTAGAAGGATGAAGAAGTGCTGAAAAAGCTTTGGAAATGTGACACAGCTCTTTTCACTCTCTCTCTCTCTCTGCTTCCAAAGGAACATTGGTAATACATCTCTCCTTGGCTTTTACAACAGAACTGCCTTCCAGTTTGGAGGTGGTACCAAGGGTAAAGCTGCCAGTCCTGTGACACGTTGCATGATTTATGGACACTCCAGCTTACAGTCATTCAGCTCTTCCCACAACCCTCACCTGTGCTTGAGGAGCTCCTCTGAGGGTATTAGAATTTGCAGGGGGCCCTATCACAGCTCCAAAGTCTGCTTTGTGGGTTTTGGGCTTTGGAAATATCCAGCAAAGGAAGGGAGCAAGCAGAGGGCTGCCTGTGAAATGCTACCACTCCATTTCACAGTACCCATATTTCAGAGCATTTCTTTGTAAGTGTCACTTTTTTGGTCACCCAGTTAATTGTGGCATGATGGAGGTGGGAAGCAGAGTTTCCTCAAGGCTGTGTGGAGTGGATGCCATCATTACCTAAACACGGTTAGGGGAGTTTTACTCATGTATGACACCACCAGGCTTTTGTTTGCTAAGAAAAAGCTTTCCTGGCCCAGTCTGGACCCTGTAACTCCTAAATTTCAATATGAAAAAAGACCCTTAACTCAGTTTCTCCACGAAGTGATCTCAAAACTTCTAAAGCATTTTCCAAATGACAACAACTGCACAATGTGCCATTAATCACTGCTGACAAGTTCTCCTGAGCAGCCCCTGATTGATCCTGATGTTGTCAAACTTTCTTTTTCTTTGGACATCTTTCTGATTGGCATCTCTGTTTAGTGCTTTTGTGACCTTTCTGCTGTATTGATCCACACAAATCACAGGAAAGTGAGCAGTTTCATGAAGGAGGAAAGTTGATAAGAACAGGTCAAATGGTTACTGGGACCTCCACACACCTCCATTTTAATGATTGATGAGTGGGAGAGCAGAGCAAGAGCCAAGGACATCAAAATTAGGAAGTGATAAGCTCTCTATAAAGAGATTCTTATGGTCTCTTTTTATGGTTCCTATTGAAGCCTCTTATCTTGCAGGATTGACTAGCAATGTGAACAGACTCCTCTTGCACTCCGAGATAATTTATAACAACAGGTTTACTGAGAAATTTGGCAGAGTTTGGTGGTGCTGGTTCCGTGGAGGCAGGTCTTGGCATCAGGAACTGCCCTTCCTCCTTTCACAGGTTGGGTGGAAATGAGGTGAGAGTCCCCACTGAAAGGGAAAATGATAGCTCCATAGTTTTGGGATCAGGACTGTGTGTAGCTGCACACCTTCAGGGTATCTCACAGCATACCACAGCACAATTGATGGTTGGGGAATTGTCTCCAGCACAAAACTTCCTATGATCCAGACATGCACAAACACACAGTAAATTAGCAAAATCTTCAGACAGATTGATAATGTCCACCACAAACACATGGTTTGGAATGTGGCAGTGCAGAACAGGGTGACCCAGGGAGAGGGCTGGATGCAGCTAAATGCACAAAATCCCCAAACAAAAGAAATTATTCCACAGAGTCATCTGTCACAGCACAGAAAATCTTGCTTTATTCTATTTTCCTCCTTTTCTCCTCATGCATCACTCCTAAAGACTTGCTGTTCAGGAGGATATGTTAAACAGGGAGAACAGGCTAGCTGAGAAAATAATTTGCAGGCTGGGTATCTGAACACTCAATTTTTAATCATTCTTTCACTTCAAAGCCCCACGCATTTAATATGGAGAACATGTATGTGAAAGTGCATTTGAGTGTGCCCCTTTCCTGGAAAACAAAGTATTTTATAAATATATATTTTTTTAGAAATGGCCAAGTCTGTTAGCTTCTATGATAAACCTGTTGCTGATATTGAATATTTTGAATTTTGTTGTAGAGACAACAGCATTGTTTTATAATGAGAATAAATATAGGTTCAGTGCAAGGACATACAGCACTTAGAAAAGAAATTAGAGTCTTTCAAAATGGGAAGAATATGTTTTCTTTAATCAATCTTAGCCTTTTTTAGTGTCTAACACTGATCAATACCTTTCAGAGTGTGGTAATTGTCCATATTTAGATATCAAGCAAGTTAGCTGTACTGTATTTTGTATTGAAATAGCTGATTCTTAAATTCTCATTTTTGTTCCCCCACTCCACAATTTCAATAAACTGAACTATTATCTCATGGGAAGCCCTGAAAATTCAGAGGAAAACAAAAACCAAGACTACTGAAAAGGAATATTTTGTTCATGTAATATCTTCCACCCTAGCAGTACCTCTTCCTGTCAGATGCAAATATTCATTTTAAATTTTGTCACCAAAGTCCAATCAAAACATAATATACCTCAATAGGAATGCAATTGAAATCATCACAGATTTGTAAAAATGGTTGAATTTACTCAGAAAATGTTTTCAGCAGGAAGTATGCTGATGCTTTTTAGAACATGTCTTTTCATTTGATTTTTGGGGAGCACATCTGTGTCATTGATCCTCTTAGAGTGGTAAAGCTACTACTTGGAAATCTCAGTGATGGCAGGAAAGCCCATCCTTCCTTTCTTTTCCTACGATGATATCTTAAACCAGTATTTTACTTCTTTTCTTGCACAGATATAAGACTTGCAATTGCCACCCTCACACTCTGAGGTGCATGTGACGGACCTACTCCACCTAAGGTGTGTGGACACAGGCTATAAATTTATTGGACTATTCTGGTTTGTGTTTTTCAGCATGCTCAGTGGAGTTTAACAATATGAGATGACATTTGCCACACAACCCAATGTCCTGGGGCAGAACAAGTTCCAGAGTCAGAAGAGTGCAGTGGTTTACTAAAGATTTATAGCCTGAGTTTTAAAGAGTAGTAAAGAGCAACGTAATAATATGTGGCACTCAGAAGCCTGGAAGCAAAACTTACCCTGATGCCTGTACTACCAATCCTAATTATGTTCTGCTATTAAGTAAGGCAGTTAATCATCTGTATCATAACTAAAAGAGTTTGAGGGTTTTCTTCTTTCCTAGTTTCATTCATTTAATATTCTATTTTACCAGTTCTTTTGATAGCAAACATATTTATCTTATTTTAGACTTTGGATGGCACCCTGCTGCCCAAGGAAAATTCATGGCAAGGCATTTTGGTGCAGCACCAGGAGAAGTGACAGACATCTCCAGTGACCTGCAAGATCACAACACATCTGAGTGTCCCAGGTGCAATGCAGAGTTGGGTTGTTTCTGGTTCTGTTTTAACAAAGGGATACGCTCATTCAAGTGTATGGATTTCACTGACATTTTATGCAATGACAGCTCTTAAATATTCTTCTGCTTAATTGCTCTGAGGAGTCTGTTTTGGTACTAATCATTTAAATGCACCACGCAAGTCTCCTGTAATAGTAGATTCTGCTTTTCTTTCTAAATTATGTGGTAACACCTATATTTTACAGCTGCTTATGCATGAAAAATGCACAAGAACTTCAGTGTTTATATGGAATTACCAACTCCTTAGGTTTTTTACCTGAAAGTAATTTTTTAAAATGCAACGCTCAAATTAGTAATAAACATAATGCTTTGTGAGAAGCAGAACAAACAAAATTTCATTGCCTTTTTTCCCATTTTTTGTTGACCTGCGCAGGACATTCATCATTTCAGTTATTAGTTATAACATACCTTTTTTTTTTTCCTTTTGATGAGAATTAGTTTATATTCGAACCAAAGAGACTAATTGCAAGACATACAGTATTATCTGTATTAAAATAAGCAAGACTTTGGAATATACTGGGCT
Source organism: Corvus cornix cornix (assembly GCF_000738735.6). Classification (NCBI taxonomy): domain Eukaryota; kingdom Metazoa; phylum Chordata; class Aves; order Passeriformes; family Corvidae; genus Corvus; species Corvus cornix. The sequence continues at coordinate 20,720,176 of NC_046357.1, read as the reverse complement.
GTGAGAACATATTGAGATGAAACCATACTAGTTCAGAAAGATTCCATTTTAGAATATTGAGTTTTAGGAACGAATAAACAGTCAGACAGCCTAGAAATAAACAAGAGTACTTGCTGAACCTGAAGAGGGCTCTGGAAAGCTCTGAAAGAAGATTTGTGTACCTACAAACTGGGTAATTTTTTCTTGACTATATTAATTACTCCAACTAAAATCTTGTGAAGATGGGCCATATTTTCAGCAGGTTCTACACTCCCAGGATCCAGGGTTCAGGGTTGACCCTGGGCAGGCTCAGGGAGGGTTAAATAATGGTTTTAACCCAGGCAGAGAAGCAGTCACTGCAGTGGCGCTGGAGCTGGGCTAAGGAGAAGTTTGGAGGTTTCTTCCCTTGGGTTTTTTGCTTACACAACATTTGTGTAAAATGCTGAAACTCAGCAAGGATTGCATCATGCCAGAGCTATTCCCTGTGTGCCGAGGATGAGGAGTTGTCCAAGGAGGTCCCAGAATGCCTTTTAAACTCCTTTTATTACTGAGAAGAGCCTTGAGAATTTTGGAAAATCTTCCAGCTCTATGAGGATCCTTAAGATTGGAAAAGGCCTCCAAGACCACCAAGTCCAAGTTTTGACTAAACACCACCATGTCAACCAGACCGTGGCACTGAGTGCTACATCCAGCTTTTTCTTGAGCACCTTCAGGGACAGTGACTCCACCACCTCCCTGGGCAGCCTATTCCAATATTTAGCAACCATTTCTGTCAACATATTCTTCCCAATATCCAACTTGAAGCTCTCCTGGCACAGCTTCAGACTGCGTCTTCTCCTCCTGTCCCTGCTCCCCAGGAGCAGAGCACAATCCTCCCCGGCTGTCCCCTCCTGTCAGGGACTTGTGCAGAGCCACAGGGTCCCCCCTGAGCCTCCTCTGCTCCAGCCTGAGCCCCTTTCCCAGCTCCCTCAGCCACTTCTCATCAAACTTACTCTCTAAACCCTTCCCTGTCCCCTGTGTTTTTAAATGAGCTTTTCTGGGCTGTCGTGAGTGGGTCAAAGAACAAGAAATTTCAAATGTTTTTAAGTAAGGAAGATACAGAGGAGACAGGGAGTAGAATCTTTCAAGCTCTAAATGGTGAAATGCTGGCCTCAGGGGATCTGTAAATCTTCATCATTACTTGTCTCAGTGGGGTGTGGAGGGGAGAGGAGCTGCCAAGGCTGTGCACCCTCTGTTGCCTTCTAAATTCTGAACTCTTTGGGGCCAAGGCTAATGGGATTCAGAATCTGCAGAACACTATCTTAAACACTATTGATTTTCTAAGAAACACTTGTGATTCAGAGCCCACAGAGGTTCTTTGATTTGGGTTCCCCTATGTTCAGAATATCTGCTACAGCAAATGACGTTAGGCTCTCCTGCATGTTTTCAGCGTATTGTAAAAATTCAGAGGCTTCAGTAACCATCTCTTCTCTTACATTCTGTCTACATAAATCAGTCCCCTGTGCTATGTTTGGAGAAAATAATCAGTCTTCAGACTCACTCATTTTCCCCAAGCACAATTACAGAGTTTTGTTCATCTTCAAAACATCTGAATTTGATTTTCCCTCATTAGATGGGAAAGTTTCTTGAAATTATTTAAACTCAGTACAACAATATGACTCTTCCACTCCTTTCTGCCATCAAAAGAGGAATGAAGATGTTGGTTTGGGGAGCAATCAGGCAATCTAAATTATTCAGATCTGAAAGTTTTAAGTTAGAACAGTTTTTCAAATTCATTTGTATTTGGATTACAACAGTCTCAACCCATGTCTGTCTAATGAAGCTCCTGCTGAAAATCTCAGCTGGAAATTCAGGGAATCAAGTCTATCCATCATCTCAAAGTCATGATTATTTCATAAGCAACACTCGGTGTTCAGTCAAGTCTTTAACTCATCATTCAAGTTACCATAGTTTAACCATACAGGCATCTTTTAGAAGAACTCATGCTGAACATTACTTGATGAAGATAAATCCCATTAGCAGAACAAACAGTACAAAAGTCGGTCCTGGCACCACAATAAGGTATCCTTAAATATTCATAAAGGATACAGGTGCAGATCTCTCATCAGATATTGGAGCATATCCAAAGCCTCTAGGAAGAATATTAATAACTCCTTCTCTTGTGTTTCTGTTGGAGGAATAGCTCAATTAGTCTCAGTCTGCTGTCTTTCCCTAATCTATTATACATTTGAGAGGTTACACTTTGCTTCTGGAAGTGCACATGGAAAGATATGCATTAACAAGGTAAGGGTGCACTGGAGAGCACGTGGGCACCCTATGCCAAAATTCTTGGGCTGAGGAAGACCTCTGCCCACCTGTCTGTGCATGTAGTCTCTTTGCTCTTCTGCCCTTTCCCCACATTGCTTTGCACACCAAGAACTGTCAAAGAGCTTTTTGTAGTATATTCTATGGGTGGAATGAAAGGAAAACTTAATACAAAGAAGGATTAAAAGGGTTAAAGGAAGGGGAGACCTGAAATGGAAAGACAGAATGCTGGTGAAGAGTGCAAGCAATATGGGAGACTGCAGGTCCAGGGAAGAAAACAGAGGTGGGAAGGGAGGAATGGTTAAATCTGACAGGAGGCACAGAGAGAGGTCACAACTTTTTGGACTGTGCTTTGAAAAATTGTATTTATTGTAGTATATCTGTGAGTCTGTAAAAAAATAAGTCATCTTCTAGACTTTTGCCTTTTGATTTCTATTTCTACTGAGTCATGAAGGAGACTTCGATGATTAATGATGTGGAATCATAATTCGTGGTATATGCACATTCCCAAAAACCTTTTAGAGTTCAGTGAGCAGGTCAATTAATAACACCTATCACCCCTTAAAAGTGGGTTAATCATCTATGGGGGATAACACTCTACATTTTCCAAACTGTAATTACATAACGGGATGCTCTAACAAGGTTCATTTTCTGTCATGCCATCCACCACAAATGTATCCCATGTGATGTATAACATGATTTGACTTTTGAAAATCGTATAGATTACCATTATCTCCTAGGATACATATTAAAAAAGAGACTAGAACACATGTAAAAATATCTAAAGAATGCCATTTAAGCTGGCCAGATATACTCAGTTAATAAATGATGGTTAAAGTTAAAAAATAATCATTATAGCTGTCAGTAAAGGTTTATTGAGTTCTGCATTAAAATAGTGTAAAATTTCCTAGGGAGAAAAATTACATCTTCCTTTCAGCTTGGGAAAAAAAAAAAACAAACAAAAAAACCCCCACCAAAACTTCACAACTTTGTGGTTTGCAGAAATAACACTACGAAACTCCTTCTCCAAAAAAATGAGACTATTCAACTGAGGCTACAGAAAAAAATTGCCACCATCTGTTATCAGTATAAAGCATATAACACAAGCAAGGAATTCTGTTTCTAGGCAGAAGGAAGGGTACCATGTACTGCAATAAAAAAATCACTATACTCACTGAGACTGAATATTCTTGATATTCTAAATATTCTGTTTGAGGTAGCTCTTGTATGAGGCTAGGGGTGTGCCTTGAGTCATCTCTCATTCCTCTTCAGAAAATACATTGCTAGGAAGTAAAGCAGCCTGAAATGATACTGAGACTGCTTGAATAGGGGATTGAGCCTTATTGTGCTCTATTCTAGCAATTTCTCAGTCACAGCACTGGACTGACTATGTGAAATTATGATTTATGACTCAGTGTGGCTTGGCTTTAAGTTTGTGGTTCTCTTCAGAACAATGTTGAAGCAGGAATATCACCATCGATTCCTTTACCAAGGCTCCTGAGTAAGAGACAGACCCAACTATCCTAATTATTAATCCAGAGCTCTTCTAGGTAGACAATTCTTTAATCCCAGCAAGTGTACTTTCCATTCTAAAGTGTTTTATGGATTGAAAAAGTCTGACAATCTCCTTGTAGCAGTAACATCTTAAATGTGTTTCTTTGCCCCATGACTGTTACAGGTAAAATGCTCTCTTTTGTTTTGGAACATAAACCAGAAAATCTTCTTTTCCCTCAAAGGAATATGGCTTAACCTTTAGTCTTCTTCTGGACCAAGAATTTAAATTTTGATGGGTGGAAAACACCTGCTCAGAACAGTAAGAAGATGCCAGGGACATCTACCTCCAAGAGCAGGTTGGGTATGGGCAGAAGTGGGGACTGAGCCCGGGATTTCCCCCTTCTCAGTTTGAAAGTCGCTAACTCACGAGCTGTTCTGTTCCCTTCTCTCCTACCTGCTTTGAAAGGGAAGACAGGTATCTTGTTCAAATGTTTGAAGGAAAGATGAGAGACATCTCCCTGTAGAACACTCTGAACCAGCTTCCCTGTGAGCAGAAGTGTCTCCTTCAAATACAGAGGAAAACATCTGAGAGAGATTGAGACTTGTTACCTGTTCAGTGTGTAGAAACACAATTGGGAAACTCTTGGGAACTCATTGTTCATCTTGCTGGCTGACTTAAATCTCCTTTTGAAGTGTCTTAACGCTCCTTCTTCCCTGTACCTTGAGCACTGGGACCTTATTCTATGATACAAATCCTAGTCTGCAGAAAATTAAATCAGACACTATAATATTCAGGGGCAGGAGGAGGACAAGAGGAAATTGAATGGCAATTTGACTTTCATAGTTCCCTTCTAATATTTTCTTATCTCCCAGTGCATGTACTTTACTGTCTAATACCAACCATGTAAGTACCCACAATTAGTAAAGAGGTTTTACTTTAAAAGCACAGATGAAATACACTCATGGAATCCTAGAATGGTTTGGGTGGGAAGGATGACCTCCAAGACAGTTCCAATCCCCTGCCACAGGCAGGGACACCTTCCACTAGAACAGGTTGCTCCAAGTCCTGTCCAGCCTGGGCTTGAACACATCCAGGGATAGCATTGTGGGTGAAGATGAGAAGTGGATCACTACCTCTGTCACTAAGGAGTGATTAGAGGAAAGTTTAGTCCCTTTGGACCTGTGCTATATCTACCAAATCCATGAAAAGATCTCAGGCAGATATTTTAAATTATCTAAAATAGTCCTGGACAAAGCAGGCAAATGAGTTGAGCTTCAGGTCATCTCCATTGATAGTAATGGCACCCATTTCCTAGGTCACATGTGGCAAATATGTTAAATTTGACACTTAATATGGACATAAATGCAAACTCAGCTGACTTGGCCAAGAAACAACGAAAATAGATGGCACAATAGGAGCTAAACTCCATTCACAAGTGATGTAAATCATTGAAAAGGAAGGTTCCTGCCTTGCCATCAACATCTACCTGTAGCAAAAATATGTGGTTCTTGAATTAATAACTCACACTATTTCATTGGTGATGCTATCAGACTAGACATAAGAAGAAACTTTATAATAAGGGTGGGGAAGCACTGGCACAGGTTGCTTGGAGAGGTGGTGGATGACACATCCCTTGAAATATTCAGGGTCAGGTTGGATGGAGCTCTGAGCAAACTGATCTAGTTGAAGGTGTCCATTTCCATAGCAGGAGTTTGGTGTAGATGGCCTTTAAAAGTCCCTTCCAACGCAAATGACTCTATGATTTTATCTTAAGATCATAATAAAGAAGGTAGTTAAAATGTTAACATAACAACAGTAAGGGATGGTGGATGTCGTCAAAATTCAAGGAAGATTGTTTTGTAGCAACTCAAAATGCAACACTTAAATGGAAGAATTTTTTTTTTTTTTTGTTAGGCTGCTTGTGCATGTAATTACTTATTGTTGGAGAAATGATACCTGATCACAAAATTATGTTATAATGGACCAGACTTTGGTGTGTACCTTCTTGGGGATAATTACCCAAGAAAATATTTACGTTCTGAGTTCCCAAAATGGAACACAGTAATTCACATATTTGAGGAATATTCTTGCATCAGATCAGGGTCTAAAACTCTTTGGATAGAATATGAGAGTAAAAAAGAAAAAGTCTATCATCTTTACACTAGAGAGTGCAGTGGTGCAGTGGTTTCCATAATAATTGGACTACCACTACCCACTTAGTGGGAGTGGTAATATTTTTTGCTGGTATGGAAATCAAAATGAGCCATTTTGAGAAGTGAGGCATCTTCACAATTACACTGAGCATTTTGATGTGATCTTCAGTGTAACAATTGAGTGAATTGCACACCTGCACCTGGAAGCATTTTAAGTGCAGGTCAGCATTGAGTGCAGAGAAAACACACACCCTGCAAGGGATTCTAAGAGGTAAACAGACTGGATCAAGTAGGCTGAATCCAAGCTGCTGAACAGCTTGCTTTCACATGCAGGGTCCTTCACTGTGAAAAGAAGATTCCTATTGAAATTGTTGACAGTTTTCAAGTATCTCTAGTGCCTCTCTGCTCAGGGAGGGTACTTAACCTTTGCATTTCTGTGACATCTCAAGAAGAAAGACTCTGAAACTGGAAGGAGAGATCAGAACACTCAATAAGCCACTTTGGTCAGTAAAAATGGCTGAGTAGAAGAGAGGGAAAAATTGTGCTCTTTGGAGGAAAACAGAACCAAACAAAAAGAACTTGAGCATATGGCTCCAAATCTGTGAGTATGCACATATTCCTATCTCTGCACTAGCACATGGTCTTATTAGCACCCAAGGATGCTGCTGATACACAGCACCTTTGCAGATCTGGGTCTAGTTTGTAATGTCATGATATGGCTAAGGCCAGAGCCCATCAGCCATCTGTATGAGCTAACAAAACATGCCTCTTTTTTGTTTGTTTTTCTTTAAAGAGGTTTAAATTGGTCCATTTGTTTCTTGTAGTGTTCCATTTGCACCTTATAATGTCTTTACTACTTGGTGCAGAATGGAAAACTGAAGCTTTGTGAACTCATATATATATTAATTTTAATTTACTTTGTGTTTATATGCATACTTTCAATCTTTCTCAAAGGAATAAACTGCCAGTGTTCTTGGGGAATCTTTTTTTTTCCTCTGATATTTTTCTATTGGAAGCTGTCATAGGTGAAAAAATTAGGTCTTGCACTGTGAATACAGGTGATAAAAAAATGGATATATATATATACACACACACATGCACACACATACCTGCATGTCTGGGCAATACCCAAAATTAGCTTTTGAACTCACAGGCAGTTTCTATATGCACCTGGTACGGGCTTGTTGTAGATTTTGATAACACCTAGACAAAACAGAAGTGGCACTTCTTGAATCCTCCAGTATATAGGGAGACATGAGTCTGGAGTCTGTTCATGTGATGTACTTCTTCACACAGACTGGAAAACTGGGGACTGGGTGTTTGGGAAGAAGAGGTGGTGCCAAAAACTAAAATAAAACATAAATGTATCATTAAAAAAAAAAAATAAAAAGGAAAAAGGAAGTGTTCCTGGATGGGAAAAAAGGAAAAGGTCCTGGTGAAAGCAAAGATCCAGGAAGCAAGCAAGTGAGCATGTGAGACTACCTATTCATGTCAAACTCACATCTCTCTGGTTGCTACATTAACTCTGGGGCCCAGATTCTTTGTGGGTTGTCACTCATCCCATCTCATCCATGGCAGGAGAGAGACCATGATCCTAGCTGTGATCCCTTGGTAATCAGATAAACAAACCCTACCAAAGCAGTACTTAAGAGCTGTGGGGTTCATGAAAGTGACACAGCTGGGGAATTAATGGGTAGGTGGGAAGAATTTAACTGTCAAGAAATATGTGGTCTGATAGATTAGTAGTTGTGGAGGTCAGGAAATGTGTGACATGGATGGGCTGGGGAAGGGTCTGGAGCACAAATCTGATGAGATGCAGCTGAGGGAGCTGGGAAAGGGGCTCAGGCTGGAGCAAAGGAGGTTCAGGGGGGACCTTGTGGCTCTGCACAACTCCCTGACAGGAGGGGGCAGCCAGAGGGGAGGGGGGGTGGATCAGGCTCTGCTCCTAAGTAACAAGCAATAGGACAAGAGGAAAACGGCCTCAAGGTGCTCCAGAGGATAGAGGTTTAGATTGGATATTAGGGTAAATTTCTTCACGGAAAGGGTTTTCCAGACCTGGCACACCTGCTCAGAACAATGGTGGAATCCCCATGCCTGGAGGGATTTTAAATCTGTGCGGATGTGGCACTTGGGGACATGGGTTAGAGATGAGTTGGGCAGCTGCTATGGTGCTGTCCTGGGCTAGTGTGAGGTCCTGGCACCAAGCAAACTTCTGCTTGCCTTGAGCAGGGACAGACGGAGACCGAACGTGGTGCGGGAGGACAGGCAAAGCACCAGCATGGGTTCACCTCACCCACAGATGTCTAAGGCACGCAAAGGAGGTAGGAAAAAGGTGGAGGGACTTCTTTGTGGGGGGAAGGGGTTTATTCAGGAGCAAAATCCACGGAGAGCAAAATCCAAAATACAGCTTGCCAGGGCGTTTTGTACCGCTAACAAAGGGGTGTGGAAACCGCACAGTAACCAATGATACATCAACCAGGGGGTGTTACAGAGTCGGGGAGAAGGAATTACAGCAAATGGGGAAAGGGTAGGTGGGGAGGAATAACAGAGACCAATTAGCTGCTGAAGAACCTAGATCTCTCTGGAAAAGTGGCCAGATATGAGAAATATGGGGAAGGGAGAGCTGCAGCTGAAGATAAGGCATGGATCACAGCCTCTGGGGTGCTCCCTGTGATTTCAGGGGTTTTGGGCCGTGGAAGGATCAAACCAGTGGACTCTCTCATCCCCTTGATCCAGCTGGCTTTGGCCATGGCTCACTGCAACAGGCAGTGGTGGGTTAATGGTTGGGCTCAATGGTCTTAGAAGGGCTTTTCCAACCTAAATGATTCTATGATTCTGTGACTAAAGGGGGATTCAGGGCTTCCTTTTTTGCTATACTTCCACAGCATAGTTTTGTAAATACCCAGTGAAGGGACAGAAGTGCAGCAGCATCTCTGATTAGTTCCCCTCCATACTCCCCAAGAAGATCCTCTTACACAACAGTCAAACACAAACCTGAGTTGATCTAAAGCCCTGATAGATTTTACTAACGGCAAACTGATTCTTTCTACATTCAATGGTGCTGTGGGACAAACTGACCTTCAGAGGACTTGCAGCCTTGCCTGCAGATGTTGCAACACAACCAGATTGCAGTGAGATGCTGGCTGAAAGGCAGCTAAAGCAGGCACAGGCCTCATGCATGTCCTCTGATAAATCTGAGGAAGTCTGTAGAAAAGTAAGTGGTAGTTTACACGTCTAAAAAGTTGGCAGACAAACATAGGGTTGAAAATTAGGCCAGGTACATGACCAGAAGAGCCTCTTGACAACTAGGAGGAAAAAAAATATTATTTCTGTACCGACAATTGGTTTTTTTATGTGACATCTACCCCATGATTCCAATGGTTACACAGAATTATTTATCTTTTCCTTTACTCCTCTGTTCCTCACTGTTTAATGTGACACCATATTGATTAGATTTCCAGAGCATACCACTCCAGACGTATTTATATGGCTGTTTCAAATGACTTACAATAACTAATCTCGTAACACAAATATAATTTTGGAAATATAATACCAGTCAATAGCAGTAAATTTTCTGCTAATGGCCAGGACTCTGTGTGCCATGGGAATAAGTTGCCTCTAACAACTTATCACCTGAAGGCTGTATCTTCAAGTTAATGTAAGCTGGCAAATTTCAGTGTTCAGTGGAGCGCTACAGAGTTATCTCAGCTGAACATCTATATGTCCTAATTACCCTGATAGTAAAGCTGGATAGAACACCCTGCAAAATGGCAAACTGGTCTGAGGCTTGTCATGGTGCAGGAAACCCGGGTTCCTGCTTTCCCTCTTGCCAGGGAATTCCTCCTGTCTGCGGAAACATTTTGGATCAACAAGTGTTATTTATTTCTCTAAAACATAGGCCTTCCATCAGGAGAGGAGGAGATGAGTTTGTTTTGATCCAATGTAAACATACATTTTCCAGAAAGCTTTGAAATTTTGTAGGAAGGCTAATACCTCTATTATTATGCTGTTCTAATTCTTGCATTACCTAGACACAGAACAGACACTAACAATTTCAGCTTTGCAAAAGACTTCTCAGAAGAAAAAAATATTACAGATTCAGGATTATCCAAGTTAAAGGAGGGATTTCAGACCAGAAAATAGAATAACATATATATCCAGTGCTTTTACTAAGACGTGATTCTCCCTTTGGGGACACTGGCGTAAAAAGGAGTAATTTCATGAGTGAATTGTTAAGGTCTTATCTATGAAACCAGCATGATGAAAAGAAGTATATTATTTCTACCTGAATAGCATCTAATCTGTAAATATTAAGGCAATTACTTTTTCCTTTTTTTTCCTGCATAGAACTGCAATTTCTAGTTTGCAAAATTCACGAGAATGAATGAAGTCTAAACAAAGGAAGTCTACAAGTCTGTCAGAAGAGCAAGGGATCAAAGCTGTGTTTTGTAGGCTGGTCACTTTACTAATAGAAGTAAGAAGTTCCGAACAACCCTTCAGTGCTAATTGAATGGAGTGTCTTTATCTCCAGATCTATTTGTGGATCTATTTATGAACTCTCAGTACATTCTTTAGGAGGTGTAGAAAGATCATCTTTGTTTTCCACGTTGACGAGATCCTCTGCATTTTTTAAGGTGTTTTGGTTACCTGAAAGGTTTTTTGCATAAAAGACAAACCCCTCAGACAGCAGCCTGAAGTGTTTGCAGAGTTTCAAAGCCGTGGTTCAAGAGGATTTGACTCCACAAGTGTAGCATGCGTATGCTACATACAGATCTGACGAAATCCCAAGTTTCTGCATAAAAATTGCACCAAGAGTAAGTCCATGTAAAGCAGCAGAGAAACATCTTCTCTCAAAAACATCTTTCTCTTTTTATCATAAGCTTTTCCATCCTGAACTGGTTGGTCCAGTTGATTGTTAATATCGATAACTGTAAATTCTGGCTTAAAGTTCCAAATTCATTTTTTGCTGTCACTGGGTTAAAGGACCGGATGCATTTAGTAACCAATAACAACATGATGAAGTCTAAAAGGTTATCTGAGTATCTTAAACATAGTGCTGAAATCCTTGAAAAATTTGAAATTAGGAAGAGCCAGATTCTCATAAAAATGTAAAAAATGAAGAAATTTTTGAGATTTGTAATGTATTCAGACTAGTTAAATAAACCATGCAAATATTCAGGGTGTGAAATCCATAATCTCTAATTTAAGATCAGATTTTCGATCAGGTCCCCCCCAAGGGAAAATAAAAATATTTATCTTCTCTTTCTGATTTAAATTTTAAAAATTCTATTTCAACAAATGCATCGCATAGCCAGAACAAATGTAATTTTTCAGAGGGAAACATGGAGGCAAAACGAATGCAAAGATATTCAAAGATAAACATTCCAAAATGCAAATAAAATTCAAGCAATGTGAAATATCAAATATAATGTGGTAGCAAATATCTCAAAGTAATGAATATTTTTTAGATGTAGCTTCACTTATTTGTAAAGCAAATTCATTTTAGGAAAGCTCTAAAGAGGGTGTGCACATACAGACACACATGTGCATGTTGAGAAATGAAGATTTCAGAAGCAATGCATGAAGGAATTGAGAAGATCTGTTGTGCTCCCAGAAGATGTTGCACCCAATCTGTTTTTCAAAACAGCTACACCCAGTGACCAGAACACTCCCTTAACCACTAGTGGATAGTGTATGGCTTTTGGGAATCAGTACACAAATCATAATGATGTGACCGAGCTTACTTGATTTTGTAGAGTTTATTCACAGATGAAAAATCTGATGATATTGAACAAGCATTAAAAAAACCCATAAAACAACAAACCAATATATGCACCAAATAATTCATACATGAGTATCTGATGTGATGAACATTCAGGTAGAACAAAACCATAATCAAATAGATAAGACACATAGAGAGAAGTGTAAGTTGGAAACAAAACTAACTTAAATACAGATGAAACAAGTCAGTAAGCCAAATTCCTATTAGGAGCACAATATTATGGAAAAAAAAAAAAGGTAGAATAAGTTTCAACATTTAATACCACCTTTAATACCATTATTGTTGAAAACTTCTACGTACTTTTAATAGATAGAAAAGATTGAATTGGTTATTTTACAGGCAAAGTCTCTGAGATTATTTCTGTGTATTTCTCCACAGATTTATTTGCACACACATAGAGGTTATGTATATTTCAGCCACCATAGCTTTGGGATATTACGGAAAAAAAAATGAATGTGACTAAACCCCCAATATATTAATAAATTTTATTAAACAGAATAAACCTTTTGTTCACTACAAATGCAAATTTAGTTCTGAATTCAACTAAATTACACTTCTAACTGAGCTGCAAGAAAATTGTTAATTTTAGGGATTATTTGGAGGGAATTGGAAGTGAAGTGGGCTGGATTAATTATTTTTAAGGAAATTCAAAATTAGGAAAAGAGAAGAACATTAAACATTTTAAATTTCTTTGAGCAGTTTTTTTGAGGAAAAGATACATTGCGTGCTATTTATACAATTTTACTAATAGATGTGCAATGTTATATACAGAAAGAGTCTTTTCCTCGTTCCTCCTTTGCAGTCTGTTAAACTACAAGAGGAAGCTCTTAATCCTCTTAAAATGTTTTCAAATAAGGATGGAAAGTAAAGTAGCAGGATGTTGTCCAGTCCAAATGCTGTTGGCAAAAATCTCTGAAGTAATCTTACAATTTCCAGTATGAAGACATCTCCATTTAGATAATTTAGCAGCACCCACATTCCCACCTCCCATAGAAAAAAAAAGAAAAAAAAAAAGAAAAAAAAAGGAAGAAAGAAAGAAAAGGAATTAAAAAAAGATAGGAAAAAAAAAAAAAAGAAAAAAAGAAAAAAAAGAGGGGTTCATCCAGCCTCTACTGAAATCTTTGCGATCTTTTTACTAATCTCAACTTACTTGGTATCAGAGCTCAATGAGCTTCAATACAAATTCTTGAACCTACAAGTACAGTTTCCATGTGAAAAGAAATTAAACATTATTAGGATAGTTCAGTTCAGGAAGGGAGGTTAATTGAATTGTTTTCCTAATGCAAAAGGAGAGAGAACTGCTGAGAATGGCTTTCGCCAAACACAGCACACTGTTAACTTGCATCTCGCTACACTAAGGACTTGCAGATGCAAGATACTACCTAATTTTGACAGAGCACTTTTCCTCAAGATATCTCAAAAGGGCTTTAAAAATGATATAACATCATCCGTTCCACTGCTAGAAATAGAGGCACGGAGAAGTGAAGTGACTCACAACGCACAGAAGCCCTGGAAGAAAATCAAGATTTCCTTTTCATCCAGTCAGTGTCCAATCCTGTAGGCTGTACTGCTTCCCCCAGAAAACGTGTGCCATTTAAGAAATCAGAAGGAAAAAGTGATGGGAATCAAATACAAGGAGTGACTAAAATAAATAAACAGAGCAGACACTGTAGCTGTTTGCAAAGCAGCCGCTAAAAAGGCTGTTTCCAAATGTAAAGGGCCAGTTCCCTGAGAGACAGGCTGGAAAAACCTGGCACTGCAGCAAAGTGCAAGCTTCCCTATGGACAGCAAACCCTTTCTGAGGACTGTGAGTGTCCAGAACATACGCACAGTCTGTATCGGGGTGTTACACTAAAGGTTATGCTTTAAAGGGTCTTAGTCAGGCAGTTTAATGTCCACTGCAACCCTCAGGCTTAGCCAGAGGAGAATACAGGCACATCTAAGAATTCAAAGGTTTAATAAATGTCCCTCAATTTAGGGGTCTCCCAGACCCCATCAGCCAGATACAGGGCTGTAGCTGGAAGTCAGCTTGGACACGTCTTGGTGCCTTTACTGATTTTTCTAAATAGGAAACGTGCAGATACAAACCTTCAAAACCAGAGATGGGCTGATACGAATCCTGAGAAACTCAACCAAAAGGGTGTTACCTGGTTCTTCACAGCCCACAGCCTCAGCTCCAAGCTGCACATAGAACTGTGTATATGAGTGATCTAATTATGCATGCAAATACCTCAGCTCCAGCTGACTATTTGCCTGTGTAATTCCTGCAGTAAAGAAGAACATACTATAACCAAGCATTTCTATACACACAGTTCTAAAAGGCTGAAGCTCATCAAGAAACAATTTCTTCTCCTAGGACAACAAAACTGGAACAGCAGAAGCAGCAGCTGTATGATCATCTAGAGAGGGCCAGAGCCACCTGCTCTGAAAAGGCCAGAGACCTTGCAATTAAGGCAAAGTCTGCTCAGAAGGGCAGAAAAGTTTCTTCTTGAGTCTCAGTAGCTAAAAGTTGGTACACACCAAGGAGCACAAGAGCTTTGACCCTTCCAGAACTCTGAATATTTTATCTAAGCCTGCGCCAGACCCTTTGTAATCCTCTGAAAGTCTTGGCTTTAATAACAGACTAGGGAATGATTGCCACCAATTTCTGAGCACAATATGGAAATACACTTTCTTTAACATATTTTAGATTCTAAGTCCACTTTTGGTGGATATTTCCTTAATCTCATAATAAAGAGGAAAGTTGAGGGGATAGGCAGGCAAAGATCCAAATTGTCTATTTACATTGTTGCAGAATATTCAGAAGAAATACAGCCTTGATCCTAATTCAGGTTTCTACATTTTAATTATCACTTCATCTCCCTGATTCATGCCCAAAGGATATCTATTCAATTTAGAAAAGAAATGCACGGAGATATATAGGTTGCAGAGATGCAGTTTCAGCTCAATTTCCTTCAGATTGCTTCAATAAACATTGCAAAGATTAAATTCTTTTAATTATTTCTCAGATTGATTTCTACTGAAGTCCAGTGACAAGGACTCCTCTGTATTCTTCATCTTTATAAATGGGCAAATAATAATAAGATAACAAACAATAAAATGCTTCTTTGTCACAGCTGTTTTGTTGTTTATCACATCTGGTTTTTTCACCTTGCACACAGCAGGTATCAATAACTCAGGTCTGAGGGAAAGCACTTCTGTAAAAGTTTATGCAGCTCATACCATTAACAATAGATCATTTTTTAAGCATTGCTAGAGCCTCTCTTCCAATTTCACGATCTGGTTGTTATCTTCATTTCAATAAAGAAGATTTATTTTTGCAAAAGCCACACACCTTAGGCAACTCAAATGGCACAACTCATGAAGGAGAACATAATTCAAGCATAAATACCTGGCCAGGAGTTGCAAAGACATCTTGTGTATAAACCAAAAGGCAAAATGAACACTTTCAAAATCTTTACAATATTTTAGGAGATGACTTCCCATTTTGTGGAATAAGACATTTGATGATGTGCAAAGTTCAGCTTCCATCCCCTGGACAACTGGAGAAGTGTTCAAAACCTGGATTTTGACCACTGTAGCTACTGTACACAGATTTACTGAAGGAGAGGTTCGATATATGGATTTTAAGTTAACGTGATCTGCATTGTTCAGCCTGATCCTTATCACACAGAGCATTTATATCATGGCCAAGAGTCACCTACAGAGTTCATGGTAGAATTAGGTCCTTCAATACAGTGACTGCACAGTGGGAAGGAGAAGCAGACTCCCCCTGATGCCAGTTCTGGGCCAGGAGCAGGTCACAGATGCCAGGCTCAGGCTGGCAGGTGATTATGTCCCTCCGCTCTGGGTTCAGAGCTCATTTTTCTAGGGTGGGCATTTATGTGTCTTGCAGAGACCTGAGTGAAGATAGAGTTTTTCTTTGTTCAAGGACAAGTTGGACAGGGCTTGGAGCAACCTGATCTAGTGGAAGGTGTCCCACCTCAGGGTTCTTCAAGGCCTTTTCCAGCACATGCCATTCCATGGTTCTGTGATTTTAAAACAGGACTTCAAGAGAAAGTAATGCAAACAGCTCTATTGGATATCGATGTCAAAGACCGCCAAGACAGGATTAGATCACAATTCTGCATCTGTGGACTGCAGAGTGACAGACTGTCAGCTCTCTGCCTCAAGAGAGTGAACTAAAAGACTTGTGGTGCTGGCTAAGAGGCAGGGAACAATCACTGAACACTGCTGAAACTGCAAGAAAGGACACGAAGGACCATAAAGATGGAGGGCTGGAGCACCTCTGCTATGGAGACAGGATGAGACAGTTGGCATGGTTCAGCCTGGAGGAGAGAATCCTCTGGGGAGACCTCATTGTGCCTACCCTCCTCTAAAGGCGACTTGTAAGAAGGAGGAACAGGGACTTCTTACATGGGCAGATACTGGCAGGACAAAGGACAACGCATTTAAACTGAAAGAGGACATTTTTAGGTTAGATATTGTGAAAAAATTCTTTACTCAGAGGGCAGTAAGGCACTGCCATGGGTTGCCCAGAGAAGTTGTGGATGTCCTGTCCCTGGAAGTGTCCAAGGCCTGGTTGGATGAGCCCTAAACAGTTTGGTGAGTGGCATCCTTTCCCATGGCAGGAGAGTTGGAGCAAAATGATCTTTTGGGTCCCTTCCATCCCAAACCATTCTATGATTCTATTATATTATGACTCTGTGACTCAATAACTTTATGACTCTATGACTCTATGATTCTATGAGTCTCTGGTTCCATGATATTAGAAACTGATGGCCTAGAGGGAGAGGAAGAACTCAAACACGAGTGAGTGAATGCACAAGTTTTCCGTATTTCTCATCCTACAGAGCCATGTGATTTTCTAACTTGGTCTTGGAAAGGATAATGTTTGGAAAAGAAAAAACACCCCCAAAAAGGAGCTTAGTGTTTAGAAGGAGATATATTTGTGCCTGAACCTGGAAGCAGAATGGGTGTATCCTTCACAAACTGCATCTTGCCAGAGGATCAGCCAGTGCTATTGGGGTCTCTCTATTAGGAAATGCTGGGGACTATCATCTATGCAAACATACAGACACCATAAAAAATGGTAATTGCTGAAGAGCTGCGAGAAACAAGCAAGGTCCATTTAGAGCAAGGGTGTGACGACATTATTTCAAATGCATCAGCTTCAGAAGTTTTAAGGGTTTTTTTTAACCATTCTTTTCCAGATTTGTTGAAGCTTTTGTAGAATTGCTGATAGTACTCCTGATCTTAGTTGAAACCTGAAAAAAAAAATCGCTAGCAAGTCTAATACTCTGCAGAGGCCCTGTTTTCTCCTGCAGGTGATCTCTCATTTGCAATGTCTTGATAACTGTAAAAGTGATACAATGCCTTGGGGAACAGAATGGGCTATATTGATAGTAGAGATTTGAACACAAGAAATTTGAACATATATTTTGTTTTTATTTTTGTACTGTATACGCGCAGTAATGATGATCAAATACCACAATGTCCCTGGCACTTTAAAGCTGCCACATAAAAAACATGTATCCTTCCAAATGTCTCAGAGATTATATTTTTTTAAAAAATTATTTTTTAAAAAGATGTCAAAACCAGTATTATCTGCTTGTAACATGGAAAATTGAGGCATAGAGAGGGTTAGTTCTTCATCCACAAGCCCCAAGACATCAAGACTGTTCGACAGAAATGGGAACAGGAGAGTTTCCCAAGTCTAAGCCTAACACATTCAAGACTATCCTCCTTTGCTTTCCCTGTGTCTTCATTACTAAGCTTATTATTAAAAATAAATGCTTGGGTTTGGGCCTGTTTTCCATATTATTTGACATAAGCAGTACTTCAGTAAATTTTGTCTAAGACCACCTACAGTGCAGAGGCTTGTGTTTGCCATTCCTTTCAATCAAGTTGCTGGTATGCTTCAGGAGAATGCAAAACTGCTTGGACGTTAATTGGTGCACTTGTCTTTAAAGGAATTTTTTTGCCTTTTGTTTTATCTTTGTTTTGTTTCTAATGTTTTGAGTGTTTTCTGTCTGGCTTGCTGCCTTTGGATTGTTCTTTGCTTCCCGTGGAAACTTCATGTAGTTTGTTTAGGTTCCTTTCTTTCCTTGCTTGTAATAAAAGCGTGTCTGAATAGTCCGGTGAGGCTTTTCCAGGTCTCCATTTTATGTCACATATGAAATTAAAACTGCATCTCACCAAAATAATTAAGAATTGACTAGTCACTGCTCCATTTCTAAGTAGTAATGAACCCAGATATACACATTTTTTAGACCATGGCTTCCTGATAGCCATTAGAAGACATTGCATATAAGAGGAAAAAGTGATATTACAATCCCTCCTGTCTAAATATGCATTATGAATAGAATCTACCACTTCCCATGTGCACAGAGGACTGATAAGAAGCCAGTGTTTAGATTTATTAAAGGGGAACAAGCTAAAAAGCCCATAATCTGTGGCTAAGATTGCGTGGTGCTTTATAAAGATCAAGAAAGAAATGTTCACTTCCCTGTGACAAATAGAAAATAAGTACAAATTTGCTTTTGTCTATGTTAGAAAGAATATTTCTAAAAACCATTTTGGAATCTTTTGCTTCCTCATAGATATATAAATATGGAGAAAGTGGCAAAGTTAATTTTATCTATTCTGGCAAGACGGGTACATCTTTCCCTGGCACACTGGGGCCAAAATGTCTAATTCTTAGTGCAACACATGTGTTGAAGGCAAGAGATGTGTGGACGCCTCAGGAAGAAAATGCCTTTTATTTTTGGAAAGAATGTGCCATATGTCTGGGTTAAAAAGAATTAATACTAGAGCAGAGTTTGCACATGTACATTTTAGACAAAATTATTTTCTGTGGTTTAAAGTAGATAAGATAATAGCCTGTCTCAAAGGCACCCATACAATTTTAATCTGCAAGAGGAAGATAAACAGACTTAAATATGCAATATTTTCCCTAACTTGACACTCAGGACTGGATTTAAATTTCAAGCCACAGTTCCTGTTCTGGCTCATGGTCGAGGAACAGCCTGTGCTCCACATCCATAACCATGGCATGAATTCCATTTCAGTCTGATGCCATTTTATTAGGCCATGAAAGCTGTGGTGAGTGTTTCAGTCATGTGGAAATGTCAAAGACTATTATACCAAAGAAAATAGTATCTATTATTTGTAAATTGTGATACATTCCTGGGTGGTTAGAGTGAGATTTCAGAAGTTTTTTTTAAGAGAGTACAAAAAAAAGTGAAAAAAATGCCAGGCTATCTTTCTGCTGGATTTTTGGTTTGAGGGAAGCATTTTCATACTTTTGTGAAGTACTAGTGTGGAGAATTGCTATATACAAGCCCTTTCAAACATTCAGCAGGAGAGTTTCCTGTGGAAGCTAAAGTCACTCCAGACCTAGTCCTACATGCAGCTGCTTTCTTTCCCTTTGGAAAATAAAATATAGTGGCTTGGTGTAGTTCAAAGGGTCCAAAGAATTTTTCTTGAAGACACTTCTTTATGAAAAGTTTCCTTTATCCAATAAAACAGTTTTCATGACAGAAGAGACACCTCCAATCCTTGCACTAGCCCACTTCTGGGATTACAACACTTATAAGGAAAATAGACTGAGGAAAGAGTGACTTATACTGCATCCCTGTGTGATTTGAATCTCATGACAAAGTAATTCCTTCACAGCTGTAATGGGTTTTGCTTTTTCAGTGCTTTACCTCAAAACTCTTGCCTGCATCAAAAACTTTACAAAACAGAGCATGTGCTTCTCCAGGACTTTCAGACAACTAGAAAACCCCCCTTTTATCTCAGAAAGTATGTTCAAGCAATTCAAACATCATTTCCCCAAGAATGTGACATGGCAGAATTTCTCCAGATGTAGAGTGAAGATCCACAATGCCATGTCACCATGCCTCCACTTTGAGGAGGTCAGTAAAACCAGAAGAAGAAACAGAAAAGGAAAAAATAAAAGAGAAAGAAAATGAGAAAGAGAAAAAGGAAGAGAAAGAAAGAGAAAAATAAAAGGAGAAAGTGAAAAAGAAAAAAGAAAAAAAGAAAATAAAGAGTAAAAGAAAAGGAGAAAGTGAAAAAGAAAAAAAAGAAAGAGAGAAAGAGAAAAAAGTAAAAGAGAAAAAGAGAAAACGAAACAGAAGAAAAGAAAAAGAAAAGGAAAAGAAGAAAAATCAGAAAAAGAAAAAACTAAAAAATGAAAAAGAAAGAAAATGAAAATGAAAAAGAAAAAAAGAAGAAAACATCTTTATTCCTTTAATTATTACTGAGATTTACCACAAACCTTTTTCCAAAGCACCCTCTCCTCAGGAGAAGAAACTAACATTTCCCAGACCCTTGGATGTCACGACCAGCAGAAGTGCGTAGCTAACCTCTGCTACCACAGCCAAGAGAAACAAATGTCTCAGACTACTTTTCATCAGGGTCTAAAAACAACCTATGTTCAGTTATATCTGAAGGACTTACTTTGTGGACAAAACATTTCCCTGAGCTCACTTGCTTCTCTGGATTATACTTAGAAACAGTTGATGAATTCTTATTCTTCCTCTTCTCTTATTGCCCAGGACCAATGCCCCCTTTCTGCTAAGATGCACATCTCATGCTGAGAGAAAGTCCGATCAATTTTTTCCTGACAGCTTTCTGTCAAACATAGTTATTTCATCAAATAAGAATAAAAATATTTCACCCTGTCTCCATGGAAAATGAGTTTTCCATAAGAAAAATGCTAACCTAGTGAAAGAACCTTTAAAATTCACTTTAATTTGCTTTTTAACTTGACTTTTCTTGGCTTGTTTGTTTTTTTTTTTGGTTTGTTTTGACATGATTTCTTGGTAGGTAAACAGCAGCTCCAGTGCTGCTCATGGTGCCACTATGTGGCATACTGATAGCAGTAGTGTGCAAAATGGTGTGTCATGGCATGGTATGTACTGATATAAGCACGAAACAGTTGTGCTAACAAGCTTGTTATTGACTGAAAATCTCATTTTTCAAGATAAAAAAATCTCTTGTTTGTGTAGGAATTAAGCAGTTAACACTCTGAACAAGAAAAAGAATACGTAGCTTGAGTACTAATTAGGGAAATGGTTGTTTCTTGTGTTCAAGGAAAATAAAAGTATCGCCGACTGATGGGGACACACAGCAGAGGGCCTGGCAGATCCTGGCTGAGCATCTTTGGTGAACCTCTGAACCCTCCATCATACAAAGCTTCCTGCTACAGGCCCAGGGAAGGATTTGGAGTTGATTAAATAAGCTGTTCATATTTTACAATTTTTAATGCTTTGTACTTTCAATATTCACATAATAAATCAAAATGAGTATTCTTGAAGCAGGTGCTGGCCACTAGAGACTCCCTGGATGAGACCCCTCTAAGTCACCTGGGATCCAGGGAGTTTTGTGACTACCTCTGTGTTGTGAGGAGCAGGAGATCCAGAGTTCGCCCACCGTAACCAAGCGTTTGAGAAACGTGGGTGTAAAATGGTGGAAGCATGTCTGGATCTGTTGGGTGAGCTGGAGTGAAAATACGACCATTCTCATCTGCAATGCGCACACTGATTTGAAAATGCTTCTGCATCCTATTGTTTGGTAGTGTAGGGGGAGGGAAGGTCTAACACCTGAATTTCCTTTAAAAAACCCCTCTGAGTGATTCCCTTGAGGTCAGCAAGGGCTGTAAGGATTGATAGGACAAGGAGTCGATCAGCTCTAGAAGATGTAAGCCAGCTGTGAGAGGAACACTTGAATTGTTATTTTATTTAAATGTCACTTAAATTCTTTGCAGGCTGACTACTTTTTTTCTTGGCTCATCTTGCAGAAACCTGAAAATTCTGAGTCCAAACCAGGAGCAACCCAAAATGTTAACTAGAAGTAGAAATTCTGCAATAGCCTTGCCCAACAATAAAAAGCAAGACACCCTCTTCTCATCCAACATATAATTACGGGTTTTCAGGGTGTTTCAGGACTCCTACTTTTTGGAAAAGTAGGAAAATAGCAGCAATGTCTCTTGTGCCTTTTTCTTTCTGCTGTTCCCTTCAATGCCAGATACTTCTTAATAATTCAGTATTTAGAGCCTCCCCAGTTTGTCAGGCCTGGAAGGACTATGTGGGGCTGAACGGTCTGAATGGAATCTCAAGGACCTGATAATTGTGGTGTCATCACAAACTACCAAATAACTATTTATATGTATTTCTCTTACATATTGTGCAGCTTCTTTGCACAGAGCAAGGCTGCTGACCTCATCAACCCTTGAGGGCAGGTGCAAAGGCAGTGCTTAAAGCCCCATTGCCAAAAGGATAAGCTGCAAATACCCCTTGGAAAACCCAATTAATCTACTCAGAAGTGATTTCTCTTTTAAATTAAGGACTGTCAAATGAGTTAGATACTGTGGTTGACTCTCTGCCATCTCAGTTGTCTGTGCCAGCTGTAAGTGACAAGATGGTGTGTTCTGTGATGAAGTGTAGGATGGAATGGGCCTTTCAAGAGGAGTTTATACAGACTGAGTATATTCTGAGAGGTTCTCATTGGGGTTATAGCTTCACCCAACGTTTTACACAGAGCCAGAGCCTCTCTGTGTTGTCTGTTCCTGCAGATGTACTAAGGCCCCTACCTCTTTCTTTGTTGTGGTTTTTAAGGACTTTGAGTGAACAATTCCCCAGACTGTCTAAAATAAGCAAGTGTGCCTCCTGGATTGTAAAAATGCTGAATCAATTACTGAAACTGTCTGGGAATCTTAAATGGCTCTTTTAAAATATATTGTCTGATCCGTTCAGGAAGAAGTAAGAGAAAGGAAATCTTTACTTGTAGTTATCCCAGTGAGAATATGCCTTCCCACACCCTGCTCCCATCTCTGCCTCCCTCACATTCCCCCTTTCCCTTGGATAGGGACACATGGTAGGAGCTAACAACTTGAACTGCTGTAAACTGTGGCAGTAACTTCCACCCACACACCTCATTAGGCCTTTAACACATTTTCCTTTGCCTTTCCCCCACACTATGAAGTGGCACAACTATGAAGCTGCCCTTTCACATCGTAATTGGAAGCAGTCAGTTGTTTTTATGCTCTGTAACTCAGTAATTATATGGTCTGCCACTTACTGGACACTGGTCAGTCTGGTCACTTCAGGTTTTGGCTCTGTCCAGTAGTTGTTAATTATGAAGAAGCCCTCACCAGCCCATATGCCTCCTCTGTCCACAGAGTTGCTTTGTTTCTACAGCCTTATTTTCTTTTCTTTCACTTTTTTTTTAGACGTGAATGGAGAAACTATGGCTTCTCCAGTGGAAATATTGATATTGCATCTTGTCATGAGCTCAGAAGACCTGGTTCTATATTTTCCCTCAGGTTTATGCTACTGAAACTCTGCCACTGCCCAGCTGGCATTATCCTGAATTTGCCTGTGTGTCCAAGCTAACCCAACATGCTGCTGTTTACATGGTAGTTTTGGGAAATGTGTTCATAACATTTAGTGAGAGTTAACAACTTGATTCCATTGAATTATACCAACATTTGAGTGTTGAGATCTCCTTTCAATGTCCTGCATTTTCCTAACTATTTACCAATTCCAGTCATTTTAGGTTGTGTTTTTATTTCACAGAGGTAATTCACTTTACACACCTTTCCTAAAATATGGTCGCTTAGGTTAAACAAAGATTTTGTAGTCAAATTTCCCTCTTTTTTATGCCATCTTAATTTTCTCCAAGAAGTGGGGTACACTGTTAGGCTATTCCTCAGAAAAATATAACATTTTCATAGTTTACTGCTGAGATGAGGTACAGCTGGTAGCAATTTTTTTATGATAAATACGAAGAAAATTAGATACATAAAAATAGGAACATAAGGAGTTAAAGAAGTTAAGGAGTTAGACATTTTAGGAGTTAAACCAGTATAACTGAAGATGACTGTGGCAAGTATTTCATAAATATTGGACTTTGGAATATGTGAGTTAATAAGAAAAAGTTGGAAGGTTTAAAATCTATGAAACTCCCGCAAAGGCAAGTAGTGTGATAATGCTATTTGTTTTTGGGGCTGGGACTACAGCTGTTGTGATAGCAAGGTACAGTTTGTGCATAAGTAGCAGTAATAAGAGCAGTAGGAACTCTTACATATATAGATATATACTTATACATACATGTAAGTCTTTATTTGTGAGCGATAATGTAGATTCTTTTTTAAAAACCCAGGCACGTTTTCATATTTTCCAGAAGAAGTGAAAACACAGAAGGATCAAGGCATAAGGGCTAATATACCAGCATGGAGTGTAGGAGAGTACAGTTCCTGTATGTAGCATCCTACCTCGATAAAATGTTGAGCTAGATTAATTCAGTGAACTTCTGTTCCTGCAGATGGAAGAAAC
The DNA here is from genome assembly GCF_000738735.6 of Corvus cornix cornix. Taxonomy (NCBI): domain Eukaryota; kingdom Metazoa; phylum Chordata; class Aves; order Passeriformes; family Corvidae; genus Corvus; species Corvus cornix. Next base: position 20,696,119 of record NC_046357.1, on the reverse strand, counting down.
AGCTTAAGGGTGGCTTAAAATTAGTTATTACAGTGATGAAACCTAAGCCTTCCTTGTAAATCTAAACCTTGTTTTCTTTACATAACAGTTCCCTGTAGTAGTGTAGGGAAAGTATTGTCAAAGTTTCTCCAAGGTGTTTTGAAGGCAAAATATAGGTGCTGACTGAAATAAACTTTGTTCTGTGAGTATGAGAGTGCTCAAATGACTTCCATTCTACTCAGGAAAAGCAGAATGTATGTTCTGGTAAACAAATAAAAAAAGAATCAAAGGTAACATATTGCATTGTCCAGTTCTCTTCCTAATCTGCCATGACACTAGCATGGGGCTTCTGATGGCTGCCCAAGTCAACTACAATGGTGTTGGGGTTTTTCATGCTGTTTGCTTCGAGGATTTCTTTGTTTCAGAGCTGAAAACTCAACACTTCCACTTTACCTGCCAAGCTTAAGAGATCCCAACACTCTTCCATTGTCCTTCCTGTCACTTTAGGCTGTGGTTTAGAAACTTTCCTAAGATAATAATAAAGTGTGGGATTTTCTTAAGTCTTCTTTTAATTATATAGATGCAAATGCTAAAATTTTGGCTTGTTTTCAGCAAGACAGAGCAATGGATACCTGAAGGTTCATGGAAGCTGGGGCAATAGGGTTGGGCTATTATGCTGCTCAAGCATAATTGACCTAGGTGGAGATTCTTCAACTGAAAACATGTATGAAAGCTCTAAAATCTCCTTCTACGTGCAATGCTTTTACTTCATACCAATTAAACCAAACTCCAATGTTTGAAAACTGTGGCAAGAACCCCTACAAGGCCTCAGGAAGGAACAAGGGATGTGAGAGGACAGGTACTTGAGGTATCACAAATCAGACCCATGCACATGACCAGAATGTTAAGCTGCAGTTTCAGCTTCTGTGTTAATTGGTGCTGGCAAAGCACAGCCCCAGTGCAATTAACTTTTCTGCAGTGGAAGAGGAAATATTCAAACCTTGTAAGTGCCGTGCCATGCAACTCCTAAAGGTATTCAGTTATTGCAAGAAAACTGTGTAGCTAACAATGCTGGCTGAAATACAGAGGTCTGGAAGTGACAACAGGGAAATCAAGTACTGATACATTGAGTTACACAGGTCACTGCAAACTGCAATTTACAGAGTGTGAATATCTACTGGCTTCAGCGAGATTTAGTAGTCTTCTTGTTCTCTTCAATGGATTTTGAATCAAAACCTAAATGAAGGAAAGGAAACAATTTGGATATATATATTTAGAATGATTCAGAGTATTCAGATCAGAACACTTTCTAATGCAAAAGTAGGATATCTTTGTTATAGCTGAAAGGTAACAAAATTGGAAAAAAGACAAAGATTATTTTCTTCTTCATTAACTTTAAAAGCTAACAATTGCAACAGGCTATCCAGGACAATACCTTATAGATATGCAGATAGATAAATAAAGACAAACAGGCAGTAAACCGAGCCTATGAAAGGAATGACAGGGAGAAGAAAGTCACTGACAGAATATATTAGTTACTTGTAATTATTGTGTGTGGACTTTCTTAATTACCTCACCCTGGACAGTGTCAGACAATATTAACAAAGAGGAAAAGATCACAGTTCAATTGGGTACAGATGTAACTATTTAAAAATGTATAACAGGAACAGACTCTGTAAGGAAAGGTGGAAATGTGAAGAGGTGGGATTACAACTCCTCAGACAATGCAGAAGATGTTTCACTTTCTCTCGCTGTAAGCAGATGTCTGTGGGCCTGATATGGCCCTGAGGTTCTAGGATGACCTGCTGTGAGTTACTGCATGCATGCAAGCTTGATTATGGCAATTGCACACAGAAATTAACACAAATCGGGTAGGTTGTAGCTTCCTCATATGTCTGCTTAATAACATTAGTAGAAATCAAGATGGCTGGGGATTCACTCTGAAGTTGTATTCTTTATTGTTATTATTATAGATAGCGTTTATTATTAGCATATTATTATAGATTATTAGTGTATTATTATAGATTAGCGTTTATCAGTTTCAGTGATAGAATAGAGTAGAATAGCATAGCATAGAAGAGAATACTCCCTTTCTGAGTTGTAAGGGACTCACAAGGATCATCAAACTCCAGCCAAGAATCCCAGACCGTGTCCCTGAAAGCATTGTCCAAAACTCTGAATTCTGTCAGGTTTGGTGCTGTGACCCCTTCCCTGGGGCTCCTGTTCCAGCGCCCAACCACTCTCTGGGTGAAAATTTTTTCCTAATATTCAACCCAAACATCCCTTGACACAGCTGCACCTTCATGTGTGCCTAAACTGAAAACGGTATGAAAAGTAATTTAATACCTACAACAACATTAACTTCTCTGCAAGAACTTCCCTGCATGAGATCTCCCAGACAGACTGGACCCTCGATGGGAATACCTGGCTTGCCATGGTACTGTCCAGCTAGCACACTCTCCTGGCACCGGGCAATCTTCTGCCTGCCCTGAACAGGGAGGACAGAAACCGATCATGGCGCAGGAGGACAGACGAAGCTCCTGCTCGGGTTCACCTTGCTCACCGATGGTGAAGGTGCGTGAAGGAGGTAGGAAAGAAGCAGAGGGACTTCTTCATGAGGGGAGAGGGTTTACTGGAGAGAGAAATCCACGGAGAAAGCTGAAGGAACATGGCTTGCAGGGGGTCTTGTACCCCCACAACATGGGTGTGGAAACCACACAGTTACCAATGGAACATCAGCCAGGGGGTGTTACGGAGGTGGGGAGAAGGAATTACAGCAAATGGGAGAAGGGATAGGCGGGAAGGAATAACAAGGGCCAATTAACTACCAAGGCACATAGAACTCTCTGGAAAGAGAACCAAATATGAGAAATAAGGGGAGGGGAGGGCTGCAGCCAATGGTAAGGGACAGATTTATATGTTTTTCACAGCCTTTTGAATGCTCAAGGCTTTTGGGCTGTGGAAGCATCAAACCAATGGACCTTTGGGTCCACTTGATCCGGCTGACCCTGGGGTTGGTCACGGTTCACCGCAACACTGGCTGAATCCAGACCCCACGAGGCAGGTCACTTTTGAAGTGAGACTTTTCTATTGTTAAGGACAAATTCTGGGAATGGTATGGTGCAAGTTGTGCCTACAACACTTCACACATTTATATTTTTAGCATTGACATGTATAAAGGTTCATAAGCATATATTTACTTCACTGGCTGAAATTTTGTAATAGCTTGCAATATATTATATCTCTTATATATCGAAGAGGGAGACGTTCTTGCTCTTTACAGTTGTGGGAAAAGAGGTGGATATCAGTCTCTTCTTCCAGGTAACAAGTGACATAATGAGATAAAATAATCTCAAGTTGCACCATGGAAAAGTTTTTTTCACAGAAAGAGTTGTGCAGCTTTGCAACAGGATGCCCAGAGAAGTTTTGGAGACACCATACTTGTAAGTGGTCAAAAAAAAAGTGGATACTGCACTTGAGGACAGAGTTTCATGGTGAGTGTGGTGGTGATGGTGGGATTGATTGTTGGACATGGTGTTTTTAGATGTCCTTTCAACCTTAATGGTTCTATGATTCTACAATTTTATATATTTTTGTGCATATATCTATTTTTGGTTTTATTGATAGTCATTTTATAGTAGTTTATAATAAAGGAATTCTCAGACATCCAGCCTCTGTGACTCGTGTACCTGTTGCAGGATCTTGAGAGCCCCATGGTCATGATCTTCACACACCCAAGGGATGGACAACCCTCAAAGGTCATGACCATGACTGCTGTAGGTGTTACCAGCAAGGTTTACGTGCAGTGCCACTGTCACATGGCACATTTTCTTCTATAGATCTCAGAGCAATTTACTGATGAGGCCATTATTACAATTCACATGTTTCAGATGGTAAAAAAGCTGTAACACATGGTAAGGAAATTACTTGTCCTGGCTGCCTCTGTCACTGAGATAGCAGAGATCAGATATTTGGAGTCTTAGGATGAGCCATGATGACCACCAACTCTCTAATTCCAAACCAAACAAATTGTCAAGGGAATTCAGGTGGCACTGAATTGTGTACAATGAGCAAAGAAGTTAGCTTGCAGTAACTACTGACAAACTTTTAGCTGGCTTCCAAAATTAACTTTTGAAAAGTTGCAGTGCCTTTCGTGTTCTTCTTAGAATGCTTAGAGAAAAACAAAATGTTTATTGTAACTTCTGGAGACTTGGAATTATAGAATACTTAAGGTGGAAAAAATCACTAAAATCTTAGAGTCGATCCAATAACCCAGAAACACCATGTTGACCACTACACCCTATCCCCAAGAGCCACGTTCACTTGTTTTTTGAACATTTCCAGGGATGATGATTCCATCACTTCCCTGGGCAACCAGCTCCAATGCTTGCTTCAGTGAATTCTTCTCTCTAGCTTCCTCTTGGAACCTGGCTTTCCAATTCCTGCTATCTGTTACTTGGCATTTTCTGTTGGACAGCAAACATTTCCAATGGAGGCCTCAGAGAGCTTTCATTCAGCCCTATTTCTTCCCTTTGGTAGTTTCCAGTGTAAGATCTGGGTTGTTTCACCAACAATAACTATTGTAGACCTCCAAGGTGTGACTGATCCCTGAAACTCACACACAGGAACCGAAAGAGATCTCAGGGAATGAGATCTCATGCCTAAATATCTCATAATTGTTAAAGTGTAAATAAAGTTGTGGTGTGAATAGCAGTTATGAGTCCATAACTAGTGTCCATACTTTAATGTTCTACAGAAAGTTTTGAGCCAGACAGGAAAGAGTTCTAAATACATCAGGCAGTTGAGGCTATTCATGCCCTTGAACTGAAATAGAGAAAACATTACAAACTAGGCAGGCAAATTGAAATCCAGTCTCCTGCTCCCTCATTCATTCTCCTTTCTGCTTTTTTCAGTCGTACAGGTTTGATTTCAATACACCTGTAGGGGAGACCATTGAACCAGTAAATTTTACTTCAATTCCAGCTCATCTGTGACTGAAACTCTTTTGGTTTATTTCCAATTCACACGCGTCAGAAACTGCTAACCTTGAACTAGTTAGAAATTATTCTTCTTGAAAAATGCATTTAAAGAGGAAAAGTCTATGTGAAAAAGGCATCCCTAGAGACAAAAAACCCCACCAAGAGAGGACTTCAGGCTGCTTCTTCCTGGTCCTCTGTCACAGCCCAGACAAGGTTTGAGTTCCCAGTAGTGGCAACCATACCACTGCTTGCTTAATTTAAGGAATTTAAGAGAAACTGAGCTGTGGAGTTCAGATCCCTGTTGTACCATAGCAAAATTAAAGACAGCAGGAGATGGAGCATAAGAACTGAAGGGGGTCACAGGCTTGCAGCTACATGTACCACTGAAAATATATTTAGCACAGCAGCAGAAGGACATAGGTATTTCTATACAGTGAGGTACATGAGCCTGGCTGAGAGGGAAGGAATAACAAAACAAAGGCCTCCTACATGGTAGAATCACAGATCTTTTCAAGACCATGCCTGGTGGCAGAAGCAGGCAGATTCAATTTTGTTTTGAACCCATTCAGTTCTCTCTTAGGATTAACAAATAATTAAGTTATGATATGGGGAAAAATAAAGATTTTAATTGTTTTCACTTTTGGCTTTGGGTTCAGTTTGTCTTCTGTCCCACTTGGACATTTTGCTGGATAAGCACAAGATGAGACACCTTAGGGCTGCGGTGGACTAAAGACCCTGGATCTGGCTGGCTGGTGAGCAGCACTGATGGTGCAAAGGTCTGCCATTGCCTTGAGACCAGTGCTTGAGTACAGCTTGAGCCACTGACAGCTCTGCTGAGGGGTGGATTTGTGTCTGGTAGTCGTAAGTATAGAATAAGAAAAATGGGACAACAGCATACTTGCACCTCATTTCTCCTTTTGGATGGAGCCTTCCTTGAGTTTGAGAGTCAACATGGAGAGAGATCTTTGATTATAGGGTGAAATCATTGAGAAAATTTAGACACGTAAAATAAGACACTCAACACCAAGCCCATTCAGCAGGATTTCTGACAGTTCACTGAGGATCTGTCCTCACGCTGTTTCTTGGTGCAATCTCACTAAAGAGGAAAGGCCTTCATCACTGTGGCTGTTCCTCATGACAACACATCGTCCAGATGTTCCAGACCAAGTGTTTTAACCATGTGCCACCTTCGCCACTGTTCTTCTGCTCAGTGCCTTTCCACATTCTCCCACTTTTCACTTCCAACTTCCACAGCATTGTTTACTGCACTGCAAAAGCCAAACAGGATTAAACCTGATAAAGAAAAGCAGATGCATTACATCTGGCAGAAAACAAAAGATCAGCGTTTGGCACAAGGGTTTATTGTTTGTGACAAGGCTTTGGAATGTAATTAATTTTGCAAAGCCATGCCAGTGAATGCCATTCAAGCTCACCAGATGTGCCAGGGAGGGAGATGCCAACTCTTTTTCCAAGAGGACGGCTTGATGCCTGCTGACTCTCATTTGTGCAGCTCCATGGGTGTCAAATAAAATAATGTCTCTTTGGATGGCAACAAAGAACAGGCTATTTTCTGCAGAGCTACTGCATATGCAGTGACAAAAGGGGCTTTTTGCTTGGTGATGGTGTAGTTTTTCGGGTGGATGTGTTTTTATTTATTTATTTATTTATTTATGTAGAGTCTGCGTCTACAGTTAAATTCTGCACAAAACTAACACTGCTCTGAAGTCACCAGCAGTCAAAGACATGGGCACACCCAGGCTAAAGAAATCGTATATCCACACAAATAATTGCTCATGCAGAATGGGAAACATGAGATAAAATGCAATTTCCTCAGAATATGGCTTTGTATCCAATTTTTGCTCACTGGGAAAATTTCTCCAGATGCACATGTTGCTTCTGGCAAGGGGGAAAGTGTGATATATATATTTTTTTTATTCTTCCCCCACTAAACTTCACTGCAGCACAGACGGAATAATACAGGACACAATATGCAATAACGGGCAGCTGTTAGTGTTTCATTTTACTGGGATTTAAAGTTTCTGTAAAGCTGACATCAGAGGTGACAGGCTTTTAATGGGGTAGGTAGTTTACTCCTGCCAGCTGGTGGCTGCTGCTAAAACCCATCTTCTGCCCTTGGCCCCAAGTGTCTGTGGCAGAAGGCTGGAGGAGTCAGGTCAAGATGAAGCTGGGTGGGAGAAAGAGGCACACACACAAAAAAACTAAGAGTCCAAGAAACTCAGTCCTCCATAATGCAAAGTGCTTATTTCAAATAAACTTCATTTTAGCACATTAGCATAATTTTTATAGCACAGCTGATGCTTCTGGCCTGCCAATCTTCTGCCTTCTGCACACAGCTCCTGCTTTATGCTCCTGCACAGCAATTGTGAGCTTCTGCCAAAGAGATGTTTGACATAAGTGGAGTTGGAGATGCAGCAGGGATGGCAAAGCTGCTCCCCCCTTGTTCCTCTCTGCAGCCCCTGCACATTTCCTGATGCATACCACAACCAACTTTGATGAACATCATCAGGTGGAGCTACATATATAGAACTATATATCCCTTCCTGCCTTTTGGGTTTCCACATCCATGAGATAATGAAGTGTCATTTCCCACTGGTCTGATGCAAGTTTAGAGGTTGTTGAGGACAGAGAAATATCTTCAGGACAGCTGATATTGAGGGTGAGACAAGACAGTCACAGGGCTGGAAAAAAACTCCAGGCTATGGTGATATGTGCAGGGCTGAGTAAATTAATTAATGGCCTGAGACCTTCCCACATAAATTCCTTGTATTACAGCCCTAGCCCAAACTCATCTTGCTGTAGCAGCTACATGTCTCCACCTCATTATTCTCCGTATGGTTCAAGCCTCAGGGGTTGTTATTAGGAGATTGAGTAGGTTGCACACAGGTTACAGTTTAGGCCACATTAATATTACATAGGGAATACTAGAGAATTAGGGGAAAAATAATTATTAGGCTATTCTTCCTGCTCTAGAGAACATATTGTTCAGAATTCAGAAGTGAGAAGGCACAGGAAGCCAAGGTATCTTCCATCATCAACTGCGTGCAAAATGAGCTAGGGATTTTTGAACCTTCTGGAGATGACAGGGGAGACCAGCTCTTCCTTCTTGTTTGCACATGATGGCATTTTGGTAATTAAAGTTGTTTTCCTTCCTTGAGCATTTTTTAATTCAGCAGAAGTGATTGTACCAGTGTGATTTTGTTCCCAGTCTCCCACTGGCCCAGTGCAGGTTCTTTCCAGTCCCTGCAAACCCTGCTTCAGCCTCCAGCCAAAACTTGGCAGCTCTGTATTCTACAAGATGTGTTTTCCCCTGACTAATTTTCAGGGAGGTTTTATCAATTTTAATTAAAATGCTGCCATCTCTCTTGGTGCTTGCTGGTTGGACTACATGAAAACCACAAAACATAATTCACCTTTTGCAAGAAGGAAGTGTGAAGTGAAATCTGTTGCCTTGTTCTAATGGTGATAATAAAGCAAACAATGTCTGATAACTTCTTTGATGCTTTGTTTTAGAATCTATTTCTTTGATCTAGTTGTTTTGTTCATGTTTTTTTTTTTTTTTTTTAATTTGGGATCTGACATATTACTATAAGTTGATTTTCCTGAAGGAAAGAGTCCCATGGAAATTTGTGACACAGTCAGACGCACCCAAGAGGAGCAAGCATCACACAAAGTGTGGTCTCTTCCACTGTCACTTTCAAATGGCATAAACTTTCATCCATGTCACCAGTCTGGGGCCTTAGATTTTTGACTGAAGAGTTGAACAGAAAATGAAGAAGAGAGCTGTAGGAATGTGCTCAGATAGAAACCATGAGCTCTCAGAAAAGATTGATCATAGAATTATGGAATGGTTTTCGTTGGAAGGGACTTTAAAGATTATTCAACAACCATGCAGATGAGGATGCTGGTACAGAAAGGAAATTGAAATAAAGAATTGTAAAACCCTCAAAATTTGGGGGAAAAAATTGAAAATACAATAAGAATAAGCTATTTTCCGTGTTTATTGAGGGTAAGAAAGTCAGACTCATCTTAAATTGTAGGAAAGGAGCTATAGCTTGGAGATGAGGAAAGTGTTTCCAGTTGGGGCAATGAACTCCAGTGACTCTGTGGTTCTTCTTCACTCAAGATTATTGCAAACTGGTTAGAAAAATAGCTGCCAAAGTGGTATAGAAATAATTGGACCTTAGTGGATAACCCCTTGAGACTTCTTCCACCCCATGGCTTTCCCCTAGATCCACCCAAATTCTGAACATCATCATCTGAAGGGGGTAGGAAATCAAAATATGCACTTTGTGTCATGAAAATGTTTATTTGTTACACAATGACATAATCTTTGGGGCAGAACAAGACTCAGTTTAACCCAGTATCCTGCATCTGAGAGCAACCAGTAACAGACCCAGTTTTGGGAGAGAATATAAGGAACAGAACGAGTGCTGAGTGGTTGCTGGACTGGCACATCTTCCCAGCTCTCAGCAGGCTGCTGCATAGGGACTTTTAGAGGCAGAGGAAGCCCACAGAGTTTGGAACTAGTGCTAAAAATCATCTGATATGTTATACACAAAATAATGAAATAATGACAATTAATATGAATAAATAAAATGTGGGGGTTTTTTTCCCCATGAGTTTATATAAAGTTATCCCTGATTATCCCCCTGATTTCTTCTTCAGGAAAGGTTTTGATTTTAACATCAAGGTCTTAAATACATTCCCATTCCCTGGTACTCTTCAGAAGCCAGCTGGGAAACAGGAATTTTTTTGCAGAGGAGTCAAAATATTGAGGAGTGCTGGGAAAATGGTACTCAATGTTTAGAAATTCAAAATTATGATTTTCAGCTCTATTTCTTCCACAGAGTTCTGGATTTTGAGAAAGCATTCTGGAAGATGTACCTCACCCCCTCCAACCTGTCAATTTAAAACCTTTAAGGTTGGGTTTGAAATGGGCTCAATCTCTTCATCCTAGGAAGTCTTTTTGATGACAGAGACAGCTACATTTATGTGTGAAATTCTGGTGTAGAAACATGAAGCTTCACTCATAGAGGCTTAGCTTCACATTATTTTGTGTCCATATCCTGTTTGTCCTCCAGCTCTCATATCAAGAGGGTGAGAGTTTCTGTGCCATATCTGTGAGCTCAGCAACAGTGTTTTCAACTGCCTAAATTATCTCAAGTGGTGTTGTAGAATCACTTATTCAGTGGACAGCTGGGCTGAGCCCAGGGTAAATGTTTCTTCCATGTTCCTGTGTAATGATTTTCTTGTCCCTGCAATCATGGGGACGTCTGTTAGTACAGGGAAGCTGTCATAGTAATTCTCTTCATGGTGATTTGTTGTAACAAATCCCTTTTAGATTTGTTGTAAGGAATCCCTCCTGGAAAGCTCACATACACAAGGGACTGAGCTACTCAAAACCACCAAACTCATTCCGTTTAAAGACATTTGAACTGATGATTCTGATGACACTACTTGAGGCTCTTATGTTGCTGTCCATTAGGTAAAATGGAAGGTCAGAATGGAAACCCCATATCTAGATACTTTCCTTGCCTTTGACTGTTTTGTAGTGCAGGGTTTTAATGATTCTCTTGGGACTCTAAGTGCCTGAACTCTCAGCTGCATCAAACTTTGGTTGAGGTAAGAGGCACACTGAGGGCATGTGAACCTGAGTCACAAACTATATTTGTGGCAGAACTGAGGATTCAAACAAAGTCTTTTTCTTCTTAGTCCCTTTAGGCCATGGGCCATACTGCCTCTCTGCAGGTAACATTTTTCCCATTAAAGAGTCAATGAAACTATTGAAGGAGGCAATTTTTGTGTGCTGTGTTTCTTGGTCACAGGAATAGAAAGGAAAAGGAAAACAAAAAGGAAAACAAAAAGAAAACAAAACAACCAAGCCCTTGAAACAATCCTCACCTTCCAGCTAATCTTTACAATGCCATTTTAACATTTTATAGTGTGTAAACAACACCTTGACGTTATTGCTCTGCCAGAAGGCTTATTACGACAGAAGGCACTAATAGGCCACACATATGCCAAAGTCCAACTGCTACTTCAGGCTTGGTTTTTATAGAAGGACACATTTTCACATTCTTCTTTATTGACTCCCCCTGCACCCCTCCCTCCATGTGCTGTTAAAGAAATGCCAACATAAAACTGGCTAAAAATAAAGCCAGTTCAGGCATATTTTTCATGTTATTATAGGATAAATAAAGGTGTCTAACGGAAGTATGCTATTAACCATGAATCGTGGAGGGAAGCATGGCTCTTAGTTGGCTTGTGTTGGAAGGTGTAAAACATTATTTAAAAACAATTCTAACCCTATTTTAGGAAATATATATGTATGATTTTATTTCCAGGTACTTCCAGAAAAAACATAATAAATGCAATATAAAAGAAAATTGATATTAGATCCTGGGCCTACATTTCTGGGGAAAAAAAATGTACTAGTTTTTATAGACTGTTTTCTGAGTCTCCATCTGTCTCCTTTTATCACTCCTGTCCTTTGTTTTCTTTCCTCTCATTAGTAATATGACCCTGCTACTGGTACTTGAGCCATCTATCCAGACTCATACAAGCAGGTAAAAAGGAACAATGCCTCTACAGAGCAGGGGTTAGAGAGAAACACGGATACAGAAATTCCAGTATGAAGGGCCATTACATCTGGCACCCGTACACCCACCTTTTAATGACCTCAAAAGAACCTCCTAGTTGATTTTGTCACACTAAGCATTAATCAGACCATAACAGCAGGAATGGAGATGGCTCTGGGAAGATGGGGTCAGACTGGGGATTTTTGCTGACATGCATGGCTGTGTGAATGCTCTTGTCTTCCTTTCCAACTTGCCCAGATTCAGAAGGTGTGCCCAGCTGCTTTCACAGGGGTGAGATACACACAGGAACGCAAACCCGTTAGTGATCACACTGTATGAAAAAGCCAGAAGGAACTGGAGAGACGAAAGGAGCAGGCTTCAACATCAGATTTAGGAAAATAAATTTAGGTGACTAAAACTTGTGTGGCACCTAGTTAGGTGCCCTGATCACTCAGAGTTGATGGAATCATAGAAAGGCTTGGGTTGGAAGGGACTACCACCTCATTCTAACCCCCTTGCCATGGGCAGGGACACTGTCCCCAAGACCAGGTTGCTCCAAGCCACATCCAACCTGGTCTTAAACACTCCCACGGATGGGGCAGCCACAGCTTCTTTGGGCAACCTGTGCCTCACCACCCTCACAGGGAAAAATTTTTCTTTATATCCAGTTTAAAACTCTTTTCTCTCAGTGTGAAGCCATTCCACCTTGTCCTGTCCCTGCCCTTGTAAATATTCCCTCTCCATCTCTCTTGTAGGCCCCCTTCAGATACTGAAAGGCTGCAAACAGGTCACCCTGAACAACCGGAGTTGATGGAGATCTATCCAATAAAGTCAATTTACATCAGATAAGGAGTCAGATGACACTGGACACTAATGCTTAGGCATTAGTCTTGTCTCTAGTAGGCTGGTCAATAGTCCATTGGCCTCACAGATCTCCAGGGACCATGTGAGTTGCTTATGCAGGCAGCTGGTACTATTTCAGAAGCTCCAGGATGTCTTGCATGTCCACCAAATGACATTCTAGGAGGGCCTGGGTGTATGAATGTAATTTGAAATATAGAACAATGTCTTGCAGATATCTAGGACACAATAAGACCACTCAAATAGCAATTGGAACCTGGATTTGATCAACTGAATCACTTATTACTTAGGGGTATGATACATAACTGACATGTAGTTACTTTGATATGTGGACACCAAACCTTAGTTTCTTGATTCTGTACCTGAATCCCACTTCTTATGCATGAGTTTATCCAGGGATGGAAAGATGACACCAACCCAGACAATAAATCTTGTCAAACTGATCTAAACTTGCATGGAAGCAGAAATCAGATATTGGAAAACCAATAAAAGAACAAAAAAACTTATCAAGACGAATTCCAGACTATGGCATGATGATAGGAAGTCAAGGTGCAGCTCTTGAGAACTATTTATTAGCTGCTTTCCAACACAATATTTGTGCCCTTTCCACCTGAGGAAGGGAGGGCCTGAGTCCTAATTAAGCCTGAGCACCATCACATATCTTTACTCCTTCAGACATAATTTTAAGCAGCCACCCAGATAATACTTGATTTTTACAGCAACTTGAGAACCTTCAGAACAAAAGCTCCAAAAACTGAAACAGGCAGCGTATTGTTTGAATGTTTCTTAAGAATAATTACAATTCTTCTCTCATTATGTAAAATTTTAATCCAAGATTTTATTCCTATAGAAAAATGCAGAGAAATAAATGGTTCCTCCAAATAGTGGGCTTTATTCAAACTCTGAAGTCAGGCTCCTTCAGCATAATTCTTCAACCATCTTTGAGTACCTAAAAAGTCAGTGTTTTATGGGCCTTTTCATAAGTCCTTTTTTGCTCAAAAGGTTATTGCTGGTAAAATGCATTGCTCAAATTTTCTTGACAGGCATCCCAAAATACACTTATGTGATCATAGAGATGAAGCGGTAGTGAAAATGCTCTGCTTCTAAAACACACATAATTACACTAAAACACAGTAATCATATTCTAAAAGCAAAATTTGCAGATATTAGATACACTCTAGTAACCAGGGTGTCTAAGTAAACATTGACTCGATCTTCATTAATCATTAAGGTCTACAGACAAAGGGAATAACCCTTCATCCAAACACCCACCGTTTTTGTTTGTTTGTTTGTTTTTCTTAAGCTCATCTTTTCCTGAAAAAATCTCCCCTTGGATGTAAAATTCTTGATTCTTTGATGATTTAAATAGTTATGCACACACATAAAACAAATAAAAGTGATTAGGAAATAGAAATTTTCATGCATACTAAAAGTGGAAATTTTTGTTGTTAATTCGTACTGTGTCACTGAGTTTCATATAAAATGCAAGGGGTTTTTTTTATTTGAGGGCTCTTTTTAGAAATTCACCTTCAGAAAGGTAATTTAAAAAAAAAATAGGAAACTTATAGAGATTAATGTGTTGACTGTGGAATGTGAAAATATGATCTGCAAAAAAACCTAGAACCAAACAGTATTGAAGTAAAAATCCAAGTTTAAGGTACTTTGATTTTTTTTTTTCCTTCTGTGACTGTTAAAAATTTCAAGGAGTGCCAAAAAAAAAGTTCTCTGATGTGGGAAACAATTTTAGGGACTGTGGGCTCAGTCCATGCTGGGTGCTGAGAGTGCTTAACTTAGACACCATTGGTGTCATAGCCTATCTTGGTAAGGTTCTCCTCACCTAAATTTGATTGTCTGAGTATTAGAAATGTAAGCCTGAGCCAGACGCCCCAGGCTGGGTTTGAAGTGAATAGAGAGAAATTGGCATACCCAGGAGGTGATTCATGCTTCATCTCGTAAGATGCAATGAATCACTTTCTGAACATGACTATTTTCTTCCACTGAATGTAAATGGACCTGAGGGATCTACTCAGTGACTCTAAACACTTAACTTGTAACAGCCTAAGTAAAAGCAGACAAATCGTGCCTATTATCTCTGTGTTTGGGAAGGTGATGAGCAGCACAGGCTGCCTCCTCCTCAGCCCTGCCAAACCCTTGCTGTACCTACAGGTGATAGACAGAAGTCTTACTGCCTGTGTTGACACCTGTAGTAGGATTTTTCTGTCTTTATTTCTCAGTCTTACTGTTCTAAATTTATGCAGATCTGGTGTAATTTTTACGAGGAATCTGATTTTGCCAAAGCTCTCAATGTTCCCTATGGAATGTGGCAGAATTTTTTCTTTTTTCTATTAATTTAATACATTTTTGTTTGCAGAATCATAAAATCGTAGAATGATTTGGGTTGGAAGGGATCTGAAAGCTCATCTCATTCCAAAGCCCTACCATGGGCTTTGGCATGGACACCTTCTGCTAGACCAGGTTATTCCAGGCTTTGTCCCACTTGGCCTTGGGCACTGCCAGGGATCCAGGGGCAGCCACAGCTTCTCTGGGCAACTTCTGTCAGGGCCTCACCACCCTCACAGACAAGAATTTCTTCCCAATATCACCTCTAACCCTGACGTCTGTCTGTTGAAGCCATTCCCCCTTGTTCTACTAGTCCAGGCATTTTTCCAAAGTGAGTTTAGCAGCAAAATTAGGCAGTAACCCCTGTTCTGTTGTGACGATCCACTAATGCACAGCTGCTAAACTCACTGTCAAGGGACGTAGGAAAAGGTTAGGAAAATCACATCCATTATCAGGCCCTGTGAGGTTCTATCATGACCTAGGATAAAACCAGTCTTTCAGTGTCCTGTGAAATATTCATTCCAACTTTTTTACCAGTTGTATTAGAATAACAGAATACTTTGGGTTGGAAGGAACCTTCAAGTTCATCTAGTTCCAACCCTCCTGCCATAGTCAGGGACACCGTCCACTTGAAGTGGAAGTGAGAAAACCTCTGGAATATGCCATTCAATATGGAGGATGAGAAATTCAGTGTTCATTTATAACAAGTTAAATATCATCTGCAATCACTTCTAGCCATTGATATATTGCTGTCCTTTGAAAAATTTGTAGCAGAGCAGTATTTTATTCAGGGCTATGGTTCTGCAGGATTTTGATGAATAATAACCCCAATAAAAGAAACTTTTGTCCATGCAATTAAAGATGGGGGTGAAATAAAAGTTCTTCAATGTGTCCAGCAAAATCGTCATACAAGGTGAGTCCAAGGTGGGACAACAATCAGATTTTTCTAAATTGTGTTGATGTGGCAGCTCTTGCAAATGGTTGCCATGCACCTGAGACAACACAAAGCTGCTTCTGAAGCTTCAGGCAGCCCTGGACATCCAGAGGAGCATCACACAGGCACTGCCAGATAAATCTGGCTGCCAGGCTTGGTGATAATGCATATTATAAGAAAGTCTCTGTCTAAGTGTTGAGCTACAAGTAAGGAAAGTAGTCACCTAAAAAGCAGTAAAGATAAATGGATATTTACAATTACTCTTTTGATACAAAGAAACTACGTATTTTGCTTTGTGTTCCAGCTAATTGCAGGATTATGAGATAATTGATGAAACTGCAATTAAGAAACAAGGAAAAAAATTACAATAATGGGGAGTGAAAGTTCAATTATAAGCATTTTTTTTCTTCTTTTTTCCTTCTTTTTTTTTTTTTGAAAAGATTCTTCAGTGTTCCATTTAAGTATTAGGTACATGGTATAAGCTCCTCTTATTCTCTCCATCATTGGTGTACAGAGAGTGTACATCTAGACCTCTCAGATCATTGCAGCATGATTAGTTCATCTCTGGGTGTGCCTGTTCCTTAATGACAGAGGGTGATTAACATGTAGATAGCTTAGACTAGAGCACTGATCATAAAATTTGCATGATTAACACTACAGCAGGTATATGAATTCCAAAACATTTGGATTCACTTTAAAAAGTTTTTTATTCACTCCAGTACTAACACACTCAAAAAATGCTTATTTCCCTGCTCCCTGGTTGTGTAACTCATGGGGTGGTTTTCATAGTAATATATATTGTTACAGAGCAAAAAAAGTGAAACCAAAACTAAGAGCAAAACTTATAGTATGTCAGCAGCCAGTCCTGATTTCACAGCAGGATCAAATAGGAAAGAAAAGAGAAGTTCTTTAGATCCATGGTCAAAAGAAAATCTCATTTGTATGACATCTGAAATGTTTATTTCATCCTTGTGTGATTGGACACCCAGAGACTGTTCAGAACATCTCTAATTATAACACTTTTATAATAAGTCAGTGACTGGGCTACCATAACCATGAAAGATACACACTTCTTGATGGCACATTTACCATGATTTATTCCAAGGAAAACATCCATCCAACTGTTCCTGGAGTAACCTGGCTACACTGATTATCTCAATTATTCCAGGGTGTTGTCATTTGGAACAGACTGTACATTTTCTAGGCACTTTACTGCAACACACAGACTAGCATCAGTCTAGTGGCTTCAGAGATCACAATTAATTTAGTAGAGGACAGTTCTTTAAAATTATGGAATGTAGGATTTTTGGTTTTTGGGGTTTTTTTATTCTAAATTCACGATCATTACTTGTGCATGCTTTTCAAGTGCCATGCAGCTCCACCCATTAGCCAAAAGAAAACTGGCCTGAAAAATGTTGTTGATTCCAGCAACTGCTTCATGTTTTTGGGAGATTCTACCCAGTGAATAAATAAAAACAGCAATCAAGGTAAATTTTCACAGATTTTGTCACACAGCAAGAACTTATGGAGACATCAGCCAAATCATCTGTGGTAGAGATAAATTTTGTGCTGTTTTAGATATCTGCATTGCATCTGTCCACTATTGACACAGTTATTCTGTGCTTCCACTACAATCAGTGACAATGAAGATCAAGAAACTTGAACTTACGCAAAAGTTTCATTTTAATATTGAACGTAGCCTTGAAAAAAACCTTATCATAGTCCTTCACCCCTACCAAGAAGAGCTGTAGAAAAGACCATGCCAGAGATTCACACACAGTGAAAGAGCAGGGCACACCAAACTACAGTTGCATCAAAGGACATTTTCACTGAGTATTAAAAAAATGCTTCCCAACACAGGAAGCATTCCTGCAGGGTTCATGACAGGGACAGAAGCCCCATGAGGAATCTGGGTTCCTGTCCACAAAAGCATTCACAAAACTCTTGACTGGACAAGTAACCAGGTCTTTTATTGAATTTATCCTGGATTTAGGCAGGATTGGGCTAAATGATTTACACAAGTCTCTTCACAACTAAATTTCCACATGTTTCCATGAATTATATCCCTTATATGAAGACTTGATATCATTGAACCTGCAGTTTTGAGTAGCTAGAAACAGACACTGTGGGCCATATTTATCTTTTATCAGATTGATTTCAACCTTTATTCCTAGAGCATCAGTAGACTATCTTTGCAGCCTGAAGTAATGTCTTTGAAAACCTATTATCATCACTGTTTATGAAAATATAGAAGATATTGCTCTTTTTATTTGTTTTATGATTGTAGAGTCATTTGCATTTATAACCACAGAAACTCATGCCAGTGTTGTACAGACCGAATACTGCAAACTCGTGTTTTCAAAGTAATACAAAAGCATCAGGCATAGAAATCCAAGACAAAGTAGAGACATTTTAAATTTCCAGGCATTGTAAAACTAACCACTTATTGTGTAAAATTATGCCTGAGTTTTGAACAGAATGTCATGTCATTGCAGGTACTTAGCAGGTTCCTCAGAAATTTGCTTCAGAGGATAATTCTGCCTTGGCGCGTGGAGGGACTCAATGAGTTAATGAATATCTAGTATCTGTTATTCTCTGAAGGAAGAAACTGCATACACATCTTTAGAAGACTACAATGAATATTCTGTGTAGTAACTAATGATATTGTTGACCATTCACCTTAAATGATGAATTACAGTGAAAAAGGGTATATTAACTTTCATTTTTTGATCCTTCAGTGGTCATTGCTTTTCACTGAACAATCATTCTCAAGAGAATCTCCACTACTTTGCCTGCAGGGAAGGTTTATTGTAGCAGCAAGAACTATCTCCAAAATGTAATGAACATCACTAGACTGCCCATCTCTTGAAAACCTGTATAAACCTCATGACTAATAATGGGTGCCTGCAGCAGTTAATAATTTTTGCTCATAACCATTTGGATGAGGAATAAACCAAAGAAGGCTTTATTACAAAAATGAGGAAGCAAAATGTCACGTTGGGAGTAAAAAGAACTTAGCATGAGTGAAAATCTCTAAATGCTCATACACACATAACTGCAGTGTCTGTGTCAAAGAATGGTAATGTGGATGATTGTGGCAGTTTCTAAATGAAAGACTAAATAGACCAGGAATTTTCTTCAAAAGGAGATATATGAAGGGATTAGAAAAAAAAATCTTAAACCGAATTGATTGTTGACAACTGGAGCAAAGTTGTCAACTAAAACTGAACAAGGTTTTGCTGTTTATTATAGCATAAGAACAGGATGAAATAGCAGTAAGGGTAAAGCAACAGGAGAAAAGTTATTGGGGGGTTGGTTTTCTCCTTTGGTTTTTTTTGGGTGTGCTTGGTGGTTTGATTTTATTTGTACAGGATGCAACTTTATTTAGGAATTTAGTGCTGTAGGATGTTGTGGAGGACAAAATTAGAACAGACAGATTTCTGGAAAAAAAGGCCCAGTATTCACAGTGGAATCATGGTAGGCATTATTTCCTTAACTTAGGAACTTCTAACTAGAACTTCACCCTAATGGAAGGTAGTTCATTACACTCTTTCTAGTAATTTTGTTTCTGCATTTATTAGTGAGTCCTGTTGCAACTGGTTTCTGCCTAAGCAGCATTTTAAACTGGTCAAACTAGGACATTTTATTGTTCACTTTCTGTATATTTTCCATGATTTAGACTCTATGATTTATAAGATCAATTCTAGAAAGTCATTTGCAGTATACTGAACACTTCCCCAAACTGTTTTCTATGAAGAGGAAAGATAGCATTTTTGTAATTTCTTTGTTAAATTGCATTGCTGATTGGACACTCCCAGATCTTTGGTGAATTCCTAATATCTTAAGTGATTTCAAAGCAAAAAATTGTAGACATGTAAAATCTCCCTGCAGTTATATTACTCTTCTTCCACAGAGGACAGCAGAGATCCATACACTGGGGATTTATCAATTCTTCAGGTTTGTCATCAGGAAACTTATTTGTAAGGAGTAGGCTCCCAAGCCAACATGAAATTGTGATATGGTTTTGTCAGAAATTGGTTGTCAGCCTTTCTTTAATCACCTCATGACAAAAGGTTTAGAGGAAAAGCAGTAATGAAAAATTCTCTTTGGCTGTCAGATGTATGAGTACTGAAGCCCTTCTATATCTGGATTCTGAGGGGCTCTCATAATTTTCATTCACTTCATTCACTTACTGAGAAAATTTTTTTTATAGCCTGATTCGGAGCACATTGTAGTCAATATAAAAAATGTACCAATTCCTGTAAAATTTGGCTCAAGCCCAGAATAAAAGGCTTCCTAATTTAGATCTGCAATTTTCATGAGAAGCTACTTTATAGCCATCTATATATGCAAATTAAAATTGTGAGTATTATGGTTGCTGTTTATCTTGGTGACTGTTTACTCCAGGTAGCTCTCAAATTTCTTTAATAATTTGTGCTATTGCCCTCTAGAATTACAGAGAGAAATCTTTCACCTAATTGCTAGACTCTATATGCAAATGCTGTCAGATTTAATTAATATTTTCCCCCTTGAAATGATGAACAAAGCTCAAGAAATTTTAGATGGATCATGTTCTAGAGATAGTACATTAGAAATCCAATGCTGTTCCACAAAAGATATTACAGCTGCATCTCCCCAGAGTATTAACAAACATAGGCTTGGCCTGTAATGAGTCTGCTGGTGCACACACTTCAAAATGTCACATCTAAATGGTACAGTGGAGATTACTGAAATCTTTATTAGCATCCACCAGAACTGGTAGTCTTCATGGTATCACACAGAACTATAATGAGTGATGAGTTTAGTCAGTAAAGAGACATAAATATACCAGTATCCTCAATAGGATAGTTCAGGAGCAGACCTGATGCTGACTGATTATGTCAATCTATAATTTATATGTGTGTATGTTTGTTTAAGGTGTATCCTTACATACGTTCATACACATACCAGGTGATCTACCAATAAAGCTTAATCTGGATTTTCCATCCCTTACCATAATTTCCATTTTCAGTTGAAGTGGGATGTGCAAAGTATATACTATAAAATTATCTTTGCAAATGCTCTGTTGATGTACTTAATGGGTTTAAACAGGAATGAGGACAAATATCTTCTCACAGCATGCCAGGAAGAGATCACAAATTTGATAGAAGTCAGGTGCTTCACTTTCCTTCAAGACTGCCCATCGTGACACAAATCAGCCTTCCTTCACTAAAGAATGAGGCCTGACAGAAAAAGCTTCAAGTCCTTTTGGGACCCCATAGACTTCTTCAATCCTCCATGTTGGCCCCTAACACATCTGTCTGTGAAGACTCTTTCATGAACAGCATTTTGTGCCCAGCCTTAGTGTTTCTTCTTTTGATGTAGAATTGCACAGGTATTGTCTTCCTCAAGACAGGAGTAAAGTTTACATGTCTCTGAAGGAACACTCAACACACCTTCCAGCAACAGAAGGAACCAAGTAGACTTGATAATGTTACATCTCTAGATTTTATGTTTTAAATTCAGTAAGATTCCTTCCATCCAAACATTATATATTCAGATGTAGATTTGCTTTGAGTAACTAAAGGAGATTTGCTTTAAGGCTGTATGCAAGCAGATAGAACACCAGCTTCTTGCAGAGACTTGATTATTAGTTGATAACGCACTGTGTTATATGCCAGTGTAATCTGTGTCCTGATCTATTCTGTTAATGACATTTTTCTCAACAGTGTATATTTCAGACATTTACACTTTTGTTAAACTGGAATCGGAGTCTTCCACTGGGTTTGCAACCATTTAAGAAATCTGTCCTAAAGATCCAAGTCAGTGACATAATTACTAAATTTCAGGCACCAGTGCATGAAACACTAACTACCTCACTGAACATATCAATCCCAAAACGAATTCTACTGATGTAAAAAAAAATTTTAGCCTAGTTGAAGAGTCACTTAATCCCAAGGGCTTGAAGTGCCGAAATCCTGACCTTTGAAGGCCAGTGGGTTATGAGTGAATCTGCACAGATGCCCCAGTGCATTGTTTGTCCACAGACTAGTAGCAACTATTATTACAGCATACTTTTGACCTGAGCTGTGTTCAATCTCCCATGACAAGCAGAGCTAGATATTGGTAAGTTTCAAAGGTGAATAAGCTCACTGAGTTACCATTTTAGGCAAGGCTGAAACAACACAGCAAGTGAAGGAATAAAGCAAGGGAAAGAATAAAGCAAGTGAAATTTCTAATGTCCAAAGAAGAAGCGGATAAACTACAGTTACCTGAGCATGACACCAGTTTCAGTATGTTCTTGTGAAAACAGAATATTAACATTAGTCTATTAACTAATTAGCCTTTTGCACATGTTGGCAAATGCTTCTCATAGAATCCATATCTGTAGAGGGGTCACGGTGCCCAGTATGAAGGAACCATCCTAGAAATCATATTTATCACACACAGCCAGGGGAAGTGTGCCCATGTCACTTGGTTACCCACACACTTGCAATACTGATCTTAGTTTTCCAAACCCCAGCTAGATATACAAAAAGGAAAATAAGTTTTTTAGACCAGGGCTGGGTGGAGGCAAAAGGACATCAAAAGGAAAGCAAGGAATTATCCAGCCTGATTTAGATTTGACTCCCTCAGGCTATTGCTCACTAACTCTGCACTGCAAAGGAACAAAAAAATTCACTTGTTCATCCTGGAAAATGGTTTTATATTCTCATAACAAACTACTTTTCCAACAATCCAAACACTTTCCTACTGGGAAACATTACCGCCTGAAACAAATTTTGTTGCATGACTGTGAGTCAAACCTTCAAATCTTTTCTTAGGTGACCCTGTAATGGGTTGAAAAAACAAAAGCTGACAGAGTAAGCAAGAAAGTACTCAGCTTCCAGGTGAACAATCCACAAAAGGCATATAAAAGAGGCAGTAACTAAAGACAAAACTAACGCACACAGAACTGCTCACTCCAGACAGCCAAGGTTATTTTCAGGTGTTGTCTACACTGGAGAAATCAATTGGCTGTAATGTCCTTCAGCTGTTGGCAAGGGCTCTCGAGTCTGAACAGATTTGATACAGTAAACTTTTCAGTGGCTATCACTGATATTTCTCCAGGATTTGTGTGTATAGGAGAGTTCGCTCCACTACTGGGGCAGATAACACACATCCCACTGCTTTACCATCTGCAGAAGCAGAGTTAACCCATCTCTCATCTATTTTCTTTGCCTGGCCTGAAGCCATTCATCCATAGCCATGGTATCATGTGTTTTACAGAACCTACCTTGGGAGTTCTTTTCTTATTTCTCAATAGTTTCTGGTACAGAAGTGCCTTTTTTTTTTGTTCCCTTGTCAGAAACCATCTAGTTCCTTCCAGCTGTCTCTTTCTTCATCTCCAAGGGATAAGAAGCTTTGCCAGTTCCTGGAGTATAAGGCACATCAGCTGTTTTAAGGAATATTGACATTTTTTCTTCAGTGATTGGAAATCAAAGGCTGAAGAGGCGAAAGACCTGGAGACAAAGCTACACATTTCTGAAAACTTGGGGAAGTTATAATGAAAAAGGTATCAGAGACCATCTGTTTTCAATCCTTGCCTGAAAATCCATGACTGCTTGAAATCACACCACTAGTTCAACAGGCAGACAGCTTGTGATAACTGAAATGCCAAATTGAGAAGTCTGCATGTAAGGAGTCCATTTACACAGATTTTTTTTTTTTTTTTAAATTCACTTGACCTTATTTAAGCTACCTCTGTGCATCCAGTCAGGAATTTTGCAGAATAAGCTCTTTGCGAAATGTTCTTGTTATGTCATTTTTACCAGATTCAAGTAGAGCCTTCAATCTTTTCGTGATTTCCATGGGTTTACTGAGGCTAGAAAATGGATCAGAGCACAATGGTAGACTGTACTCATTCTTCAGTCATGGTTACTTAGATTTTTATAGGTGGCTGTAGAATAAATAGGACTAAAAAGGGCTTTTGAATTGTCATCTAGGAAAATGGAAATCTGCTAAAAAATATTAAATGTACCATTATTTAAGTCTCTTAAATGATCATCTGACTTTTCATAGAATCATAGAAAAACTCTGGTTGAAAGGGACCCTAAGGCTCATCCCATTCCACCCCTGCCATGGGCAGGGACACCTTCCACTACCCCAGGATGCTGCAAGTTCTGTCCAACCTGGCCTTGAATGAACAGTTCCAGAGATGGGGCAGCCACAGCTTTCCTGAGGGCCTCAACACCTTCACAGTACAGAATTTAATTCGAATATGTAATCTAAATCTATTCTCTTTCAGTTCCCTCTTATTCTATCACTACAATAGTCTCTCCATATTTTTCTCTTTTGGATCCTTTCAGGTACTGGAAGGTTGGTGATTTTCACAATAATTGTGTGGGGCACATAGTAATTTCCATGTATGTTGAAGAATGACTGGAAATTGAAAAATATTTTATCCCTGCCTGTTTTGTCTGTCTACTGGCCCTTTTGCTGATGATAGCAACACTAAGGTCAGATGTGTCTCCATGTGTATTGATGGAGGATACGATGGTACCAATGCATAATCCGGGCACATCGTCCTTTTTATAAACATCACTGCTGAATCTTTGCAGCAATTCCCATGTAGTTTCTACAGGGAACACAGTCCTCAGAACAGTGCAACCATCATCATCTTTTCCAGGAGTGGAAAATGAGAGCTGAAACTCTCTTTGTTTTCTCCACTGTCCTAAACATCAATTGAAAATCTTTAGGCCTTGGCAGACATTTGTAATTGCAATTTGAGTTCTCTCTTCTCAACATGAGCTCAAGCTGTCTTCCATACTATCTTAATAGATTAGTCTTGAACAAGACCAAACATAAAGCAGGGTGGTTTTGCTGTATTTGTTACTAATTTTAGCTTCTCCTGGCCTCCAGGAAGGTGAAAAGAAACTTGTAGCTCATGGGGTTCAGGGTAGCCCGTGCTTCAACCATATGCAGTATCTAGTGTGTTGTAAATTCATACACTAATCTAACTTCTCCATGTAGACAAGCTGTGAAAGGAAAAAACTGCTAGCAAAGTACTTGTGCATATGGCAACACTGAACTGAGGCCAAACTGGCTGCTTAGCACTTCAGAAAGCAGAGAACTTACAAAACATTAAGGTGGAGTACCTCAAAACCATTATTTATATATAGAAAGATAGATGTAGATGTAGATATAGATATAGATGATCTAGATATAGGTAGATATAGATATAGATATAGATAGATGTAAGTACACTGTCAGTTCCCCTATTAAATATCAGAGATACCTGGGCTTGAAAGCAAGAGACCCTAAGCAATAGCACTGTGATTAAAGTTAAATCCTGCCTTTATTTATTTATTTGATTTGAAGATTCATAGTGGTGAAAGACAAAATGACCAGTTTTGCTTTTGATCCAAAGCAAGTTTCTGTGATGTTAGACAGTATTTTTGCAGCCAAGTAATGCATTTGTAGGACAGACTTGAACAAACAAAAATAATTTTTTTTGGCCTATGCTTCAGTCTCTTTAATGTTGCTCCAGTGGCATGGGTACTCTACTGAGGAGTACTCATACCGTTTGTATGAGGAGTACTCAGACCCTTTGTATGAATTAATTCACTGTACCTCTAAGACAGGTCATCTTTCATATCTGAAATTCTGTGATGTACCTTGATTTCAGGCTTTCTATATAAGAGAAGACTTGTTGCATGTACTCATGGCAAGCTACAGTCCAGGTCTTTCTTTTGGGGAAAAAAAAAAAAAAAAAGACAGATGTTTCACTGATATGGTTTTTCACATTTCCAAAATCTGGAGGGACCAAATTATTTTCACATTAGTTATTCTTATTGGGAAGGGATGAGTTTTGACTGTACCAAAACCACGAAGATCTCTATTGGAAAAAACATATCTTCCATATGCACAATTTTCCATCTGCTGCTTTACCTCAGCAGTTAGTCTTGGGTACCCTCACTAAAAGAATTGGTAATTTCATCCACATACAATATATACCATTTCCCAGAGTTACATTGACTCAAGGGAAATTGCTCAAAAATGCAGGGAAAAAAAAAAAAAAAAAAAAAAAAAGCAACACTTGCCAAAAGATCACAGGTTTCGGTATTTTTCTCTTTCCCTGACTATTGATGACCATGGATCAGGGTTTTCTCCTGTTCAGGCAAAAAATTTGGCCCAGGCACAGGATAAGTAATTTTTTCCCTTGTTTTAAGAAATCTGCCCTCAACCTTGATGTATAAAATGAGGTGTAGTAGATTATTCAGAGAAGTTACAGTAGGAGTTGACAAGGCCAGCCACCCTGTGCTTTCTAAATGAATGACTTGAAAAAACACCTCACCTTCTGATGCTTTGCTTCTCTTCTTTGCCACTTGCTTTGACACTGAAGAAATTTAGCTGAAGAAATACATAAATCATCATTGTCACTGAAATCAACAGGTCCCAGATAGCACAAATTAGCTTTCTTTTAATTGTTTTTCAGGGGAACCAAACTTACCTACACATCCTGCGAACCTGTCACAGAGTCTGAATCAATAACACTGTTCATTATCAGCCACTGGTTTACTGCTGTCTTCTAAGAGGTTAGATCCTAAAGTTTTGTTTATTTTACTGCAGTTAGAAGTTGCTTATTTCCATGGTGTTTGCAGAAGAGTGTTTGCCTGTGCATTTTCCTTGCACAAATGCAGCCTTCAAAAGCCTTGTGAAAGTGAAGGTGGTGTGGCGCCATGCAGAAAAGCTCAAACATGGTATGTGGGTCTTACACCTCCAGAAACATGTGGAAAAGGCAGAGAGAAGAGTTACTTCCAAGGCAGTAACATATCAGTGAACAAAACAAACCAAACTTGATATTGTTGCACACAAATATATTAAAAAAAATAAATTATAAGATCAATTTTATGCCTTTGAGATAGGACAGAAGCAAAACACAAGCTGTCCCCTGTTCTTTGTCATTCTAGAAAACTTTGGCAACAGGTAAGGGTGACTGAAGGAAATGAGCAGCTCCCCTGGTTGCCAAAAGCTAGACTTGCTGTTGGTGTTGATAGGGCTTGTAGGTGCAGAAACAAACTTGATGTCTAGAGATTTAAAAGCCAGCAGGTGGAATCCTGCCTCGGCCGAAATTACAGTGTTCTGTTACCAGTTAGACACACAGAGTTTTTTCCACAAAAGTAATTGACCACTCTTTTTCCTTCATAGGCTTGAAATATCCTTCCAAAGGTGACTTGTGATGGACCAGACATCCTAGAAACCAGCGTGATCTCAGATCAGCATTGCTGGGTTACACATGTGATGATTAAACAGTGTAAAGTGATTAGTAAAAATTACCCCTCACCTTGTTCTTGATGTAATGTGCTCAGCTAGTAAATGCTGTAATTTCCATTTATCTAGTATTAAAGGTATAAGCTGTGAGAAGACTGTTCTCACACACAATTAAATGAAATTTTCTCTAGAAGGAGATGATAAGCTCCACTCAGACTGCAGTCCTGGGGTGTCATTTGTCCACATCGTAGCTCTTCACTTTCATCCTGGCAGCTGTCCTTGTTAGCATCTACCCTATCTAACCACAGAGTGATCCACACACCCTTCACAAAGGTTAACAGAGAAAGGAGAAAGGGATTAAAGTTGGTTTGAGCCACTGGGACTACTCCTACTCCAGAGAAAACTCCGCCATTGACAAACTCCTCCAGCCTGAATGAAATCCAGCATCAATAGCACATCACTCCAGAGAATATTGGTAATTGTGGTTACTAATGGTTTTTGTCCTCAGACCTGCTCTTTTCCAGCTTTAATTAGGCATATGAATGGATGCCTACCTAAAGACAGGCACCGTGTAGGTGAGGACCCCATACCCAACAGTGCTCGAGATGTTTGGCTGTTGGTGTACAACTCCCATGAAGCACAGAACTGGTAGGAGAGATGAAAGCAGACATCAAAACTACCAGGAATGAATGATTTCACTTCCCATATAATTTCTAAGAAACTTTCATTCCATGAAACGTTTTAAGATTTCACCTGTTTATTCAATTCAGGATGAAAACACATGTGAAAACACAGGGATTCTGGTCCTCCCCCGTTACTGTGTTTGTGAGCGAAACACTCCTCACAGACATTTCTGGTAAAGTTGAAGGAATTTATATTGACTCTGGTGGGCTTTCTCCAGATTTCAGCTGCTGTAAACGAGAGCAAGTTTTGGCCCAATGGCTGTGAGTCTGACCATCCATCAACAATTATATATGCCAAACACATGAAAAGACATATCACTAGTGACTGACACTATTTACTTTTGACATGAAAGGTCTTTCACTAGGGACTTCCAAAACAAGCAAAGCAAATTTTAGAGACTCTTTCCAAACCTTCCTTCACTATTTGTGTAGTGACAGGTCCTCAGCAGCTCCTGTGACTTCTCACTTCACTCCTGTGATGTAGCATTAACTCCTCCAACGAGTAGAGTATTAGATGTTTCTCAAAGCTCACAAATTGCCATGTCTTTCCAAAGAGTTGTTGTGTCATTTACTCCAACTTCTTTCATAGTAACAAAGCAAGGTCAGTCCTCAGGAGCCGTACCTGCAACCTCCCCTCACCTGGCAGTGAGGTGCTTCCTCCTGGTGTCAGTGGTTCTTGTACTGCAGCTGGATTGAGCTACTTTTTCAGTTTCCGAAGAAAAAAATCTAAATTAAATACTTTAAATATTTTCAAGGGGGTAGATTTTATGTTTTGGGACTACAGAACATCCTCTCACACGGTGATGGCCTTTTTGTGCAAAGTTGTGGAAGAATCTCTTTGGGTTAATGGCAATTACAAGATTCAGAAGTTTGACCTGAAGACGTTTCAGTGTTTTAACAGCACAAAGGAGATGGCTGGAGGCAAGCCACAGTGTATCTCTTGGGGGCCCATACAGGAGACGAGCTAAGAGCAGTGAAACTCTAAGATCCCCTGAGAAAGAAGAATTGAAGGCCAGAGGTACACAAGGGACCCCTGGGACCCCGGTCAGAAGAATTAAGGCCTCTTGTTGTCCTTAGGTTCCTGTCATCTTGCAGTGAAAAGTGGTCATAAAACTACAGGACTTAAGAGTGGAGAGACGAAATGTAGCAGAGGAGCCCCATGGTGAATAAGGAATTGGCTAGATGGTCACACTTAAAGAGTGGAGACCAGTGGCTGTAGCGGGACTTTCCACAAGGGCATGAAGTGATAGGATGGGGTGCAAGGTTAGATGACATATTACAAATAAATTCTTGACTGTGAGGCCAAGTGCAAAGAAATTATGGCTGTCCCATTCCTGGGACTTTTTAAAACTGTGTTGGACGAGTCTCTTACCTCTGGTCGAGTGAAAGGTATCCCTGCCCATGGCAGGGGCTTGTAATGAGATTAACTTTAATGTTCCATTCAACCAAACCATTCTGTGAGCCCATGATTCTATTTTCCTGGTATTTGTGGACCCACTGGTATTAGTGTTGTGTAAGCCCATCCAAGAATCATCGCATTTTTTCAGCAACCCACCGTTCCTCGGTTATCACACTTAAAGGACTTCAGCAGCACACGCTAACAGCGCCTATCATTAGAAAGACAGTATCTCATTTATGTATTTTTTAGACACATGAAGGGAGTTTGCAAAGAATATGGAGTGAAAAAGAAAAGTACACAGGTTCAAAGTGCCATGCGAATTACTAGAATGAAATAAAGTCTTTATTCAAAGGGATTCTACTAACAAACTTGCTAGCTTGAGTGAGAATTCATGTTTTAGTGTTTGAAAAAGACAAGAGAACAGATAAGAACAACTTAGGGAACTTGGACCATGTAGTGAATATCTGGTAAAGAAGGTGTGGAATCATGAATCTGAGGCAGCTGTGGAATATTGTGCTCAGGTGATAGATACCTCAGCTAAGAAAAATCATTTTAATACTGTTGACTTGAAATATTCAGGTGGATGCTCAGGTGAAGTAAAAAAAGGATTGTTGTATTGTAGTCGATACAGCCACTCAAATTCAGATTACTCTGTCCACAGACTACATTTACACTGATCATTTAATGGTCAATCATATCACCTGTAAAATGTAGGTGAATGAACTCTAAGCAGGACCAAATCGATAAAAGGTTTCTCTTAGAAGATGCAGACATGCAGACATGCAAAAATGAAAGAAAAGCCAGGTTTTCTGAAGAGCTGAGCACTGTTTTCAGCAGAGTGTATGAAATGGAAGAAATTGCAGGGTGAAAGCAATAGTCCTGGTCAACAAGACGTGCCATTGGAAGGTCGGAAAAAAAGGCTCTGGCCCGAAGCATGGAAGAAATTACTATACTGTAAAACATTGTCTAAATAGTAGTCTTGAGTTCTACAGAGAATGACACCAGTTCTCTACAGACTTGGCACTTGGTGTCACCAGTTCTCAAGTTGATCCTTGCAGCTGTGACTTGCCATTCTTACTTGAGAGTTAAAAAATATGTTCTGCACAGCAGAGGCTCAGTGGGTGTCTCTGCTCTGTTCTATATGTTGATTCACTGCCTTCTGAGCAGACAGGACAGTTCCTGTCATATCCTCTTGAAACAACCAAACATGATTTAAAGAACAGAAGAAATTGAGCCTGTTGTAACAAAGTGCAAATTAGGCTTTGGATTGTTAAACTGGGAATGAGGTTAGAAAAAGTGAAAATAAGCCTTTCTAATAGAATACTAACTCTGTCCTGGGATTTTGTTGTTAGAACCTCACCAGGACATTCCCAAAAACTCCAATATTCACTCTCTCCATGACTGTTTCATAATGTTGACTTGTTGGCCTTATTGAGAGATTAGTGCTGAGAATATATTTAATGAAGAAACATAGAATCACAGAATGGTTTGGGTTAGAAGGGACCTTAAAGCTCATCCAGTGCCATCCCCCTGCCATGGGCAGGGACACCTTCCACTATCCCAGGTTGCTCCAAGCCCCGTCCAACCTGGCCTTGGACACTACCAGGGATGGGGCAGCCACAGCTATTACTGAGTCCTCAGCAGCTCTGGGGGCTCATATGCATGAATGCACACAGATACAGGGATGGCTTCAGTAAAATTAAGCCAACAGCAAGGAGTTGAGAGGGGTCCTTGCTTAGAGTTCCACAGAAAGCAGTTTATTGCTACAACTTGTGAAGGCTTCCAGAGGCAAATGACCCCAAGCATGTGACAGCTCAGGCTTAAGTACAGGGGTGTGGCTAACACGAGGAGCCAACCGGGGAAGCTGAACTGGGGTACATTACCATAACTGAACAGGGCATCCTGGGAGAGGGATCTTTCCCTCACCATAACCTATGACATCTGGTGAGGGGTCAGTAGCTCTGACCCAGGAAGAGGTGACCGGTCCGGAGGGATGGTCCCATAAGTAATCGCCTTCCCAAGGCCCAGTGTCTTCCCTCAGCTGCTGGCAGGAGGGCCCTTACAAAGACTGTCAGCTCTTTAGTGATTGTCAGCTCGTAATTTCAGCTCAGCTCTGCAGGGCAGCCTCCAGACCAGACCAGAGAGAGACAAGAGGTTCATGTAGCTGGTTCTGCACGAAGTAGCTTTATTGTTGGTCCGTACTCCGGGTCCGTGCTTCGGCGAAGGGGAAGGCCAGGTACGAGCCCTCTCCCTCGCAGGGGCAGAGCGCTAGCTTTATAGGGATATGGGGGGTGGGTGTCAGAGGGTAAAGGCCAATGGGTTACAAAGGATCTGCATAGGGTTTCCCAGAGGATTCTGGGTCTGTCTTTTTCTCACCGTAACTGAGAGTAGCTGCCTTCCCAGGGGGGTCCTGCTGGGAGATTGCTCCATCTCCTTATCTCAGCAGACATCCCTCCAGGGCAGTGGCTGGGCATACCCTACAATAACCGCTAAGTCTTTGGCACCAGAGACTGTCTTACCAAGAGCTCTCTCTGTCTCTTGTACCACAGGTCAATCAGCCACCACAACTCCTCTTTTCTGTATTAATTAAAGAGGCCTCTCCCAGAGATCCCAGAACCAAATGCCCCAAACAACCAAACATACATAGAACAACAAAAACAATCAGAAACACCCACAACCCATCATCTCAACAAGTCTTCAAATCCTTCAGGGGATTTTTTCTCTGGGCACTGGTATGGATGCTCTCACGAAGGGGGGTAGTCTTTGCCAGGGTCTCTTTTTGGCTGCAGTACAGTTCAAGCCTCTGCTGCCAGTGGTATCGGGAACATCCAGAGGGTGGTGGTGGGACAAATGCTGGGTTTCCTGATGGAGTGTCAGTTGGCAGGTGTCTCCGCTAGAATTTTAAACAGTTAAGAATTTGCAATTTTCAGGCTGGGCCTTCCATTCCCTCCCTCTTTACATCCCCCTTTCTTTATTAACTAGGAAGCTGGAAAAAAAAAAAGGGAATGGTAACAGGGGTATGGGAACACGTCAGTGGTGTAAACTTATCCGGTCGCAGCTCTGGTTGTGTCTGCGGCGGAGATTTGCGTTGTCTCTGTCTCCAGGTTCTGCTTCTTTGATCCTCAGGTTGTTCTGCATCAACTCCAGGCCCAGCTGTGTCTTTGGTGGTAGTGTTTGCTGGGCCGATGTAAGGCTTTATGTTCTTGCCCGGCAGCCACCTCAGGCCTGACGGTGTTGATACACAGGCATACCCCCTCCCCCAGGTTATTAAAGGGAAAGGGCCCAGTATATGTTGGCTTTCAGGATCTTTGATCAGCACTACCGGCTTCTCATTGAGCTTAGCTTAGGGCAAATTGGAGAAGTGCCAGAATACAGGGAGGTTTGGCTCTGTGGATGAGCAGTTTAGGAAATTTATTGTGAAAAGGGCTTTACAGAGCCTCTCAATAGGAGAACTGGTCTCTGTCCCTCCTCGCTGCTGATCGAGGACCCACTTAATGGTGCCGTGGGCCCTTTCAAAAATTGACTGTCCTGTAGGAGAGTGTGGTATGCCTGTGCTGTGTTTTGCCCCCCACTGATTTAAAAAATCCCTGAGTTTGTGGGAAGTGTAGGCAGGGCTATTGTCAGTTTTAATTTGTTCTGGGACACCTAGGGTGGCAAACTCCAGGAGAAAGTGTCTGGTGACATCTTGGTTTCCTGACCTGATTGAGCCAAAGCAAACACTGCTCCTGAAAATGTGTCAATGGACATGTGTATGTATTTTTGCCTGCTGAATGCCAGATAGTGGGTCACATCTGTCTTCTACAACTGGCAGCTGTTGAGTGTTCAGGGGTTAACCCCGGACCCCAATGATGGAAGTGGGTACTGCTGGCAGTTGGGGCATGTGGCCACTATCACCCTCGCCTAGCAGCGCGGTAGGTGGAGCATGAGGGCTGGCACATTCTGATGGTAAAAGCTGTGGCTCATTTTGGCCTGTGCAAAGATGTCAGGTACGTTAGCAGTCTGCACAGGCATGTCTAGGGCATCTGCTCTTCTGTTGCCCTCTGCAATGGGCCCTGGGAGGTCAGTGTGTGACCTCACATGCATTATATGAAATGGTTGCTTTCTGTGGGAGAGGAGGTAGATTAACTTTGAAAGCAACCCATGTAAATTTGGGTTTTACACCCCCTTTAGCAAGGAATGTTCAGCTCTAGCAACTACACTGACGATATATGCTGAATCAGTGACCAGATTAATCGGCTCTTTGAATCTCTCAAAAGCCCTGACAACAGCTGCTAGCTCTGCAATCTGTGGGGATCCTTGAACAATCTGGATGTCAGACTCCCCACTTCTGCCTCTTTGAATCTTTCCAAGTCATCATGTACTTCTGTGAACCCCCAGAGCTGTCTGCAAAAATGGTCAGGGCTTTTAGAGATGTTTGACTTTGGAGTGATTTTGGGACCAAATGGAAAGCCGAATTAAACAGCTTATGACTGGGCTGGTGAATGGAAATTTGGCCTGTATAGCTGTCAAGGGCGAACTGGAGGTGCTCATTGTTCCGGAGCAAATGGTCCAGAACCCCAGTGGTCAATGGGATGTAAAT
This sequence comes from Corvus cornix cornix, assembly GCF_000738735.6. Taxonomy (NCBI): domain Eukaryota; kingdom Metazoa; phylum Chordata; class Aves; order Passeriformes; family Corvidae; genus Corvus; species Corvus cornix. The sequence continues at coordinate 20,662,534 of NC_046357.1, read as the reverse complement.
GCATGCGAAATCACACCCCACAAAGGTGCAGAGGTGTGCCCTGGCTTTTATAATGAGCTAAGTGATCAGCTCTTGAGGTGTTGTAATGGTCTTAATAGGCTGATGGTGTAGGAAGACCCACTCAATGACAAGGAGTAGATCTTTCTGCGCAGTGTCCCACTGAAAAATTAACACATTGAACCTGGGGGACTTACCAGGACAATGAGCTGGAATGGGAGAGTGGGGTCAGTCCTGTGTGCCTGCCAGGAATATAACACTTCCTGGACTTTCATGACGGATTCCTGGGCCTCAGGAGTGATGGCACGGGGTGAGTCAAGGTCATCACTACCTTGGAGAAGATTGAAGAGCAGTGCGAGGTCCTCTGTCGTGATCCCCAGCAGTGGATGCACCCAGTTGATGGACCCGCAGAGCTGGTGGAGGTCACAGAGGGTCTTCGTTTTATCTTTAATGGTGAGATGCTGGGGTACAATGGTCTGCTCTCCGATTTGGAGTTCCAAGTAGGTCAAAGGGCAGGTTCACTGGATCTTGTCTTTGCGGATTTCAAATCCGGCGTCTTCAATAGCCTTCATTGTCTTAGTTAGAACAGTGTCTAAATAGGACTGATCTCGAGAACAAACTAGTATATCATCCATGTAATGCAGGATGATGGCATCTGGAAAAGTCTTTCTGATGGGTGAGAGGATGTGGGCCACGTACCACTGGCAGATGGAAGGCGAGTTTTTCATCCCCTGATGGAGGACTTGCCAGAGGTACCTTTTCAGAGGGGCCTGCCTATTTAGAGATGGGACTGAGAAGGCAAACCGGGGTGCATCTCAAGGATGGAGAGGGATGTTAAAGAAGGAGTCTTTGATATCTGTGACTGCGAGTCTCCATTCGCGTGGCAGCAAGGTGAGGGCAGGCTGGGGTGCAGGGGACCTATGTCTTCAATGACTTCATTTATTTTCCGAAGATCACGGAGCAATCTCCATCTGTCTTTCCCAGGCATCTTAATAACAAAGACAGGAGAGTTCCAAGGGCTGTTGGTCGGTACTATATGGCCTTTGGAAAGTTGCTCTTCCACAAGGACTTCTGAAGCATGCAGCTTTTCAGCTGATAGGGATCACTGATCTGTCCACACCGGATTGTCGGTTTTCCATGTCCGCAGTGGGGTGGGGTGCTCTTCAGTGGCCCCAACTAAAAATCCCGAGGTGGCTTGGGGATTTCTATTCTAGCTCCCCACTGAGACAGCAAGTCCCTGCCCCACAAGGTAATACCTGATCTGACCACAAAGGGCCTATGGTGGCTACCTGACCTTTGGGTCCCTCCACAATGATATTATCTTTGCTGCGCATGGAGACTGCAGCACCTCCAATCCCCAAGATGACTCCATTGGCTGGAGCCAATTTCCAATCCTGTGGCCACTCGGAGTGAGCTATAATGGTGACATAAGCTCCGGTGTCTGCCATACCTGGAAGATACAACTTAGAAACTATGTTAAGCAGACCACACTCTATCATAGGTTTATCTGGGCCCACAATTTCAACCCAACATGCCATCGGGTTCTCTGGGATCCAGTCACTATGATGTGGTAGTAGAAAGAACTGGGCAATAGCCATTCCCTTGTATAAAAACCAAGGGGGCTTATTGCATGAAACAATCACAAAAAGTTCGTCTTGAAGGCTGACGGTTTGGGCTTCTGGAGTAACATAAAGTTCATCTGGCCCATAAAGTCCATTTCCTGTAATTAAAATGTCTCTTGGGCCATCCAGGGGCCCAAATTTTCCCCTAGAGATTTTATACATGCCCTCATTATCAAATTGAATAGAAAGGGCACTCAACAGCTGCTGTCGGGTGCCCACCTGGACCTGTTGGGATGCCTCTGAGACTCCTGGTCCACATGGGCATAATCAGGAATTATTTCCAAAACCTTGGGACAGCATGCAAGGCAGGGCGGGGCAGCTTGGCATTTGGTGTCATAGCGCGTAGCCGTACCACGCTTTGCTGGCTGTTTCCCAAGTGGCGTTGGTGGTGGAGCTGACAGGTTGGGCAGTCTAATAGTGGGCATCCCACTGGTTGGTGAAAGTCCTTGGCCACCTGATGTTCCTGGCAGTCCTTAAGAAAGTGTCCAAACTCCCCACAATTAAAGCATTTTTGCTGTTCCTTGGGTGATGCCACCAAAGCTTCAGCCACCCCTTTTGAAACTGCTATTGCTATTGTGTGTTCTGTGGATGGTAGTTTGGCACAGGCTTCAATCATTTGATCTATTGCAGGCTCAGGGTCAAGAGGGAGGGCCCTTAGAATTTTCTTACACTCTGCATTTGCGTTCGCCATTGCCAAACTGTGTAAAATCTCTTTGCGGGCTTCTGCATTCTCCACCTGCCTTTCAATAGAGCTCTTTAAACAATCAATAAATTTAATAAAAGACTCCTCTATGCTTTGTCTAACATCCAAAAAGTTCAAAGTGGAAGTGGCATCATCTGGGGTCTGAAGCAGGGCTGCATCTGCTGCCTTTTTAATATGTCCGAGGACAGCCTCAGGGATGTCTTGGGCCTGGTCCTGGGGCTGCTCAAAGTTACCCTCTCCACATAAATGTTCAATAGTTAGATGGGCTTTTGTGAGGTCTCCTTGATATGTTTGTAGGAGGCCCCTTAACTGTTTCTTCTGTGTTCTTTCCCACAGCATATTCTCCATGGGAGAGACCAGATATGACACAATATTTTTGGTATAGTGTGGCACTAAGGTGACAGTGGAGAGAGAAACTTGGAACAGGTTTTTAAAGTAGGGTGATCCCCAGCCATAGTCCTTGCTGGCTTTTCATAGCTCCTTTAGCTGCTGGGTAAGGTATTGGTTGGTTCCCAGTGGGCATTTCTGCCTCCTCTTGTGAAAGTGACTGGGGCAGCGTATGGCATAACCTTATGTCCTGGGTTGCAGTGTATTCCATTACCATCCTCATGAGCTGTTGAAATCAGGTGGGGCAGTGTTTCCTTGCCTCCTCCCCCCAGACTATCTTGCTGTTAATGGCCCATCAATGCCCTGCTGCATGACTCAGAGATAACTCCCTCTGGACCATCTTCTGTTAATGAGCCTAATCAGCACTTGGCCTCATGACCCACTACCGCACTGTGAGATGCTCCACCCAGAGGGAGGAACCAAGCATTCCATCCTGGATATAATCTGAGAGTCTGAACACCAGAGACAACCCTTCCACTGGATTTCCAGAGGACAAGAGCTACACAGCCACCGCTGGACCTGAGGAAGAGCAGACCCTTTTTCTCCAGGATCACTGCTTCAGAGGACTGCAGCCACCATTCTACCAGACTGCTACCACCACCCTGACTAACAGGGTGTCAGGTTGTATCTTGACTCTGTCAATTTGAACCAGTGTTTTCTTTTAGTTTTTCCTTTTCTTTAATTTCCCCATTAAATTGTTATTCTGACTTGGTACCTTCCACTGGTTTGTTTTCAAACTAGTACACCTTATTTGCTAGGTCTCAGTTACCATATTTGGCTGCCTGTTTTTTCACTTTAGCCCAATAGTCCCTAGATTCAGCATCTGAATCTGAGGAATCATTGCTCTCCTCTTCTGAACTGGAGAGAGAGTGCCTGGCAGGGGTGCGGGGCTTCTGGAGAGCTGGGGCCGCCCGGTGCAGTGTGGCCAGGACAGTGTCTTTCCGACGTTCCTCCCCCCCACTCCCGGGTTCAGCCGTGTGGGAATCTGAGGTGGGTTGGGTCTCATGGGACCAGCGATGGAGGGGACAGGGACACAGGAGGGAGATGCAGGATCAGCGGCTGGGAAGGGAGTCCCAGTGGAGGGAGGGAAACCGGACGCGAACACATGAGACGGAGCCGGCGGGGGATGGTGGGAGCTGGGCCCTGTAATGCAATCAGGCAGGAGGGGTGGAGCCGGGGATGGAGGGGGAGCTGGGCGCTGTAACGTGAGCAGAAGCCAGTGGGAGAGGCCAGGGAGTGGATGTGGAGGGGGGCTGGGCACAGGCAAAAAGCCCGCCACTGCCCACACGTGGCCTTGGCCATGTAGAAGAGTGGAGGCGGGAGAAGTAAAAATAGAAGTAGCAGCTGGGTTTGTAGGACCGGCCATGCTGCCGTCGTGTTGGAGCAAGTTTAAAGTGGAAAAAAACAGGGAAATAGGTACGCGGGAGAGGTCTGGGGCAGGATCTGGGATGGCCTGGCCAGCACCACCCTGGGCAAGGAACAAAGAAGTTCAGGAGGAAGCAGGCAAGTCGGTAGCAGTCCTGTGCACTTGGGCAGGATCCACCTCCCAGTGTCCCTTGAAGCAGGGTAGAGGGATCAGGGATGCAGGGGTAGGGAAGCAGGCAGGTGGGCTTTTTTCAAACTGTTCCTAACATTTTTAAGAGCTTTCTAACTAGCTGGTAGAACAAATAAATTTTTCCCAACACAAACAGCCAAGGGACAAGCGGTTTTAAATTCCCTTTAAAGTTGTTAAGCAGCAAAGTTAGAAAATGCATTAAATCTTCCCCTGAAAAATGAAAGTTCCCACAAATAAGGGTTTTTACAACTTGGGGAAAGGCTTCCCATAGGAGACGGACGATCTCCACATCCATCTCCCTCTCCTTCCAGCCCTGAGACAAAAGAGAAAAATGAAAAGGAGAAAAGGTGACCCATATCTCACCAGAGGGTCAAATAATATTCATGGGCTGGTCCAGTCAACTGCAGACCGGTCTCCACTTCTAAGGAAATTGTCGGTCTCCCCCTCTGAAACCCCTTGATAGAACTCAGAGGCTTCTTCGAGGGAAGTGGCTGCTCCAAATGCAGCTTGAACCCCGAAACTTCTGAAGACACTGTCAAGGAGGTCCAAGGAAATCCACGTTGAGCCGCCACTTATTACTGGGTTCCCTGCCTGCTCCATGGCTCGCAGGCATGAATGCACAGATACAGGGATGGCTTCAGTAATATTAAGCCAACAGCAAGGAGTTAAGAAGGGTCCTTGCTTAGAGTTCCACAGAAAGCAGTTTACTGCTACAACTTGTGAAAGGTTCTCGAGGCAAATGACCCTGAGCAGGTGACAGCTCAGGCTTAAATACAGGGGTGTGGCTAACACGAGGAGCCAACCGGGGAAGCTGAACTGGGGTACATTACCATAACTGAACAGGGCATCCTGGGAGAGGGATCTTTCCCCTCCCCATAACCGCTAAGTTTTTGGCACCAGAGACTGTCTTACCAAGAGTCTCTCTGTCTCTTGTACCACAGGTCAATCGGCCACCACAGGTCCCCAGCAAAAAAAGTTAAGAAAACATTTGACTCTGTGATATAAGCAATTAATAATAACATTAACCAAAGTCAGAAGCAAAATGGTGTCTCCAGCTGTGCACAATTTATTATGTAATATTTCTCTGCATGAGTTTTATTATGTAGAAATATATGGTACAATATTATTTGCATTTCTGTATTCTGCGCTCTGCACACAGGTATCTCAGTGCACACTTCCCCCTTAGAAAATTGGAATGAAATATTTCCATGTTCCTGAGATCCTTGACATGTAATAATCCAGTGAGTCAAGATTTAGGCTGCTGTTTTCTGTTAACACGTAGAGGAAAAGAAATAAAATTATCCTTGTGCATGTTTCCTATGTATAAACTACTTGTAGCTATTATTGAACCAGCAATCGGTTTTCCAATCTTCTATTAAAATATCAATAGTATTTTTCAGAGCTTAAATTGAGCAGTGATTTTATTTAAGGCTACACCTAGACACCACTTTTCTTCGAAGAAATCTCTTGTTGTTGCTAAAAATGAAAGCCATTCAAAGGACTGTGATTGAAACAGGGACAGGGAAAGGGAAAAAAATCAATAGAATGTTTTCCAGGGTACTATATCTGCTTTTGAAAAGAGACCATTAATAACATGCTCACAGTAAAAGCAGCTGCTTGTTCAAAGTGCATTCAAGGGTGAGCTGAAAGGATGGCTCTCTCCACACAGCCTCCCTGGAGAGAGAGTTTTTAAAGATTTCAAAACCCAACCTCAGACTATGAACAAAAGCCTTTCCTAGGAATTTTAAATATTCTCATCTAATGTTAGCTTGTTGGAATGAAACACCTCCTAATATTTTGCCCCTAATGAAAAGCAAAGTGGGCCAGAGAATATTATTGGTCTGAAAACCACTTTGCAGACAATACATTGCAGGTTGTATTCAACCTCTGAGGACAGTAGGTGCCATGCTAATGCCAACTGCTACAACCCTCAGCAGTGGTGGGCAGTGCTGTGGGGCATTTGCTGCAGGTGCTGCTGAAACAGTGGGCTGGCTCAGTCCATTCAGAAAATTTTATAGAATCACAGAGTATCCTGAAGAACCCATAACAGTCATTTAGTACAACCCCTGAACCTGCACAGGACACCCCAAGAGTCATACCCTGTGCCTGAGAGTGTTGCCAAAACTCTTCTTGAACTCTGTCAGGTTTGGTACTCTGACCACTGCCCTGGGGAGCCTGTTCCAGTGCTGACCACGCTCCGGTTGAAGAAACTTCTCCTGAGATCCAACCTAAACCTCCCCTGACACCACTTCAGGCCTTCACCTTGGGTCCTGTGGAGGGATAGGTACCCTCCCCTCTCTCTCCCATCCTGAGAAAGCTGTAGACCACAATGAGGTGTTCCCTCAGTCTCCTCTTCTGTAGTATGCACTTACAGTACTATAAGGCAAATTAAAGTGTTGGGGTGGGACTGAATCTTGGATCATTGCCTAATTTGGTTCTAGTATTATTTATTTCATGTGCTTGAAGGTGTACAATGGTTTCAAATATATGAAAGGTCAACTGGTTTAGCAGAACTTAGTTCTCTTGGGTGCAGTTGTGTAATCTCTCACTCTCTTTGTCTGGATAGTTCAAGCAGATCTCTCTGTTCAGTTCAAGAAGATCTCTATGTTTTCAGGATCACTGGGGACAAAATACAAGGCACACCTGTGACAGTGAGCATACCACAGGTTTACGAAGGCCTCAGCTGGTACTTGTAATAACTTGCTAATTATAAGTTACATACTAGGCACATAACTGTCTATGGGAACAATATCGTCAGTTGAAGGGTGTATAAACTTCCAGTGTATGAATGTTCTTATCTTTCTTATACTGCTGATTAATCTGGATCTGTCCAATCCTCATGATCCTGTTTCCGGAATTTGGGTAGCTGGAGAAACTTAAGTACCCCTAATATAAGCCACTGGCGGCCAGATTTGTCTCATCTCACCTCACTGAGGCCCCCAGCAGCTGTTGCTAAATTAAGATACTGCTTGTCCTTGGTCTAGCAGAGTCACTGAAGAGTGAATGAGCCTACAGAGTACAAATCAGACCTTGGGTTGATTACCAGCTTCTGCATTCTGTACGGTTTTGATGAGAGATGCCTGGAGGGAATATCAGGCTAAGGAGTTACAGCTGCTCCTTTCTGCCTTTGATTGCTTCTTCCTACACTCACATTGCAGGAAGAAACATGTCTGGGTTAAAAACCTTCAATACATCAACTACAATAACACAAAAGCAAGAAATTTACCTTAAGAACCAGAGGGAGAAAGCTTCCTGTTCCATCTCACACACAGATACTGTCAATAATCATGTTGTACTGAGGGAGGAGAAAGCAATGTGGAAAGGACACAGTTGCTTCTGACCCTGTTTTGGCTACTAAGGCTCCTGCATCATGAAATCACGATGTGAACAAGAAGAACTTCCAAAACATACGCTATAATGGCATATAGTGCTCTACAAACAGAGACCATCACCGAAATACTCAGTCAATCCTTAACGCCTTTCTTCCTAGTCTCAGCCCCGCTGACTACAATTCCATAGATTTTTGTGAAGCAGTAATAATTTGGCATCCTTTATAGCAATGGATCCATGTAGGCACTCAGCATGCCAGATCTCATTGATTATTATATCTCTGAATTTCTATTCTAAGGAGATGCTACTCATATAATCTGCTGGGTTGATAGATGGGGAGTTAGCATTACTGCAACAGGCTGTCCACAGCCCCTTTTCATCATAGTTATAGCTACGGACTAGCAGGAGCCCCTCTGGAAATGAATGCTGGAAATCATAATGGCACTTTGTGTGGTGCAGTTCTATTTAGGCAAATACTATTCAAGAGCAGAAAATAAGGAGCTCCTGTAAAAAAAAAAAAAACAAAAAACAAAAAACCGAAAAGCCAACAAAAAACAAAAAAAAACAACTGGATACTTTAGTATGATGGTTTCAATATGGGTTGTCATTGTTTTCAGTAAGAATTCTGACGGTCCTTTTATGTTCTAGATTTTTACCTTCATTTGCTCCAATTTTGTCTAAAGATTAATATAGGATATTCACTTCAAAGAGAGAGATAACCACAGTGATTAAAATCTCCTTTGTTATGTGCAAGCAGAAGAAGGACTTATTAATACTGAGAAATATATTATGCATGTCTCCTCTCTGCTCTGAGTTCTCATGGAAGATACTCCTATAAAAACAAAATAGGCTTTTCTGGAACACCATTATGATTAATTTCTATTTTTTACCACTAGCCTTGAAAATCATAATTTTCCAAGGCATTGTTGGCATTTTGTGCAAAGGAATAGTGTCCCTTTTGAAAAAAAATCCCTGAGAAAAAGTTGGTAACACCTAACGATGAAGGGTTAGACCTCATAGCTGATGACAGGGTTTTGGCTGACTCAAAATGCCTACATAACCCACATTAATGTTTAAAAAATAATATTTATTCTATGAACTTTCATTCTCCCTACTAGTAGGGGAAGTGCAGCTATCCCTATTTCATAAGGGGAGACTGAGACATTGAATTATTTAATGGTTAGTCAAGGAAGAGAGGGAGACTGAAATTTTCATCTGCTTATTAAACACCTCCACCCTGTCTGATTTTCAAGTGAACTTATGCACTGAGGAACCCTAAAAATATTACCACCTTTTTAAATGAATGAACAGGATATTAGTTTGATTAAACATCCCCCAAACCTGGTGGCATATATCAGAGCTTGTTTTTCATTCATGTCTGAGATTTCTCAATTCAGCCCTTAAATTACACCCACTAGCCACTCTGTTGCTGCTGTTGATGGTTTCTGCATACATCAACCATGTGGACAAAATAATCATTTTGCACATATAATACAAGTCAAGTTAAAGGAAGGTACACTAGAACTAGCAAGGTTTCTATTCTGAAGTAATTTTTGACTGTTTGGATTTTGAGCATGACCCAAAGTGAGTTTTCGATGTTGACGGGTCTTTAAGGGAACTGCCCAGGACTTGCAAATTCGGTGAGTGTAGAATAGAATCAGAGAATCCCAGAATGGCTTGGGTGGGAAGGTGATGCCTTTTCCTGGTCTTAAAATCAAGATTCAAACACGGTTAGAAGGGGAAAATGGATTTTACCTTGGTATTTATTTTAAGGATCCTTAGGTGTACTACATCCAGCTCGAATGCATTGAAATGCACTGCACAAAATGCCCACCCCAAAAGATCTGGTATAGCATTATAGGTGTTACTAATTAGCATATCTATCAAAGATTCCTCAGTGAGAGGCTCAAGTGAGCCCCCCGCCCCAAGGAACCTTCCGCTGGATGGTTCTATCTTGGTTTACAGCATGTGCTCTGGAGAGGACCTTGGGGTCTGGGGCACACTGATCCCTAGCTACAAAGCTTCTAAAATTTTAGTCTCTCAGCTTGACAAACAAGTCCAAGAGTATAGGCAAAAAGCACTAAGAATACAGAAGTTGTAAAAAGGTATAACAGGGGTATAAAAGAAAAGGCAAAAAATCTTCATGGCATCAAAGGGACCTTAAAGATCATGCAGTCCAACCTGCTGCCATGGGCAGGGACACCTTCCACTAGCGCAGGTTGCTCCAAGCCCTGTCCAGCCTGGCCTTGGACACTTCCAGGGATGGGCCAGCCACAGCTTCTCTGGGCAACCTCACTACCCTCACAGGGAAGTATTTTTTCCTATTTATTTGGTGACTTGACCTCATGATTAAAAACTTACAGCTGAAGACTCTTCCGGGTTTCAGGCTATGTTCAGCAGACCAGTCAGAGGATAAAGAGTACCAGAAAGCAGGATTCCTGTCTTTGTGACTCTCCCCAAGGAGTTTGCCCAGAGTTTGCCCAGAGTCTGGCAAAAGTAGTAGAATGGGATACAGAAAAAGTCTGTCAAACCCCAAATCTTTGAGGTAAAACAGCTTGAATTGCAGTGGTTTTAATACAGCTCTCTAAAGTCAAAAATTTATGTAATCATAGGTTCCTTTAGGTCAGAAAAGCACTCCAAGATAATTGAGTCCAGTCATTAACTCAGCACTGTCAAACTCACCACTAAACCATGTCTCAAGCTGCCACCTACAGTAGCTGCCATCTACAAGTTTTTGGAATGCTTTGAAAGTTCCATTGATTTTCACAATCAATCAGGAGAAGGGGAGACACTGACTCTAGTAGCAGGCTGAGGTACTTAGCTATATTAATTAGCTAAGAAACTTGTATCATCTTCTGGATTGATAGATAAGATGGTAAGAAACATATCAATTGTGAAGAAAATACTTAATTTGTTTCACTGGAATGGTCATTCAGCAGCAAAAAAGGAAGCATAAAACAAAGTGGGACATGAACAATGTCAGGATACGGGAAGAGAACCTGCAGGGCTGGGATGCAAGGAAAAAATGAAAATGTGGGAACATTCTTTAGGAAGGGTGTTAGTCTGAGAGAATATATGGGAGGGAAAGAGAAACTGATTAGTTTAAAGGGTAAGAAAAACTGAGGAAAACTGGTCATGGAAATGTAGGAAGAGAATTAGACTAGAGGAAGAAAGCTAGGGCTGAGAGAAGAAGGGGAAAAGGAGGGAAAAGAGCAGGAAACAGAAACCTTTCCTCTTCTTGGGAGGCATTTGCACAATCCAGCAGCTGTAATTAGTCTTCTCCAGTAACCACAACTGGGTATGTGTGTCATCCATATCACATCTGAATGAAACTAAGTCACTTCACTGATGATGTCTCAGACAACTTTTCTTGAATGAAGAGAGTGTGATGTGAATTCAACATGTGTATTTCACAAGCCATACAGTTTTCTTTATCTGTTGGATGAGTTTGGATTTCTCCAGTTGCTGCCTGCTGAATTGAATGCATCACATTCAGTTTAAAATCACTTTATCTCACCAAGTTATTAAAGGAAGACAGAACTTCAGTACTCAGCAATCAGGATGCACACGATAGCATTCATCAAGTTAATTTCATTTAATTACTCCAGTGGTTTTTAAAGCAGACTCCAGCTATTTCTATGCACATGCATGTGTTAAAAATTAAAACAATAACAACAGAAACCAAAATCCTCAGTGGTGAAGACTTCTCCATGTGAAAATTAATCAGGTTTATTTCATTGCCGTGTATTTCTTCTGTAGTTTCAACTCCCTTGTGAGGAAGCTGGGGAATGTTACTAACTGCTGCAGATTTATTCTGTAAAATTTTCTCAGATAAACATGCATGTGTGTACATTTGTATGTATGATCCTATTTGGGAGGATCATTCAGGAGCATCCACTCAAAAAGCAGGTCTTTTTACTTTAGCAAATTTATGTGTCTCTGATATTTCAGAACAGAACACTGTTCTGTTGTCCAAATCCATGGCAGGTCTGAAGGATAGAACAAAACAAAAAGGTCTAGGTAGTTCCACTCAGCAGAAGGTCGTGGGTAACAGATAAGCTCTTTCATAATACAACTTGTCAAACAGGAAAATATTCTGGAAAAAAAAAAGAAATCATTCCACTAACTTTTAGGAAAAGTGTTATGCTGTTTAGACATGTTAGAAGAACACAGTGTCCATTGCTTTAAATTCTGGAAAAGAGTGGTCTTATATAAGTAGATGGAATGAATCAATTAAATACCCACTGTTTAATTCACCCTTCTAAACAGTCACATGAAAATCTGGAAAGATATTAGAAGAAGCAACACTGAAAAAGCAAAACCCCCACAAATTTAACCTTCCTTACACATTACACAGTCTTTTAGCAGTATAAACATTAAGGGCTTTGAAAAATGTGAAAAATTCACTACCATATTCCCTACACCTTTGGCTCTGTAGCACTATGAATTAAAGATACTGTATAATTCAGGTAACTTGAGCTTTTCTCTCTGTGTGTAACCCTTTCCAATAAACCCCCTGGTTCTGCACTTCACATTCTAGTTAAATTACTTTTGTCTACCAATCAGTATGACACTAGAATATCACCAGACACACCATGTTGTCAAACACCAACTTTTCAGGCAGCTTGAAAAAATGTACCCTAGCTTCATTAATCTCTCATAAGAACTCTTGACACTAAATCTCCTTTATTACCTAGTGCCTAACATCTAGTGAATTTGCAGTGTTAATTGCTTGGATTACATCATTAACAGTGACAATTTCTTTATAAATACAAAAACTTAACATTGTTATCCCTTATAAAGAAAAAAAAAAGGCTTACCACCATCATTTAGCTGGCCACTTAGTTTGCCTTTTAGTTGTAAATCCTCGTTAGTGACATGCCTGTAAATGAGAGCTCGGTCACAAACACATCAATCCTTCAGATACAGCCATCTCCAGATTTCCATCCATGATATTTCAAACAATCACAGAACGGTTTGGGTTGGAAGAGACCTTAAAGTGCATCATGTTCCACCACCCTGCCATGGGCAGGGACACCTTCCACTAGCGCAGGTTGCTCCAAGCCCCGTCCAGTCTGGCCTTGGACACTTCCAGGGATGGGGCAGTCACAGCTTCTCTGGGCAAGCTGTGCCAGGGTCTCATCTCCCTCTAAGAACCTCCTTGCATCTAATCTAAATTTCTCCTCTGTTGTTTTAAAACCATTTTGCCTTGTCCCATCACTATCTACCCATGTAAAAGTTGTTCTCCCTCTTTTTCACAAGCCACCTCCAAAAAAACCTCTTTCAAGTATTTGCTCAGGACAGCAGCATTCCTACAGGCTGAATTCAGGTTCTACCTCCCCCCATAAGGAAAGACTGGATTTGGAAATCTGGGGGTGTTTTCTGGCTGGGGCAGAAATTAGAGAGGTAGAAGATGCCAGTTTTGCTTGTACAAACCCAAGTGAAAATAACGTGATCCAGATGTGGTTGTCTGATTTTTGTCTCCTGTGGCCAGGGGTCACATGCAGAGGAATCCAAAGGTACCAAGTGGCAGATTTAAATATGACAAAAGTCATCCTACTTTTCTTCCCATTGACTGTAGGTCCAGATGAACCACTCTTAGGCAGAAAAAGTTACACATAAATTGTGTGCACAATAGTAAACATGCATAAATTGTTTTGTTCTCCAACTACAAGAAGTGGATAAGCTAGGAAAGGTTAGATGGTTGCTTCAATAAAACAAGTCCAGGCACAATAATAACACTGTATTTACAATATACCAGAAGTCAAATACAAGGGTGGACACAGTTAGAGCAGCTGACCACTGGCATAAAGTATCAAGAGAAGTGCTGGATAATTTTTTTTCCTGTAAATCAGAAAAAGGACAACGAGTTGTGTAGAGGGTGATAATTTAAGGTGAGAACTATAAAAGGTCCGACTAAAGGTGCTGTTAATCTTTTCTGGACTGATTGTCTGTTAATTAAACTCCTTGGATCAGGTTAGCTTATGCAAATGCTGATGACAATGGACTCCAAATACATCTTCAATGACTGCTCTGCTATTTCTTTCCAACACATTCCTGATAGGAAGCTGATTCCAACAAAAAAAAAAAGAAGAGCTTTTTTTAAAAAATTAAATTCAACAGCAAAATTCACTGACTGGTGAAGAAAACAAAATTTACTAATTCATGAGAAAAATTACTTTAAAAAGAGCCATAATATAATAATAGAGAAACTGCATAAGTGGTCAGAAGAACACTTTTGAGATTTTTTTTTTTATGTAATCAGTCAGTTCCTCATGTAAGACTGAGGCTGCCTGTAAACAAATCCACACTTAGATTGGTGTGATTCAAAAGAAAAATTTGCAACAGCTGTTGTGTGAATAGCACCGTTCTGAGATTTGAGTTCCTAGGCTGATTGCAGGCGAACATCTGGAAAATTGAATTGAATCCAAATCTACTAAAAATTACTGTGCCTGTTAGTTTGTTGTGTTCACTTCAGGAAATGAGCAATTTCATCATAATTTAAGGAATTTCATTGCACAGTTGGTGGCATATACATTGAAAGAATGAAGTAATCTCTATTTCTCTGCTATGGAGAAAACAATCTTTACAAACAGGGAAACTGTTCCACTTCCATCTCCAGACATCACTGTAAGATCCTTCTCATGGAGTCTGGGCAACCAAATGAAACCTGTGCTAACTGAAAAGTGAACTTATTTATGTGCACAGATACTGATTTGTTTAGACCTTTAATCAGTGAACTGAGTCCTGCTTCTGAAGTCAAGGTGGACTGAAGCCCACGCAATGTGCAAGGGATTGATTAATCCCCAAATGTGAGCGTGGGTTTTTTATGTCATGGAGCAAGAGAAAAGCAATCTTTTTTTTATTTTGAGATTTTCCTGTGCTTGGATTTTTTTTTGACCCATTTACCTCATCCAAGACTTTCAATACTAAGACAGCACATGGGATAATAGGTGTTCAAAAAGCTTGGTCTGAAAATATTCTTTGTCCTTGAGGAGGATGTCCCACTTCACTGGAGTTGGATCAGTGTCCTGCCATAAATACAAATTAATTTGGACCAAATTTTTTTTTTTTTCAATTTAAAATAGAATTTTAAATGAACCTTAAAACAAATTTTCATTTAGTGCATGATAATAACAACTTCAAAACAGTCCTCACAACAAGGGTATGAGCCAAAAAATGTTGAACTCTACCATCTGCCCATCTATGGACATTTCCCTGAAGGAGGTTCTGATGAAAGAGAAAGAGAGGAAGGAAGGAAGGAAGGAAGGAAGGAAGGAAGGAAGGAAGGAAGGAAGGAAGGAAGGAAGGAAGGAAGGAAGGAAGGAAGGAGAAGAAACAAACAAACAAACAAAGAGAAAAGAGAGAAAACAAAAAACCAAAAAACAAAACAAAACAAAACAGAAAAAAGAAAAAAGGGAAAAAAAAGAAAAAAAGAAAAAAACTCAGTCCTTGCTATTACAGCTTCAGCTTAGATGACAGGAATAAAATGATGGCCCCAGGATCTGCATGGAGTCATTCAAATGGCTTAATAACACAGGGGATAAATCACTATTATTATTATGAAACAGGAGACAGAGTTCTTTGGGACCGGGAACTGTGCAGCTCAGCTCCAACTGCTGTTCAACATTCAGAACTACCAACTTCATTTCCTCCTAGCACATAATAAATAACACATCTACCCAACATAAAAGCATTTTTATAATAGCAGTAAAGGAACTGCAGAGAGTGTGATTATCATGGACTAATAACACCCCGTAGAAGATATGCAGCACAGCCTGGAGATGACCTGGAAATGAGACTGTGGGTCACATAGCTGGTACTGTACCTGACCAGACATTGTCCTGTTTGAACCACGCTATCCCAAAGTGCTACCTCGTTTTAATATTCTCTCCCTCTGCCATGGTGATTTGCACAGAGTGAGCCCATTTAACATTGTTGGTTTCCTCTCTGTGCGATGGCTTCCAGCACAAGAGCTGAAAAGAATGCCGCGCTTTAATCCACGGCGCTGTTCATGCACCAGCTCACACTGCCTGTAGTATTTTCACAGCATCACACATCTCGAGGAAACAGAAGGGAAGCTCAGCTGGTCTCTTTTTAGTGATACTCTAGCTTTGCAGAGGTGATGACTGTACCCTCTAATGGGAGAGAAAGGGCTGCCTGGTGGTTAAAATATACAGCTGGCTATTAGCCAGATCAGATTTGCTCCATACATTTGCATAGATGTGTGGGACCAGTGGCTTCATGCTTCACTTGTGCTGCCTGTGAAGTGGATCCCATCTCATTCTGTTGCTTGTGTTTTACCCAGAACACATCCCACTACTGGTGTTTCACTACCTGATCGTGGCAGGGGAAATTCTTCTGGATGGGTACTCCATGAGGTGCTCATTCAGGGAGGAATGTCTCACAGGAGACATTTGCACATCCTATGAAACAATGAAAAATCATCCCAACAGCCCCACATCTGGTATCACTGGAAGGGAATGAATGGGAACACTAGAACCATCCTTTAATAAAAATCCTTCCCTCAATTATAGCCTCAAATAATATCCCTCGCACAAATTTTAGCAATGTATGAAAATCACATGAACTACGTAATTTCACACTAGCAAAGAGGCCAGGAAGGTTATATTCCTATGGTTTAAGTACCCTTTAATTGTATTCACCCTATAAATTACTTTATCTCCTCTATGATGGGTGTTTGATGACCAGAAAATAGCTGCAGTGGTCCAGAGCAGTCTTGTCTGACAGGAGGTTTTAATCTTCAAGTCAGGTTTGGTCTCCCTATAGCCTGGTGAATGCTCCTTAAGAGTGATGTGGAGCAAGAAAGCATTGTCAGCTTTAAACTTAAAGTTTTTCAGTCTGAAATTCAGCTTTTTATGGGATTTTATTGGACTTTTGGGACATCTTCTATAATCTTATTATTGCAGATCTAAGACAACACTGAGCAGAAGACAACAGCAGTCAGAGAAAAAAGACCAGCCACACCTTGATGGAAAAAAAACAAGTCTGTACTCTGATCCTCCTCAGCCATCTATGGGCAGTGAGCAGCAGAGCAGTAAAGATCTGTTTATTCAAAATAAAAATATTCTTCACCTTGCTTTACTTGACAGTTGTATTAAAAACTGGAAAAAAAGGTGCTAAGCTGTTCAGAAAGACCTTTTCTTTTAAAAGTTGTCTTACTAAAAGGAAATAAAATACAGGGTCTGGTTTGCACTTTTGTTCTGCTTGAATTAGGAAGTTTGATTTTCGAAGGAGAGAGGTGACTTAAATTACCTAAAGTGCCTGCCAACCTCATTCTCCTGAAAGTTACAATTTGGCCATTTTAGCACAATTTAAAAAATGTAGGGGTGCAATAAGCAAGAGTATATTTGTCTTATACCAAACAGTTTTGCACATTGTCTGTAAGTATTTAACAGTTTTGAGATAGAGCAAGATGAATGTACATCAAAAGGACAAAAAGGTCTTAATAATAATTTCTTTTGATGCGATTACACATTGTAGGGACTATTCAGATACCCATCAAAATGAATAGTGAATTTTCTTGGAAAGAATGAAGAGACATAAGGCAAGGCAGAACTATGGTGAGCTGGGGACTCAGCTCAGCCTGAAAAGAAGTATGATATAATGCAAGAAATAAATAAGAAGGAAAGGGAAAGGAAGTAAAATTATATAATTCAGAGGTGCAAGGCAATCCCAAACGCACTGCAGAGGGAACAGATTGTCAGTCCCTGAGGGAAGGAAGCAAAGGAAGCCACTATATGCAAATGAGCACGATCATTTATGCAAATTGTATTTACAATTGGTCACAGAATTTTGTGGGCCCAGATGATTTCTGTGAGGAGCAAAACAGCAGGATCCGGGTTAAATTAATATACTAATCTTTCTAATCTAATCAGGGGTTTTTGTGGGTGTTTTTCCCCCCACAATATAGAGATGTAAGATACTGGATTGGGACAAATATTTATCAGGATGTTGTTTCCATAGTAGCTACAACAGATGCCCAGAAGAGTGAAAAAAAAGCCTGGGGTGTGCGAAAAGGGCATTGTGATCCCCCTGGGACAACTTTCCAGCAGTAAGTATTACAGAGAATGCTGAACTGGAGGCCACAGATGGGCTGCTGTGTTTAATAGCAGCTCGATCTGTGGACTTCCATGGATGTCTAATCTCTTCTTTGAACCTGTGGATAATTTTTTATTTCTGGAAAATTCTGTGACAACTTCACAGTTCAATGTGCAGCATAGAAAAAAACCCCAAATGAAACCAAAACCACAACAAGAAAAACAAACGAACGAAAAACCAAAATCAAAACCAACCAACCAAACAAAAACAAACAAAAAAAAAAAAACAAAGCAAAGCAAAAGAAACCTAAAGAAAGCTCACCTTTTAAATTTTCTGTCTAACCATTTCCTTTGGAGTCTTGAAGATATTGTTCTGTGAAAAAGGGAATTATTTCCCCTCCCTAGTTTCTTCACACCATTCCTGATTCTATAGATCTCTGTTATATCCACCATAACAGTTTATTTTCATTTTCTAGTGGGTGTTTTATGCCCTTGATTGTCTTTGTCACCTTCTCTCTATGTCTTCCAGTTCTACTATAACCTTTGCAAGACAATGTGATAGTATATTCCATTCAGAATGCATGAATGAAATACAGTGATACAAATCTTATTTGGAGCCATCAATGAATATGTATAGTTAGGGTTATTTTTCCACATGTACATTACTTTGCATTTGTAGAAATTAAATTTTCTCAACCATTTCATTATCCAGTTAGACGGTACCTCAAGATAATTCTGTGACTCTTTGCA
Organism: Corvus cornix cornix; assembly: GCF_000738735.6. Lineage (NCBI taxonomy): Eukaryota > Metazoa > Chordata > Aves > Passeriformes > Corvidae > Corvus > Corvus cornix. The sequence continues at coordinate 20,644,129 of NC_046357.1, read as the reverse complement.
GTCAGTATTAGATTTGACTGCCCTGTATAATTTTTAACACCTGCAAGTGCTGTTCCTTTTTCAGATTACATGTGGATACTTTGAAGAACAGTGGGCACAGAGTGGCTCATGGGGACACCATCTGCTGAATTCTCCCCACTGAAAAATTAAATTATGTGCTCCCACTACTTGTTTCCTTACCTCTTAACCACTCCTAAGAGGAGAAATTTTCAGCCTTTGATAATGTACTCCGTGCAGGAGCGGCTTTTAAACCTGCTGGAGAATGATGGTGTTGTTCTGAGAGCAGTGGATTTCTCACTATGTGGTCCTGCCTGGGGGGAACATTAGGTGTCCCCAGCCGAGACATAGCTGAGGAGTCCAGCAGCACTACCTGCCCACCAGTGGTCACTGAGCAGGAGTGGCTGTGACCGCCACACCCTCTCTTCTCTGCTCTGCACAGCCAGCTGCCAACAGCCAACATGGGGACACCGGCCTGTCCTCTGAGAGGGGTCGGGAGAGAGGCAGGTGCACACATGGAATATCTGTGACAGAGCATGAGACCATCCACATCACCCACCATCAGGTCTGCTGGTGCACACTAAGGTGCACGTCTGATGAGGAGCAGCTGGGGTAGTTGGAGGGGCTCAGCCTGGAGCAAAGGAGGCTCAGGGGGGACCTTGTGGCTTTGCAAAACTCCCTGACAGGAGGAAGCAGCCAGGGGTATTGGGGTCTGCTCTGAGGTAACAGGGACAGGGGAGGAAACAGCCTCAAGCTGTGCCAGGGGAGGTTTAGACTGGATATTGGGAAAAAGTTCTTCAACAGAAAGTTTTTCAGCCCTGGCACAGTCTGCCCAGGGCGGTGGTGGAGTCCCCACCCTGGAGGGATTTCAAAGATGTGTCAATGTGACATTTGGAGACATGGTTTAATGATGGGCTTGGCAGTGCTGGGGCATGGCTGGACTGATGACCTTAGAGGTCTTTTCCAACCCAAATGATTCTATGATCCTCTGATTCCATGATTTCGATTGCCACCAAATAAGGTTAGCTAAGTTTGTCAACAGTTGCCTTTTCATCCGATGGACTTACCACGAGCTGTTGATCTATTTGTAGTTGCTAATGCATGAGATAATCCTTCTCACCCAACTGTAACTGGGTGTTGACACTGGACAGAAATTGGTTCCCCCTGGAAAGTCTCTGAAGTTGTGCTGGTTTTCAACTGATAAAGGTCAGGGTAGATTTGATACCTTGACATGAAATCAGCTTAAGTGAGGATAACTTTCAAGCCTCAAATTTCTCAAGTCTTCCAAGGCAGAAAACACACTTTTGTACATGTGGCAGTATGTAGAAGCATTTAATATGGCATTCCTTTTGTACCAGATCTGCAGACTACTGGAAGTTTTCTGAGAGAGCTGAAACTGAGCTCCAGGATGTGGGAATTTGACTTGGCTTTGAGGAGATCCCACCAGTTATCCCATTTTCAGAAGGACTTGAGAACATGGTCAGCTTTACCTGGCTTTGGGCACAGATTAGCAGAAACTAATCCTCATAACTGCAATCAATACCAAGAGTCTCAGTGATACACAAGAGGCATATTCCTAGATCCTGAACTCCTTAATATGACTGCCATCTCTATTCCTTGCACAACTTTCACATTACTTTACTTACAGAAAAACCCCACATGGGGCTGATTCCTCCTTATTTTTATTTAGATGGGCATTGTTTCTCATTAAAAATAAAAATCTCTTATGATAACAGTCACATGTGGGTGTAAGAGCAAAGAAAACAAAGTCAACATGTACCCTTGGCTGCATTTTTCTCTCCCAGGAAGAAAAATGTATTAGATCTTTACCACATGATGAACAGAGAAACAGCACCATGTTGACTGAAGCTACTCCTGATTTACACCAGGGAGGGGAACAAACAGCTACTCACAGAGCTGGCAAGGAGAAAAGCAAAATACAAAAGTGTTGGAGCTGACAACAGCCATGCTTTGTTTCTGGTCAGCATCACCAGATAGTGACTGCTTCAGGCTGTGCTCACCCCTTTTGAAGGAAACACACAGAATTTGTGAGCTGCAACAGATCCCAGCAGGCTGAACAGAGAAGCAGCAGATCTTCTGATCCCTCCCTTTGCTGGTTGCTGATCCATGTTCTTACTCTGGGTTAATTATGCCCATATTTTTGTATCCAACAGAAGCTCCTCATGTTTAACATGTTCTCTAAATCTGGCTGTGCATCTTTTCCATGGTCTCTTCTGGTTGCCTTTGTGTAGAAGGTGCTGAGAATTTTCTTGTCTGCCTGTATTGACGCCTTAAGTTTTAACTTCTATATTTTTCAAATCCTCTACTGCTTAGTGTGTGACTCTGAAGTTCCTTGTAGCCTGTTAATTTCTGCTCTCTCATGCTAGGTAGACATAACAAAGCCTCTCTGGGTCTGCTCTTCAAGGACACCCAGACCATCCTAAGCCCAAAAAGTGTAAACCAAAAGCTTCTAAAGGGAGAGGCAAGCTGAGGGGAATTACATCTTTAAACTGAAGCTTTAATTGGAGAATTAACCCTGATATGCAAACGAACCAAACCTATAAAAGTGTGAAGAACTCATGACTTGTCGTCCATCTTGGGGTCCATCTTGGCAATAGCCTCTGGACTCCCCAGTGTGTACCTCTGAAGGCCCTTCAAAGAAATACCTACTTTTATTCTCTTATTCTTGTCTAGTCTCTGGTTTTAGGTGGCCACTTCAGGCATCAGTATCATCTCAAGGACCAGATAAGTGATGTTTGTGCATTCTCTCATTTTGCAAGCACCTATAATGTCTATACCAGGGTTACGGCAGCAGGGATACACAACCCTACTGCTAAGCCAAAAATAGTCAGTAAATGTCAGTTGGAAAAAACTCACCAATGAAAAGTGGTTTTGACTAAAATCCACTGTAGACAGAGGATGTTAACTTTGGTTGAGCATATTCTGTGTTTAGGTTAAACAGTTACCTTCTCTGAAATTTCTGAAAAATCATGGTTGGGAGATTGTGTATTTTCCTTCTTTTCTTTTTTCTTTCCTTTTTTTTCTTTTCTTTTCTTTTCTTTTCTTTTCTTTTCTTTTCTTTTCTTTTCTTTTCTTTTCTTTTCTTTTCTTTCTTTTCTTTCTTTTCTTTTCTTTTCTTTCTTTCTTTTCTTCTTTCTTTTCTTTTCTCTTTTCTTTTCTTTTCTTTTCTTTTCTTTTCTTTTCTTTTCTTTTCTTTTCTTTTCTTTTCTTTTCTTTTCTTTTCTTTTCTTTTCTTTTCTTTTTTTCTCTTTAGGAAAATAAAAATAACTATATATTTCCTTATGTCCTGAAGGACAAATAGACAAACTGTGGCTGGATATATAGAGGATGGGACAGGATTTCTCAGGCTTTGGACTTATAACTGCATTAGAACTAGTGGAGGAAGAAATTGTTGTCCTCTCACCTCTTCTACCCTCAAACCCTGGCAGGTGCTCATTTTTGGAGGCATGAGAAAATTCTGGTTGTCTCCTCTAGCTGGAAAAAGATGCAGAAGCACCACTCAAAAGACAGGACTGTGTGATACTCATAGCCAAAATTTAAAAAAAATGCTGTCATTAGTGTTATTTCAAGGATATTGTAATAATTTATCTTTTTTTTTTTTTTTTTTTTTGTCACTTATAAAGAAACTCATGATGGAACTATCTGTCCCTTCCTTGCTCCAGTATAATCTGGAAAGGAAGTTCTCTGAGCAAGAAAACAAAGTCTAACATTATGGTCTGTGAGTCTTACACATTTCTTGACATCATTAAGCTTGGCTAACTGCACTGGTTTTAAATAAATTCATGGTAATGATGATGACCTTTAAGTCTGGGATAACCCATGGAACTACTGGAGCAACTTCTGTAGAGATGTCATTAGCAGAGCTTTATCAAAAACTCGTCTTGCTGTGGAGGCTTGTGGTGGGAGAATTCCACCCTAAAGAGCCATATGAGAGGTTCTAACAGCTCTGAAGGAAACCATCCAATGGGTGTGCTGCCAGCCATTGCATAAATGAAAGGAAAGGAATTGTAAAAAGAGCTTTGCATTTCACTGGTGACAGTAGTGCGAGCTGGCTGAGACAGAGGAAGAATTTACTCAATTTCATAATTTACTTGTTAATAATTCATTAGCTATGACAGTGGCAATTAAGCCCCAGACTAGTTTTTCCTGTTCTTTCATCTTTCAGCCTGCAAAGATGGACTCTGGCTAATCCATTCCTAGGGATCTTCTATCTAATTTTCATTTCTCTTTCCCCCTTTCATCCATTGCAGCTCTAGTTCCACTTCCAATTACATTCAATTCTTCACAGCTTCCTTTCCCAGCTACATACTATTATTGCTCTTTTGTTTTCCAATGTGATCCTCCTAGCACCTTCCTGACATTATCACCCACTTTGTTGCAAGAAGCCTGGCCCTTGCTCCATCATGCTCTTAATTGGCTTTTGACCTTCCCATAGCACTCTGCCCTGCCTGTTTGTAACCCTGATCTCTTCCAGCTTTCACATTCTGAATTTCCTTCTCTTCAGTTGTTTTCCTTAAAGTATTACCTTCTTTGAATCCCTTCTTCTCAGCTTAATCAAGGTTATTTTTTTCTGTATCTGTGTAGATGGCATCCATTCCACCTCTCCTTTTCAAAGCTAAAAGAGAGCATTGTACTGTAATAAAATGCAGTCAGTTTGATGTGCTGCATTTTGGAGAATTTGTGTGATAGTCAGTCCTTAGGTCTCAGCCTAAAACCAGTTAATTTAGCTAAATACACAGTATTCTCTCAGAAGAGGATAATGTAACATGTTGAAAGCGTCAGTAAAACAAAGGAAATAATCAAGAGTGGAAAATATCTCTGAGTGTTTTTCTGAAACTCAGAAATAATACATGCCTATCTTGCACACCGTTTGTTTTGTCCTCTGTTTTCATTACTTACATGCAGATATGAAACATAATTTCAGCTCTGCTGTGCTTTTTCTGTATCTCCTTATAACCAGAAATACAAATAAGTTGTAGTTCTTCCCGTGTCTGGATCACACAGAAAACATCTTGGGTGCTATACCCAGCACCAATGACATAGAGATATATTTATTTATAACAGAGTTTTCTCTGACAGTGGGTAAAAAAATAACACTTTCTCCTACTTCAAGCAAAACTGGACAATAACAGGTTCAGGAACTGCCTATTCTAATTTTCCAGGACAGGATCTTCCTGTCTGGGTATTTATACAGCAGCTACCACAGTGGTATCTAAACCCCCTATTGATTTATTAAAGTGCACTCATAAAGCACTCTGTATTTTTTTTTCCTTTCTCTGTTATTTTATGTGGTGTTATTGTGGGAAAGCGAGGTCAATGGAAGAATGTTTTACATTTTGTTCTGAATCTGCTGAGGTTTACAGTCACCCTGATGTTTTCCAGAAGGAACTATCAGAATGTGGACCAGTAGCCAAAAAACCTTTTTCTCCTTCTTTCATGAGTTTCATTCTAGATTGTTGTGAGGAGTAGAGCTCCCCTCTGCGATCTCTCTGATAATGTGGATAAAGCAATATGAGATTTTTGGAAACTGAGAAGAAAATTCTTGATTTCATGTAATAAGTCATCAGTGTCAGCTCAAATACCAGTTTACTTCCAGCTGTTGCTTGTTCAGGGGATGGATTGCTGTGTTTTCCATCAGCTGAAGGGTGTGTTTTGCTTCATTAATTTTTTTTTTTAAGCTTTTCCATCTCAGTTTGATAGAGTCACCAAAGTAAGGAGGTGTGGGGCTGGGTAGGCAGGTGTGTCACTATTTGAAGATGCAGCCAGAGCTCACAAAATGAAGGGCAGTAGAAATGTGGTAGAGCCTGAGACATTCTGGGCACCCACAGTGCATGCAAGGAGTACGAGGAAGCACCTTCTCTTTAGAGAAGGTGAAAAACAGCAGCAATCTTGAATGGAATGGGAATACCACTGGAAGGAAAGCATTACATCCATTTTTCTGAGCTCTAGCCAAAAAACAACTGTTCTTCAGTTGTTGAGTTGTTCTTTAACTGTGAAGCCAAGAGACGTAACAACTGGAGTACTTTCCAGGAATGGCAATATTTGAATGAGGTGATCCAAGGATAAAACCTGTTCATGTGTTCCTGGCATTCCTGTCCATGATATCTCAGAATCTCCACTTCACAGGGAGGTTGGACAGGATGAGGCTGAAACCGGGGTCCAAATGGAACTGTGCACAGTTGTAGTCTGGAATGAAGGGGGCAAAGAGTAGTTACAGGAAGGTGTGATACATGGCCAAGCTATGGTGTTATGGCAGCAGAATCACAGTTCTACTGTGCCATGTAGGGGTGCAGACAAGGTAATTGTAATTGTAATGGATGGATGGATGGATGGATAAATGACAAGTCTGGTGCTTTTCATCACCATTGCTAATAGCGATTTCTAACCACTACAGCGTCGCTCCAAAGATCTGCAGTAAAATCCAGACCCTGCCTGGCCCTGCAAAAACTGATCCCTGTCCATGACATGCCATAGGAAGGGAAATTATTTATCAGTGACACGACTAGTTTCTGCAGACATTCCTATCTGTCCTCAGAACTTCCAGAATCCTGACTGACTCTCTGGTAAGCTCTCTGCCATGCTGGTAAGGATGGGATGGGAGAGGAAATCCGTAGGGAAAGTGTGTCACTACTGGGCAGAGCTGGTTAGTATAGCATTGCAGGAGAGTTCTGAGCTATGTACATGGACAAGATAACCCAAGGACGCTTTTTGTAGACAGAAGCAGCATTCAGAATATTCTAGGGCATCCAGAATATATTTGCCTGAAACTTGCATATGTGAAAACCAAAGCAAACCTGTGATATTTAAAGTCCATAAATATTTTTGGGCATTTTAAAACAAATTCAAATTAAATTGGTACCTGAAAAACCCAATATGTTGCAAATTAGAACTTCCATAAGCAAAAACTACTCCAGTAATTTTTTTTTTCTTTTGGAATTACTATGTATTAACTGCAGCCAGCACTTGTTCATCACTGTGCTGTGCTGATACTGGAACAGACATAAATATAATCAAATCCAGGTTTCTTTTTTTCTCTCCCCTTCATTTCCATTCTGACCAACCCATTTTAATTCAGTCTGTATGAATGAAGTTCAGCCATTAATTTTATATAACCTGATCTGTGCCATGGAATAAATAATACAGTATTTGTTGCCAAATTAGAACACTCTAACTGAAATAGATATGTGCATTTAGTGAAGCCAAGCCATAATTTGCTCAAACCAATATTAGTAGGCAGCCAACATATGGGATTTTAAACCCAAAGTACATTTGTAGATGAGCTTTTATAATGCAAATGGATATACATTTTTCCAAAGCAGTGTATATTCAATAAAACCCACCAGCTTCCTGAGTGTCAGCTGACACAGCAGTGGATAACGTGTTATCTTTCCTCTTTTCAAATTCATGTTTATTGAACATCTTTCTATATTTGTTTAGTTTGATTTATTTTGTTTCTGATAGAAACACTTTCAAAAGCAGAATTCTTGCCTGTGATACCAGGTTCATTCCGCAATTTCTCGGTAGTAGTCCAACGTTATAAATTAATCTGGAAGGAAAGGCAAATTTCCAATACATACCTGTAATTATTTTGCTGTCCTCTCTATCCTTGACATCTGTGCATTCTGAAATAGTCATGGAATGGAACCAGCTAAAGGAAAAGCTTTTAGAAAAGAGGTGCTGAGACATTTCTACCTGGTTGTTCTGAATGTGGTAACTTATTTTGAGCACTGATCTGCACAAGCAAAACTGTTATTATCTTGACTGAATACACTAATCCAGAAAAGTGCTTTTATCACTCACATTTTCAGCTGCTGAGAGTTGTATTTTTGCATCTCTTGCAGGTTCTGCTGCTAGATGAAAAAGTTGAACTGTTTTGGTGCAGTTCACCAACACCAGAAATCTGCAGCTCTCGGTAATTTCTGAGGATGCGAGAATTAAAGTCAGTGGTAATAAACTGTGTAATTGTATGGCTGCATAGTGAAATTGCTTTCTTGCTCCAGGTGTGTTCCACTTATCTGCCTGGTGAGAACGAACAGCCAGCCCTCCCTGCATACGTGTCACTGAGCCTGTAAAACATGATCAGACACATTGCGCTTGAGCAGACCTTTTGAGTTTCAGATTTCTGGATATATAATATCAGACTAAAATAAACACACAGGGTTGACCACTGAAACCTTGGGCTGCCTGTCCTTCAGGACATTCCCCAAAAGTTCGGTGAAGGAAAATGTGAAGCCTCCAGTGACTCCAACCAGCCTTGGCTCTTCCCCCAGATTTTGATGTCCGGCATGTGTTACAGCAGAGGAGGCTTATGGATACAAGAGACCCAACTGAGCCGAGCAGACAGAGATATATTCCAGCTAAACTACATTACAGTTTTCCCTCACTTTCAAATGACATGAAAATTTAATTTCATTTCTAAGGTATAAAACCTGCTGGTATCTCTCATCAGTTTTGCTGTGCAGAAAAGTTAAAGAGGTTGTTTAATTTTGACATAATAAAACTAAAAGCTCGTTGTGGGTGACTTTGTTGTAGTTGCAAGATGATTGCCTCACTTTGCAGAGCTTGCTTGGAGGTAACTGCTGCTTTGACAGCAAATAAATCAGTACAATTATACAAACAGAAAGGTGGGGACAGAGTTTGTTGCAATAGGACAAGTGGCAATGGTTTTAACCTAAAAGAGAGTAGAGTTAGGTTAGATTTTTACAATGAGGGTAGTGAAGTGCTGGCAGAGGTTACCCAGAGAGGTAGTGGATGTCCCATCCCTGGAAACATGGAAGGCCAGGTTGGACAGGACTCTGATCTAGTTGAAGACGTCCCTGCTCATTGTGGGGGAGTTGGACTAAATGATCTTTAATGTCCTTTCCAACCCCTCCTGTGACTCCATTATTCTATGAAACTCCATCATGAATCCCTTCATCCATGTTCTCAAAGAATATTTATATGCTGTTCTACCACATGAATTTCCCCGTCATAATAATTACTTGTACCCAAAACAACTGTGTACTTAAAGTACTGAGAGTTTTAATGACAGTCATCACAAGCTTAAACTGAGCGCTGAAGTGGAAACAACAAAGAAGATCATTCCTTTATCTTTCATTTCTTTATCTTTCCATTTCATGGAAATCAGGCTAGTTACCAAACCATATATGTTTGAACTGATGATCATCTGACCTACTTTCACATTTCTGCTCTAAACTGTCTGCATCTAAACTAAATGTCCTAATTCATACTGTAATCAGTGGAGGCAGTCAATATGGATAATATGGCTCAGAGATGTAGAATCATGGGACTTCCCTCAATGCAGGTCATCTCATCTTGTTTTAGGATGGGAGGAGACAAATTTTCCTGACCATTAAGTTTCTGTTTCACAATGTTACTGAGAAATGAGAGCAGTAAGGCAGGATAAAGAGTACACTTGTTTGGAAAGATTAGGGTGAAATACAGACCTCATGGAAGATTCAGGTGAAATTCATGCTGATTTTAGTCCCCAGACATGCTTTAGTTCTCAGGAAACATCAGCCTTCTGACTATTCTTGCTCTACAATACTACACTGACACTGCTGGGACTATGCCAGCATCCTCACATGAGGGTTTGCCCCTGAATTACCCATTTATGGCATGAGGACAAGCAGTAATAGTGCAAACCCACATTAAAGGAGGACATTTGTTTCTTATGAAATCAGTTAACAGACACAAAACCCACTTGAAATTAATAGAAACTAATTGAAAGTAATGGAGAATTACCTGAAAATGTAGCACAAGATGAAATTAATTGAAGATAATTGATAGTGACTGGAATTAATAAAAAATTGAAACAAATTGGGCTTAATTGAAATTTATTGAAAATGAATTAAATGCAATAACTCAAAACCTATTAAATTTAATAGAATCTAATTCATATTAAATTTATGCAATGTTTAATAGTAACTTAGCATTCTTAAAAGGGATTTTTATTGGATGTTTTATTTGTATAATACTATTCTAATATAAGAGTAAGAATAAATTTTAAAGGAAAAGAATGATGCTGAGCATAGAAACTCTAGACTCTTTTTGGAACACTATGGGAATAGTGTGTGATTCTGATAACAAAAGTTCCTGACAGGATTTAGTAGGATTAAAATAAAGTCCTATGGATTTTATCTCATGGCTGAGACTTTTATTAGAGTTTAACGAGAACGTTCTACCCATTAAGATGTTGGCTTTGATTTGATAAATAACTCTTTGACCAGATACTGAATCCAGCATCTGTCTTCTTTTTGATTGTACTGTGAGAACCCGTACTAGTTTTCTTTAACGATGAAGCATTTTAAGTCTTATGAGCTTCCTTACAGATTTCCTTCTGTTATATCACCACTGTTTTTACCAAATCTTTCCATGTCCCTCAGTGTTGGTCAGCTGAAAGAACTGAATACTTTTCCACATAAGCCCATATATTCAGCGTTTGAATTATGCTCTTCGTGGATGTGTGTTCTTGCTGGAACTTGCAGGAAGGTGAAGGAAAAGGTGAAATAGTTTTCTTACTGAACTGACACCGAGCTCCTATTATTTCAAGAATGTAAAAGACAAAGAAAGCAAAAAAATCAGAAAAAAAATATAAAACCAGAACATAATGCATATTGAGTATTTCTCAAACTAATAAAAGTACTTAAAGTATTTCTACAGGTTCTATTTCACATTAAGACATAATGCATAAGTGTACGTGGAAGACCAATATCTCTTAAGAAAGCTGGAAAAGCAGACATTGCTTTTGAAAAACGAACATATGTCCCTGCTATAGTAAAAAAAAAGAAAAAGAATACTGATAGCTAAACACTTATAAATGCTTAACAGAGGCTTGGGAGTATTGGTGGTGGGAAATGAATCCAGATTTCCTATTTACGCCTGTGCAAATTCCTACTGTTTGTACATATCTGCCAATTTGCTGGAAAAGTTAGGCAAAAGTAGCAGAAATCCTTTACTTCATTAATCTTTCTTTGTGGCATGTACATGACTCGTGAAGTTTAATCCTAGTTTTAGCAGGCAAAAAAGTTGGGATTCAACAGACAGACTAGGATAGAAAATTTAAAAAGCTGAATATAGGTTTTCACAAACATGCTTCTGGCATCACTTCCACTGTAGCCATTGGAGATCTAGTCAGTACAGTGAATGGAGACACTCAGCTGACTAAATGCAGGTCATTATCTCCTTTAGATCGGGTTGACTAGATCTCTGCACCCACTGAACATCTTGGGGCTTGATTCTGTCCTACACATAGCACTGAATGCCATTCAGAACATGTTGGGCTCCAGGTTATCTGTGGCACACATCACTCAGGATCTACAGGGTACTTTTGGTCAGCTGGAGATCATGCAGGGTGCTTTAGGAATCTCAAAGAGTATTCAGTGTTTGTGCCAAAGCTGCTGAGTCATGTCCCTGTCTGCAATGAAAATGCACACACTGAGGTCACAATTAGTTATCTACATGCCAATCTCTAAATTTATGTACTTTAACCAACAGGTTGAATCATACCACTAGATGAACATGGTCATTAAAATCAGATTAGAGTGTACTCCATGCACTCCAGAAAGAATTTTTTTTGGGAAATACGTTTGTTTATACTAAAGCATAGGGATGCTTTCTGGCAAGAAGGACAAATAAAAAAGAAAGGAAGAAGTTGAGAGGACTGTGGAAGAAAAGAAGAGGCATAAAAAAAGGAGCAAAGAAAAGTTGGAGACAGAAGAAGGATAAACAAAAGAAGAAGCTAGAAGGAATGAGAACTGGATGAATAGACGCTCTACAATTGCCACCCTGTCTGTACAAAACAGGTTTCGTGTATTCTCTGACAAATTCCCAAGAATTTGCTGTGACATCTCTAACTGGTTGTGTATTGTGCTACAGGTCGGATGTTAGCAGGAGCCAGGCAAAACTGCCTCCACCTTAAAGCACCTTAAATAGCCTTAGTAGCAGTTGTCAGGGAAGTTCTGATGGGAAACAAAGCACATTGTGAAGCTCTGGAGAGTACAGTGAAATGCACCTCAGGAATGAAACCTGAAACTAAAATCCATCTATCCCCATTTGTCACTGTGAGTAAGTTAATGGCCTGCTCTGCCTGATGCAGTACAGGAGACAAAGCCTCTTTGATTTACTGATTATTTAGGTAATGTTTGAGCCACATGCACTGCTAGGTAACACTATGTATTCTCCCTGCCCCCTACAGCCTATTTACTGACTTCTGGCTTCCTGCTGAGACATGATTTTCTTTGATTAAGCACTTCACTTTAATTGTAAAATGGAAACAGCAATGTAAGACATGTAATCCTTCTGAGCCGAGAAAAAAACATCAAGTAACTTTTGGGTGGGAAAGGGCACATAAATTGATTTTCATGTCCCGTGTTCAACTAGAAACATGTGGGATGGTAGAAGAGAGGAAAATAAATTGAATCCTTTGAGTATTTAAATTGGTCTGTGTAACCTCTTGCAGTGCTGCACTGCCTTCCCACCACACAATCTGTGTTTATCTTCTGATCTGTTCCTCCTGGAAAGAGTTTGGGAGCATCATCTTGTTAATTCCCATCAACAGATGTTGGATCCTCTCTCAACATACATAAAGGTTGCCTATCTTGTTGCCCATCAGATTAGTCACTGGCTTAAATTTTTTAGGCCTTCCATTAAATTAAAAATGTCTTAAAAGGAGTGAATGGAGGATAATTGAATGGACTTCTGAATATAACATATACCAGAGATCTGGCTAATTAGAATTTGCACAAAAATAAGGCAAATAGCCTGAAACAAATAACAAACAAGATTCTGCTGATGGAAAGATTTTGTTTCCCCTCTTGCATTCTGTGCGGAAAAAGAAAACAAAACTTGTTTATCAGATCACAGAATCACAGGTTTGGGCTGGGAGAGACCTCAAAGATGATCTCATTCCAACACCCTGCCATTGGCAGGGACACCTTCTACTAGACCAGGTTGCTCCAAGCCCCATCCAACTTGGCCAATCCACCACCAGGGATGGGGCAGCCACAGCTTCTCTGGGCAGCCTGTGCCAGGGCCTCACCTCCCTCACAGCCAAGAATTTCTTCCTAACACCTAATGTAAAACAGTCCTCCTTCAGGTTAAGACCATTCACCCTTGTCCTGTCCCTCCACCCCTTGTCCCAAGTCCCTCTCCAGCTTTCCTAGAGCACCTTTGGGCACTGGAAGAAGCTCTGGGGTCTCCCTGGACCCTCCTCTTCTCAAAGGGAACATCCCCAGCTCTCCCAGCCTGATTGCAGAGCAGATGGGCTCCAAGCCCTTGGAACATCATTGTGATTTCCTCTGGACTTGCTCCAGCAGCTCCATGTCCTTCTTATGTTGGGGGCCCCAGAACTGGAGGCAGCTCTGGAGGTGGGGTCTCACGAAAGTGGAGCAGAGGGGCAGAATCCCCTCCCTTGATCGGCTGCCCCCACCCCTTTGGATGCAGCCAAGACATGGTTGGTTTCTAGGATTCCATTAAGAGACCTGTAAGAACATTTGGGAGGAGGGAGAAAACATGATGTAAGAATCATGAGTGTGGTAGATCATCCAGAAATATATACTGCAACAGTTTTGTGAGCAATAAAAGCATGTTGCATATTTAATGTATTTCTCAGTCCAGTCTGGTTTTTTACCAAATGGCCTTGATTGGCCAAGGAGGTTTCTGACGAGATGGGTCAGCTTTTGTGATTAGCTCTGCTCATTCAAAACTGCTGTTTAGATATTCTGAACTGTCACATCGCATCCTAGCATGAAAATACTCCTTTGCCCTTTCCCATAAATCTTGGATTACATTGTAAGACAGCTCAACATTATTCAGTATCAGCTTCTTCCTCCTTGTTCTTCTTTTCCTTGTATTTATTTATTTATATCCTGATAATAACTTCCTTGGGGGCATTGTATAGTCAAGACATGTATTTTGACTTTCTCCTTTCCCCAGGAGTGCAATTGCCTTGTGGTAATTATAAGATGTCGTCTGTTATTATGAAGGTGCCTTATTGCTCAAACACATCAGGGATATCTGATAATGTAATTACTTCACCTTATAAAACTGTTATAAATCATGTATGGGGAACATTTTTTCATATTAAGGCTGTCTGAAGAATTGTCACATTGGAATGGGGATATCACAATATGGCTAGCACTGTGTTTTGTAGGCCCATGGTAGGCAATGCCAGTATTAAAATATTTGACAAATTCAGAAAGCATGACTTCTTTATAAAGGCCTAGGAGAACAGATTATCATCTAAGTGGGCATATTCCATACCTATGTCTTCTGAGACATGAATAACTGCTGCAGATTTGTGTTTTTCTTTTTTTTTTTACTTCACTTTTCTCCTTCCTCCTCTAACTTCCCATCTTTCCTGAGTGCAGTATAATTGTTATAAAAGCAAATCAATAAGCACTTGAAACATTGGCCATTGTACAAAGAATTGTGCTTCTATTGGCCATTACTTTAATAACAGCTAATGATTATTTCTCCCTCTTTCAGCTTCTGAGGTTTCCTGGCACTTTATTGATTAGAGCCCTTGACAGAGTTCAGATTATAATTAAAAATCATCAATGAGCAAACAGAATGCAGTTCTACTTAGCAATCAACTGAACAGATAATCACTAGGTAAGTTGATGTGACCACAAAATATTTCCAATAGATCCAGGTAGAGAATAAATGAAAGTCACTTGATGGGTCACAATTCAGTAGTGCTTCACTGAATCTCAGATAAAGGCTTTTGTATCCTAAGTAAATATGTAGTATTAAATAGGTAAGTATCCTAGGTAAATAGGTAGCTCTAAATCAAACTGTCTCACAACCAGGGTTCTTGACTAGTAAAATCACAGAATGCTTTGGGTTGGAAGGGATCCTAAAGCTCATCCCGTTCCCCCCCCGCCATGGGCAGGAACACCTTCCATTATCCCAGGTTGCTCCAAGCCCCGTCCAACCTGTCCTGGGACACATTCAGATATGGGGCAGCCACAGCTCCTCTGGGCAACCTGTGCAATTGTCTCACCACACTCACAGTAAAGATTTTTCCTAATATCTAACCTAAATTTCCCCTTCTTTCAGTCTAATGCCTTTAGTCCTTGTCCTGTCACTACAGTTTCTGATGAAGAGCCCCTGCCCAGCTTCCCTGTAGGCCTCCTTCAAATACTGGAAGGTTCTGTGAGGTCTCCATGCTCCTCTTCTCCAGGCTGAACACCCCCAACTTTCTCATCCTGTCTTCATACAGGAGGTGCTCCCATCCTCTTATCAAGTTCCCGATCTCCTCAGCAGGGCTTGCTCCAAGAGTTCCACATCCTTCTTGCATTGGGGGCACCAGATCTGAACACAGTACTCCAGCTGGGATTTCATAGGAACAAAGTGGGAAAATCATCTCCCTGGACCTGCTATCCACACTCCGTTGGATGCAACCCAGGATACATTTGGCTTTCTGGGCTCCGAGTGCACACAGCTGGCTCATGAGTTTTTCATCAACCATTACCCACAAGTCTTCCTCTGTAGGGCTAGGCTCAATAAAATGCTACTGCGGTGGACCAAGTTTTGCGGCATTATACCCCTCCAGGATTTGGTCCAAAAATGCAAGACTAGGTTTGTTAATGTGACAGGCAAGAATATAAAGCACTAAAACCAGGGAGAGAACGTCTTTTGGATGCTCCTGGCACTGTGTATCTGCTTCTGGAAGTATGACCTTGAGGTCAGCTCAGCATTCACCTGTTAACTATACCCAGGTGGCATGTTGCAGAAGCAGGAGCTGTTTTCTGGAAGGGGCAAAGTGAAATGTCTGCTATGAAATTCTCCTGTGGATCTAGGATCGAGTAAGGGGGAAGCAGGAAGAAAACTTACAAGCCTGTGGTTGTATAGGGAGGACAGGAATAAGCATCAGTTCAGTACATGGATTTGGAACATAAAAACCTCAGAAAGGTTCTGACCAAATTCAGCTACAAATTTAGTTGGTAAACTGATATTTACACCACTAAGTATATGGAAGCAATCTAATTTAATGAGAAGGAGTGGATAAAGACTCTAGAGACTTGAACTCTTTCACACCTGATGCTTTATGATCTTCCTTCTCTACCCATTACCTCTTTCCATAATAAGTGCCCACATCTGAAAGGTAAATCCTGGCTACCATAATGTATAATAGATCTTTTACACCAAACGATTATTTTTCTTGAATATATTTCAAAGTCTAGATTTTGAGACCTGGAAGCCCTAAGTATTGTCCACCCTTTTATCCATCATTCCACAAACTGATTAATAAGATGCACTGGGAATTGCTGAATGGCTTCAACTTTGTCATAATATGCTGAAAACCTCATCTATAATTCCTTCTGGTTGTTAAACTTGCATCAAGCTAAATCGTTAAACAAATAAGAGGGAAGATGGTGCTTTTAATTTTATGGCCTGCCCATGGTACTCTATGTCCTCTCCAGCTTAGAGGATGGTCTAGGTAAATCTGTGGAACAGGGCTGAGGGAATCCCATCTTTCTCACCATGCATTCAACCCCTCTGGGAAATCATGGTGGGTGCCTTTATCTGAGTCACTCTTCAAGCCAGTCACTTTGCTGTAGCTCAACTTTGTGCTTCAGCTTAAACACGGAGCAAGATGTTTTCTTAAAAGGTGGGACAGTTGTCTTTTTTTGTGAGGAAGTTAAATATACCTTACCCACTGTCAGTCTTCATATACCCTTTGTAGGTTTGCATAAATTACTTACAGAGACGTTTCCAGGCACATTAAAAGAAGTCAGTAGCCCACTTAATTTTAACCTACTTTATCCTTGATGTTTACTATGCATTGTCTGGAATCAGTGGCTTGGTAACACTGTGTCTTGGGGTGACTTGATGTTGTATTCCCTATCACTGCACCATGCCCAGAAATTAGTATATATACCTTTCTATGCTTTTAAACTGAGCCTGAGTGGAGAGAGAAAAAAGAACCTCAAGGACACAGACAGAGATAACACACTCTCGTTCTCTGCATTATTTTTTGGCTTCTGTGTTCTGCTGCTGGGGGAGAGGAGCGGAGAAGCACCCTGCTTGCTTTTTCAGCCAGCTTTTGGGTTTTTTCTCCTCCGGAGAGTTGAACTTTGTCTTTTTTCTGGAATTTCAGATTTTTCCCTCTGTCTGCTGGATTGTTTTCAACTTCAGAACACATTGGGACTGTTCTCCACTGAGGGCCCTGGCCCCTGGAGGAGGGGGCCCACCCCGTACCAGCTCGAAAGAGGAGGACCAAAGGGAGGACTCTAACACTTTCCCAGGTTTTTTCTCCACAGCAAGATTGTATCATTTAGCATTATTTTCCTTTTCCCGTGTGTTTGTTAAATAAATAGTTTTTATCTCTTTCACTTTCCTTCGAGGAAAAAGTTTTTTCCCAAACCTGGTGGGGGAGGCGTGGTTTGTAACTTGCCCTCTCTCAGAGGATATATTTCTAAATTTGGCCAAACCAGCACACATTGTCAACATCCTTTTTAACTTCTACCTTTGGTGCGTCCAACACAGAATGCCACAGCCAGGAGCCATCCTGTGTCATCATCACAACAGCAGAGCCTCCCTGATCTTCTAGGAGTCTCTACATGTTGAAACTGTGAAAGGTTACTCTCCATCATTATCCTGATAATCAATAAATGGATGAAAAATGTCCATGTGATGCAGACCTCACAGTAGGATACTCAGACCTTTTAATTGCTATTTGTATATAAAAATGTGCATTTAGTGTCTCTTTTCTCGGGTTCTGCATGATCATCTGCTCACATTTTTTTTCTGGTTTAGACTGATTAACACAGAATTAGGTATGAAAAGCAATTTTTTGTTTTCTGTAGCAGCCTTCTGGAAGTGCTTCACTGAGGAATTTCTGGTCCTGGTACCTGGAATGTGTGCACATCTGGGCTTGAAATCTGCCTTCAGGGGCCTCCTCTTTGTCCAGGCACGTGCTAAAAAAGAGTAATGTGCAAGCCCTTCTTCTCAAATGGTTGCTGCACTCTGGTGGTCGGCCTTGATGCACCACAGAAAGCTTGTGTTTATTTGGAGAGTAAGACAGTAAGGATATGTGTGCAAATGCAAATGTAGGAATAAACAACACCTGCTCTTCCCCATGTATACTATCATGAACCGTTTAGTTTTTAGTGAAAATTTGCTGTGAGGGTGTGGGGCTGGATCTGTGAGTCCATCTGAGAAGGCTCATACTTCCTGCCCCATGGGCATAGAAAGGGTGCCCCGGTAAACAGTGCTTCAGACAGAGCATCACACTTGCATCTATTCAAGATGAAATCACAAGCAATGTCGGGAGAGGAGCACTCAATGTATGAACATCTGGGGTAGGTGATCACAGAATTCCAGAATGGATGAGGCTGGAAGGGACCACAGTGGGGTCATCCGGTCCCACCTCCCTGCTCCAGCAGGGCCATCCCAGAGCACAGGGCACAGGATTGCGTCCAGACAGTTCTGGAATATCCCCAGTGGGGGAGACTCTGCACCCTCTTTGGACAGTCTGTTCAGGGCTCGGTCACTGCCCAGGACAGAAGTTCTGCCTCATGTCCAGGTGGAACTTCCAGGACATCAGTTTCTACCATTGCCTCCTGTCCTGTCATCACTGAGAAGGGGAGTCAGCAGAGTGGTCTCACAGGAGAAACTGCCTCCCTGTTTATATATCAGAAAAGAGGGAAACTCCATAAGAGGAGAAAATGTGAAACAAAACCCAGCATCCAATCTCTTGTTTCTTTTACTAGAATAAATTCTAGATTAAAATATCCCATATTAGACACCTCCACATTTCTTCAGGTAATGTTTGGCTGTTTGGAAATTCCTCCTCTTAGCTGAATCTCTGTCCTACCTCTTATGTTACAGCTCAAGCTAGTAAATGCCAGGTGCACACACCTTATTGTCCTTCTACTTTTCGTGGCAAACCTACACGATTGATGCAGGATTTTACCAATAGCTGTCACAGTGCTATCAATTAACATTTACTGTGTCTATAGGCTCAAGCTGCTATGTTTGCTGTGGAGCTGCTTGTCTCCAGTTAATACACGTGTTGAGTGGAAAAAGTTTGAGTATGATGGGTCAGCAGTTGGTATTCCTCAACAGACTTCAAAATACTGAGCAGATGTAAGGCTGTGCCACTGAACCCCCTTGTGAATATCATGTAGTCTTACACAGTGATAGTAAACAACTTTGTTCCAGGGTCTACAGTGGTGGTTTTTCTGAAGGGGGCATTTTTCATCTGTTTGTTCTTCCTGTGCTCTGAGGAAGTCAGGTGTAATCCTGGTCCAGTCCAAAAGGATCAAAGCTGCACTAGTCCTGCAACAAACCTGAAGTGATAAGGACAGCTAGACAGACAGAGGACAGTTCATCTTACATCATTACCTTGGGACTAGCTTTGTATTCCTGTTTCAACTCCCAAACTTCTGCTGCATGAGCATCAGAACAGTACTTTGGTTCTTTTTATCTAGAAACAGTGTATTTCACATTCCAGGACAGACCAGATGATGTTATCCATGTTGGTTTTAGTAAGAATGAGAGTGATCTTTATGAGACACAGCAGAAAGTTGCAATTGTAAAGTCGTAGAAGTCGTATAAAATGTCGCTGAATGCAATTGCCATGTGTAACCCTTTGGGCTGCCAGACACCTCAAGAGAAGCTTGCAGCACACAGTCGTATGCTTGCAGAATTTTCACTTGAGGACAAATCAAAGGGATTCTTAGGTGTGGTCTCTGGTGTGAAGAAGTTTTATTTACTTTAACAACATTAACACACTTCCTTTTCATGTATGTTCTCACTGATGATTGCAGAATGCCTCTGAAGTGTGGCACTTGCTGATACATTCATAAAATCATGGAACCATAGAAAGGTTTGGGTTGGAAGGTACCTCTAAAGATTGTCTACTCCACTCTCCTTTGCAATGAGCAGAGCCATCTTCAACATTGGTTCTCACATGTCATGCCCAGGCTCTGGTCAGTTTGCTCTCTCTTGAGTCACTCTAGTCAACAGCATGATCCTTCCCAGATGAGTGTTATCCTTGTCAAGGAGTGGAGGTTTACATTGTTCTCTAAATGTCCATAAGAGTGCCAATATTCTCCATAAAAAACTCAAGCAGTAGCTGCGAGTCAAGGATAAAAAGAGTACACAGAGAAAGGAGTCAGGATAGAATCTACAAGTTCCCTGCTGAAAATATGTTAGTGACCCATCTAGCCTGTAGCCAGCAGGACTCCACAAGAATTTGTTTACACAAAACTCTGTGAGGCAAGAAACAAGAGTGACAAGAATATCCAGCTTAGTTAGAAAATCTGCAGTGTGCCTTCTTTAGTCTCTTTTTCTGTTCTTATTTTCTGGATGGTGGGAAGGATTGAAGATCTACAACACAATCACATTGTCACTACAAATACCAAGTATTATTAGCAATGAGTCTAACTCTGAACTCCCATGTTTGAAAGTCTGGGCTGTTTTTTTCCTCACTGTCCTTGAAATACCTAAGTCTCTGTGCAAATTTGGTGAAGAATATAAAATAAATTTGAAACTCAGGATTCATCCATCTGGAAGCTAACAGAACTGCAACTTGTGTGAGATTTGGGAGATCCTATTTTCCAGAAAACAGACAAATATTCAGCAGAGCAAAGCACATTTTTGTTATCAAAGCAAGGTAGTTTAGTCTATATGCCCATGTGTGTATGTCGCTTGAAATTATAGGTGAGCCAAATTACCCATAAGTAATCTGGATGGTCAGCGAACCACAGGGGCTGGCATTTCCCAGATGCCATGAACATTTTCCCATTCACTTCACTTTCATTTTATTTAAAATAAACTACTTGACACCTAAAATGACTGAGGTTATTGCAGATGAAAAAAAAATACACTTAGAGCGTAAAGTCCTGTGCCTGTTCTTGTTATTCGTATCAGCCTGTAAAATGACATGTTCTGATTGATATAGACTATTATGACATATAGGGAAACAAAGGTATTAGAAACTAAACAAGTTGCATTGTTGTTGATTGTTCACCCATTACTCTAATATATCGAGCAAACACGTCATCTCGATATAATACTTTTAAGTCTGATATAATTCTACTGATATCACTGTGAAATTTTTTATTTCTGTGGCTGTTGAATCAGACCTTAATTAAATTGTAAAAGCCCCCCCCCATTTGTTTAAAATATGCTCAGGAGCAAATCAAAGCAAGAGGCTTCCCTAAACCCTTTACAAAAGGCCTTATAAGCAGCATAGATGAAGTCAAAACTCTGCACAGCTACTTCCCTTTGTGGTCTCTAATAATAATATATTTGTGAATAATCCGTAATTAAATGAGAAGAGCATAACATTAATTATTTCACTAGATTGTTAATCAGCAGGGTATTCTATGCCCCCCTCTTCCTAGTAGCTAACCTGTCAGGGTCTAATAATTGTTGCCATGAACGGGGTTGGGCTAAGGTCCCTGAGGAATGCCAATTCTCTTGTTCCATTAGTGAGAGCACATATAGATCATTTTCAGTACTAATCTAGGGCTAAAATCAATTATGTCTCTTGTATTTAAAAATTAAATTGACTCACCATGGGAGTAGGATAAAGGGAAAAAATACATTCCTCCTATTATGTGTAATTACAATTGTAAAACATTTTCCTTCGAAATGTAATTGCTGCCTATAGAGACTAAAGCTGGAGAGCTTAAACTGTTTAGCTGACACATTCAGTTGTCTTTCAGGTTTTTCCTTTGGATTATTTAAAATGCTGAAATAGTCTTATAGACTTCTTGACTTTTAAAGGCTCTCAGGAACAGCTCAGGGTTTAAGAAAAACAAAAAGAAGACTGCACAATGAATTAATTCTATCATCTTATTTAAAATGTGATGAGAGTAATTTATTCTTATATATATTCTTACTCTTTCAGGAAGAAAAATGATCAACTACCCGTAGCCTAAGAATTTCCATTTTCCCAAATACTGTATAGCTTGCTGCCCCTGTCTGGCTTTTCTTTTCATTATTGGGTTCTTATGAGATCTTCAAGAGTAGTTAATCAAAGCTGTGAAATATGTATGACCTGCCACTCAGGGACAAGGCTTTGAAGGTCACCAGAGAGCGTAACATTGGTCCTTTCCTCTACTGGGCAGGAACACAGTGAAGATCATGTCGTTCTACAGGATGGTCATGTAAGATATTGCTCAGATACTCAAGTCTGGGGTCAGGCTGCAATCCTACAACACTCTTTATCACCAATTTTTGCTTTTCTGCAGTCTGTCTTGTTGGCCATTAGAAGCAGGTCTGTGCATCCACCAGTTATATATGCTTCAGAATTAGTTTTATATAGCATAAGAAACTGCTGATGAGGGAACTCGTCTTCCTGTTTACAAATATATATAGATCTCTGAAAGAATCTTGAGTAGCAACAGTACAGAAATAACCTGCATCACTTGTCATGCTAATCACGTCCTGATCTTATAAAAGATTTGTACAATAAATGTACCTTCCCCAAACCAGTTGAAAACCAGGAATATGCTTTTGAGGAGAACAGTAACCCTATCTTCATGGACAGTTTTCAAGCTCCCATTGTTTTTTGCCAGCTTTAAAACCCCTAGGTGAATAAGATGAATGGTTTGCAGGAGTACACTCAACAAATGTGTGGGTTTTACATTTTGTTTCTTATTGTATTATTCATCAAGCCTAGTTATATGCATATTGTGGATATGAATGGCTTTCTATACAGTTGCAAGGATGATGGCTTCTGGACAGCTTATTATTCATGTAGTTTATTTGCCATGTTTAAAAGTAACATCTGACCTGTGGATTCTATAACGATTGATTAGTCATTTATTAAGACATCTAACAATCCATTATTCATCTTCCATAAATTATTTATAAATGTGCTTCTTATTTGATGCATGACTGCTATATTTAGAGTACATAAATAAGTCAGGAAAAGCTAACTCCTGCAGTGTCCTAGCATTGATAAAGATTGTATCAATAACCAAGTACCAATACAATGGGAATTTTAGTTCAAATTAATATTTAGCATTAAAACAATGAAAAATTCCACCTCTGTCCCTTGCAAGCCACCCAGACAACTTATTATAAATTGTTTCTTAAAATATAGAAGTCTGTCATTTCTATCACCCTGAGTGGAAATAAACACTAACCTTTGATTTGTGTGAAATTAATTCTCTGTTTTCCAGGTAGTGGCAAATTCTATTTCTTCACAAATTTTCTACACAGACATGGCAAAGTATTTACATTTTTCATAGCTGTGTGAAAAGGGTGAACTGAATCACAAGCATGCTGAAAATCCATGGGTGGTTTGACTTCAGCCTGGTTTAATAAATTCAGTTTTTTGAGGCTCATGAAGGATTAATGAATGTGGGATGGAAATGGTTGTGCTGGTGGGAAGCCAGCAAACTTCGGGGCGTTCATCTAATTCCTGCCCTGTCTTGTCCTGTCTTATCTTACCTTATTCTGATTCATCATGTAGTGCATGCATCAGAAAGCTGACTTTATGTATTTTTCTGAGTTTTCTTCACACCAGGTCAGGTAAAAAAAAATTCCATATTTTTTGCTAAATTCTGTTTGATAAAAATATACCCATTCCCATGTCACTTTTCAGAGCAGAGCAAATCTAAGATCCAAGAAGCAGTCTTAGCACTTGAAGAAAAAGGGCAGTGGGCACTGTTTTTTCTGAGGTCATTGTTTAAACTAGTACTTGAAGAAAGGTTGTGAAGTACTGGCCACTGCTCTTAGATAACGTGGGACAGACCTTAAGACAACCCAAAGGTAAAGATGAGAGCGCTGAACTGAGTTGTATATTGTGTGACAAGCCCACACAGGCAGTGTAGTGGACTCACAGTTCTGATCTAACTGGAATCACTTTGAAAAACTGAGATAACTGGACACAGTGCAGTAATTTATTTCAGCTTAGGAGTCATTTATTAGAGCATGAAGTGATTGGACAAGGGGAAATAGCTTCAAACTGATGGAGAGTAGGTTTAGATTGGATATCAGGAAGAATTTTTTCCCTGTGAGGGTGGTGAGGCCCTGATACAGGTTTCCCACAGAAGCTGTGTCTGCCCCATCCCTGGAAGTGTTCCAGGCCAGATTGGGCAGGGCTTGGAGCACCCTGGAAGTGGAAGGTGTCCCTGCCCATGGCAGGGTGGTGGAAATAGATTGCTTCAAAGGTCTCTTCCACCCCTTGACTTTCTATGATTTTATGAAGCATTATTCTGAATTTCTACCTCTGGAAAGTGACAGAGGTGTTTCAAAGTCCAGGAGAAATCAGAAAGCATCATCATTGCTTGGAAAAAATCTACACTTTACACCAGGTAGATACTGCAAGCCCCAACAGAACTGCATGTTGTGCTCCATTCTTTTGCTGACTGTGCCCATTAATGAGATGCAACTTCTTAAAAATCAGGAGGCACAGAGAAGAGCCCAAATATAAAAAGGCAGTGAAAAGAGAGATATCCCCTCTTCCTTCACCCAGAGATGACCAGTCTGTTTCAGGTCTGACCTAGCTGGGCTTGGGAGACAATGGAGAATATTGCACTGCCTCCACATCCTCTGCAGATAATCATCACTCTCCATTGTTGTCAATATGCAGGTGCCAAAATAGATGTTAAGCAAATCTAAGCTTTAGAAATGCAGATAGACAGACAATAAGAGTCTCTGTCAGCGGGAAGACATTTTAGAACTCGTACAGTTTAAACAATTATTTCAAATCCCTTCTTGCTATAACTGGTGTATAGAGTAATGAAAGAGAAGGAGTGAGCGTAGCTGGGTGTTTTTCATGGATTATTTCCTTTTGCTCGCCCTCACCACAGAAATAAGAAGCAACATGTTCCAGTGACACCTGACTCCTTTGCTATCTTTAAATGCTTCCTCAGACAATACATTATTGTGTTTGTAACATCTTCCCTGTGGTTCCCACAGCAGCTTCAAAAGCACTGTGGTTTGTTGACAAAACAGATGAGCCTGAGACATTGTGATGAAGGACACTCTTCCCCAGAGTTTTCATCCAGACAGGATCACTGTAGTAGCCATAGACAAGCTGTTTAAAGCAGAGGTAGAGGGAAGATAAGAAAGCTGGGCAATTTGATCAGCTATACACTGGGACTCAGAATCTTATTTGACTGCAAAATATCTAATTGACCTTGAAGCTGAAACAACTTGTCAGGGGATCTGTTGCTTCAATTGCTCTCTGTCAGCTCCTCAGCTAGCTGTTTCTCCCTTTCAGATTCCATCTAAAAAAAACACAGGCTGGTGGAAGTGTGATAGCACCAGACCAGGGTGAGAAGGACTGCATATTCAGACAGGAGGAAAGTGTATTCACAGTATTTGCATTGAGTTTTGCACTGCCTTTTATGCAAAATCTAGTGACAGCTACTCAATCAAAAGATATGCAAAACCTGAAAAGAGGGTTAAAAAAGAACTCAAAAGAAATGCTGTGGCAAAAGGTGGTTAGGCCTAACATGTATGGATTAAAATAAATACACAATTAATAAAAAGACATTAATGATTATGGAACAATGCACAAAGCTAGAGGTAAGTTCAGTTAATTTTGGGACAGAATCTGAGGAGTTATTCACAACATACAATATACACTGTGTGGATTATTAAGATTTCATGAGATTTTTGTGAGATTATGTATGTATATGCCTGCTGGGTACTTCAGGTGGCTCCTTCCATCCTTGCAAAAATAGGAATATTCATATGTCACTCCTGTGGTCTGAGTAGCCCACTCGTTTTAACACTCTGTAATTCTTCTTACCCTGGCCCAAAATTTTAACACAGGAAACTCAAGAATTTCCAAGATGTTCTCTTCCATGGTGTTTTATCTTCACTGATACAAGTTTTGTTAACCATAATTTTAACTTTTTTGCTGAAATTATGTGTTGACCTACCTGTCTGAGATGTCAAGAATACATAATTTCTTCTTCTTTAGCATCAGCCTCAAGAAGAATAAGGAAGACTGTGTGCTGACCGCTATCAGCAGCACTCCCAGCATATCTTTTCTAGACTAAACAACCTGAATCCCTTCAATCCCTCTGCTTAGATCATTTTTCCAGACCCCCTCTGACCTCCCTTCCTAATTATGTTTTCTGAATACCCAGACCACACTTTTCTTGAAGTGATATGTTCAAAATTTCTTAAGAGCCTGGAGATAATAGAAGACATTCTATCAATATTAATATTGTTTAATTTTGATCATTACAAAGTACCCTTATGACATAAAGAATTGATTAGTCTACTCCAGAGAAGATATTTTATCCTGCCTCAAACCCAGGGAAGCTGCACAATGTCAAGCATTTCTTTCAATAGCAGAAATTAGTTTAACTTCATTAGTTTGAAATAAAAAAGCAAGTCCAAACACTAAGGTATTCCTTCAAAACTATTTAAAGTTTTTAAATGGGACAACCTCACAGTAAAGTGTCAAATTGCCCTTGGTGACTCTATGAAAAATGCAGTGGACTTAGATAGCCAACCTTCAAATATTTGAACAAGGATAAGGTGACATTTACCTTCAGTCACTGTTTTTTCAGTGGTGTTGCAGAGCAGTAGAAAATAT
Organism: Corvus cornix cornix; assembly: GCF_000738735.6. Classification (NCBI taxonomy): domain Eukaryota; kingdom Metazoa; phylum Chordata; class Aves; order Passeriformes; family Corvidae; genus Corvus; species Corvus cornix. The sequence goes on along the minus strand of NC_046357.1, from coordinate 20,617,584 downwards.
CTGAACACTTCCATGCACCAAAACAAATTTTCTTCCCTAATCCTCATAGTTTTGTTTTCCCTGATATCTTTCCAAGAAACTCCAAGAGATGAAACTTGTGTTCAAGTTACTATATCTTAATTATCACTACCCATCCTCTGAGCCACAATCCATTCTCTGAGCAAGTTGGTCTAGTTGAAGGTGTCCCTGCCCATGACAGAGGGGTTGGAATGAGATGATCTTTAATATCCCTTCTAACCCAAGCCATTCTTAGATTCTGTGATACTCCTAACTGCAGGACATAAGAAGTAATTCATCACATATAGGAAGGAGTTAATCCCAGCTGAAGAACTTTAAAATTACTGATGTTAAAACCTGCATATAAAGTATAGGCAAAAAGTTTAAATTACAGAAAGATCCCTTAAACTGAAGCAAATTTGTCAAAAGTAATTCTTCCCCAGTGTTTTTGATTGTTCCGAGGAAACAACTAAAAGATAACAGTCAACCAGTTAGCAAATTAATTTTGGTAATGAAAGTGGTTTGGTATTAGTGGTTAGTCACAATAACTCCCACTTAATAACATCATTGCTGTGACATGTCTTTGTATTAAATTCAGATACCATCGAAGGGAACATGGTAAATTATGGAGGCAGCCAGGGCAATATAATCTCTGAAAACTAGTACAGTTTTCTAGACTAAACAGGGTCTCTGCCACTTAATCCTTACATGATCTCTTTTCAAACAGATATGAGGAAGAGACTGCACCTCATATAATGTTAAGAAAATTACTTTTGAGGAGAGAGAGTGCTTGTAGTGAAAGAATAAGAAAACTTCTTTCTCCACCTGAAAGTAGTTCAAGAGATCTCCTTTGGGATGTCCAACCACCTATCTCCAGATATGATGGCTCCGGTTTCCCTTTTGAAAATTCGGTTGGTCAGAGATGTCCAACAACACGTGATTAATGACCTACAAGTTTAAAGTTGTCTGATGGAACTTCAACCTTTAAAAAAGCATGGAAGGAAGAGAAAACACCCACCATTTCTATCCTGCCCTGCTCTAGTCTGGCAGCTGATGTTGGACCAGAAAGCAGCTGCATTTGAAGAATATTTGTTCTTTTAAGGAGATTTTATGGGGAACATTAACAGAATGTTAAATTGTTCATGGACTAGTATGACCCCTATTTCAGCACTGTATGTGTCTTATAAGAAATAAGCAACCTGAGTGTTGCATTTCTAAAAAATTCCCTTCAGGAGCAGAGTTTTGCTATTCCAGTAGTGGAATAAAAACCAGTGCTGGCCATGGAGCACCACAGTTGCAGTTGTGGGAGTCAGAGCTTCTACTACAAGCCTGTGATCTTTTAAAGGTGTAAGTGCACTGCAACAGGTACACTTTGCCTCTGAAAGCCACAGAGACCCTCTTCTAGGAAGGGTCTGATGAGATTTCTGTGCGTGAATTAAAGCACAAAAGTTATACAAAGGGATCAAGAGACTTTGGAAATATGAGCAGGAAACAGTGAAATGAGATTCAGCCCGGAAGAGTGGAAAAAACCTATCATCTAATGCCTCTGGAGAGAGGTGTGTAAAGAGGTAATCTGAAGCAGACATTTGGCAAATGGAAAATGTGGTATTTAGGTTGCAACAGTGAAGGAAACCTGTGGGGTGACAATGAGCCATTTCTCTGGCAGTAAAAGACAGGCGAAGGGAATAGCAGAGTGTGAATGTGCTTTTGGGGAGTCCTTCAAGGGAACATGACATCATGGCTCAGAGAGGAGACATAAGTAGTGTCACTCAGCCATGCTGGAATGATAATGGTCCAAAGATATTGTTACAATAAAAAGAATGAGGACAAATATTTGTTTTAAGAAAAAAAAATATTGAAAAGCAGAAAGTGACGAGGGAGAAGTATCTGATCAGATAATTAAGAAGCAAGAGGAGGAATAATAATTGTCAGCATAGTGTGGAAAGCTGTTGATACTGTGAAGGAAGGAGAATTATTAAGGATGGTCTAGGGGGGCTAGGCAGGAGAAATAGAAGAAACTAAGCAGGGAAAAAAAGTTAGGCTGAATGAAGCAATTAGCAGTTCTTAATAGAGAAGTCTATTAGACGAAGAAATGTTCTCCTAAGAGACACAGCTGTAAGCTCTTCAGTGCAGGCACCATGACTGCTTATATGTTTGCACTGCACCCAGCACAGTTGGGATCCTGATCTTTATTTGATCCTGTGGGTTCTGCAGCAGTAGAAATAACAAACAGCAATAATTACACACTGTGGTACAGCCGTAGGGGACACGCGCCGAGGCTGAGCTCTCCTCTTAGCTACACTCAGCTGAGGTCAATGGGATTGTTTGGATACAGGCTGGTGGTTCTAACAGGACAATTTGGCCTGGTTCATATGTAAAAATAGAATATGTGTGGTTTCTGCCCCAAAATCTACCTACTTATTCTTTGTTGTAGAGCCATGCAGGCTGGACATTGTCCAGTTACACAATGGAGAATATTTCATGCCCAAAGAACTCATGTGGTAGAGCTCACTGGTAGATGTGCAGAGCCGGGGCTGGAATGCCAGCAAGTGTTACTTCAGAGCAATAAAATCTCCTAGAAGCTGCAAAGCAGAAGTCTGCTTCTTCACGGCTTAGAGGGTACAGCCTTTCTTCCCCAGCAGCTGCATTTCAACTGAAACATTGGTCAGTGCCTGATCCTTTCTCCAACAGACAGGAGGGAATTAAGGGAGCAGATCCCGAGATAAGTCCTTTCACTCCTGCAGAAACAAGGATCCTAGAGGCCGTGGAGACAAGGCACCCTGGCAGTGCAGTTGCTTGGGAGCAGGGGGTTGGAGATGTGTTGTAGGTTACATGGAGATGACAGCCTTCACTGACAAGAACATGGTACTTTTCTCTCTAAAGTGCTGCCTTGTTTTTCTCTGGATGCATTATGATTGTTGTTATTATTATTATTATTACTGTTTTAATGGCTTAAAGCTAAGAAGAACTTGGGCTTGTCAGAAAACTGAGCAATCGATGAAATAGCAGATGATGACAGCAGTCCAATTCTAATAATTTCCTGTCTTACTTTCCTGGTAACTGGGGTGTACTTTAGCGAAATGACTGAAATAAGTGATGCATTTTCCATCAGCTTTATCCCTGACTCTTATGCATCTGAGAAAGACCCAGCAGTGGGTTTGGCAGATAGAGTGAAAAGAAAGTCAGGAACTACCATTATGAAATGCAGAAAGTCAATTTGAATGTCAACAGGAAAGGCATGGGATGCAAGCTTTAAAGAGCTCCACTTTGGGAAAATGAGGGCACCACATTGTGTATCCCTGACTAACTGCTCATGCTTCAAGCTGTAGAAGAATGCCACATTTAAATGGGGGGTTTTTCACATTGATTTTCGTTATTTTAGACTGCAGGACTCCCCAAGCTTCTTGCTGATGCTACCTAAGTCAGAAGGAAAGGCTGCCCAAAACCATGAATTCTATGAACATCCAAATTTTATTGCATAAATTTTCTAGTTAGTTTGAAAAAAACTCTGCATTCTGTCACTATTAGAGGGGAGAAAGTCCAGCAGCAATATAATATTACATAATACTAAAATTTGTTTTAAGGGGAAGTTACTGGGCAGAAATGAAAGGAGAATTGTTATCTTTTTGAGACTGTAAAAGCCATGAGTGGAGAGATGAAGTAACCTGCCTGGATTATAGGAGCCATGGGACACTGCTACAACTTGGCTTCACTCTTTTTGATAAATCACCAGAAGGAAAAGAAAAAATAATGAACAACAAATGGTGTTAAAATTGATCACTAAACCCAGTGAAGTTCTCTGTATCTCATTTAGCTCAAATAATGTTGTGATACTGGAGAGATGTATCATACATAAAGATCTGCTTTAGGAGGAGGCAGATGCACACAAGTCCTTGATTAAACACAGTGATTTTTGTCATTAGTGCTGAAATTACCAAAGTGACCACCTTCATTCCTGACTCAGAGACAATGCTCTGGCTCCTGGGTTTTCAAACCTGTTGACCATAAATAAGTCGTTTATGTGGGGCTTTTTGTCTCTACTTACCTATTTGTCCCACAAATACCCTTCTCCTGCAGTGCTGCCACTCAGTAGCTTCCAAGATCTAATTTCCTTACTGACATCAGCCCTGTGTTTCCATCGTTTCCTCTCACTGCCTGCACAAAACAGACACTGTTGAGGCATGATTCATCCACATTTGAGATGTCTGTTTTAGGATGGGGTGAATCATGCTTGTTTCTTTCCATTGACTATAAAGGGAGACAAGGGTGACTAATCGAGATGTAGATGTCTGTAGTGCAGACATCTAACATTAAATGAGATGAATGCCACTCTCAGAGCCAGCTCATGTCTGACAGAAATGGTGACAGCCAGCTGGGTCCACCAGAGCTTTGGCTCTGGCACAGCACTACATGAAAGAAAACTGCTTCCAAGGCTATTTCAAGACCAGATAATCCTCTTCTCATGGTGCTCAGAGCCCAAGTTAATTAACACAGAGGACACAAGCCAGCCCCATGCAGAACCAGGGTATCTCTGCATGTTTCTTGTGAATTAAGTAGTTCTGGGAAGTTTGGTACAGGAACAAGGCATAGTGACTTAGGTTTAACATCATCTTTGTGCTCAACCACAGCACTGACCTTGCTGTGCTTGAGCTGGATTCATGCAGAGACACTTGTGGATGTCTTTCCATGTTTTAAAGCAGCAGTTATTCTCGATGCATTTCCACAGAAAATTGTCTGTGAAGTCACACTTGCTTCTTGAATCTGTGGAAAATTGATGTAACCGTGCTTTGAGACTATCAGCTGAAGTCTGGAGGCCTTAATACTTTTAATGCCCTTTTTCTCTATTTATTTATTGATTTATTTGTATTAACAGACCTTATTATTTGAAATACATGTCTGAATAGGCTGAATGGTCAATTTTATAGCCATTTTACTGGAGAGAAAGAAATACCATGGGTAGTTCAGCTAGTCACAACTAGCATATTACTTTCTACATGAAACCCAAGAAAATTTAAAGTAGATCCTTTGGGTCTGGAATAAAATCACTGAACTTGTGTCGTGACTGAGAAGTAGTCACATTTGATCTCTTCTTAGGGTCCACAGACTAGTTAGCTGGCGTAAAGGTTTGCAAAACATGATGGAAATGATCACAGCCTAGTTTTCTTAATTGTGTAGTTGCTGGGATAATGACTTTTACATCTTACCTGTACATTATTTAGTGCTGAAAGTGTGCAAGCTGAACTCTCAGGGGTGCCAGAACATCACTGAATTGTCTAAAAGCAAACATTACCTCGATTTCCAGAGTACATCATCTGGTTCCTGAAATTCTCTCTGCCATGGCACCTCACCTTAATCAAGCTTTTGAGGGAACTGAAAAATGCACAGATAAAATTCACAAGGAAAAAAAGCCCAACACCATACATTAAAAAAAATCCAATTCATAGCAAATACATACCCTTATTCTCAGCTACAGTGAACACAGTTTTTTAAGAATGGCATTTTGGAGGCTGTTTACCTCTGTATTTTTGAACAATGTTACTGCCCAAACGTATAACTTGCCCAAGATTGAACACTGAATTTTGAATACGTGATACAACTAAAATCTTCTCTGTTTATTTTGTTTTGAAAAATTTTAGTTGTACCATAAATATGTCAAGAAATTTACAAAAAAAAAGCATGAATAATATTTCACTTTTGTGACATTTTTGTATGAATCAGTCATTGAAAACCCCAAACCTACAAAGTTTAATTTTCTTGGGTATTTAACTGCTAAGCAAACTTGGAGGGGATTGGTCAGCCAAGTTGCATCTTCTCTCATCCACCCCTTATTTTTTTAACTTGTGAACAAAACAGGAGTCAATTTATGTTTTCATTAAAAGTACAAGAATAAATATTTTATTTCTACAGACAGCTCTGTCTTAGGTTAAACAAATTTTTCACCAAGGCAACATTTCAAGTGAAAATGTACACAGAATAAATGTGTTGTTACACACAGTTAAGTCTGAGCACAGGGGAAGATGAATGATTTCTTGTGCAGGGTGATGGGAAGATCTGGAAGACCAACAAGAAGAGCAGCATAGTAATTGATGGAAGCAATGACTAAACCAGTCTTATTTCTGGCAATAGAGGTGGAGGGAAAAGCAAAGACACATTTAGGAGATATTAAGCAGACATAAGTGACAGGATTTTGACTCTGAATGGGGAATTCTTCCGTAAGAACAAACCGGCTTCTGAATTAAACCATCCATCAGTGTGGTGTCTTCATAAGGAAATGAAGCAAAAGCTGCTTCATATGCATCTTCCCACTAACAAAATTATAGATCATTACAACCCAGGAAACAGATAATCGGCTGACAGATCAGTTACAAAGAGAGTTTCCAACAGCACTGACTACGGTCAAGGAAAGAATTAAAACATGTGCTAAAGTTCATCCATCCATCAGAGAAACAGAGCTAAATAACCTCAGTGTGAGAGTAACTCAGTAGCTCCAAAGTTTTAATATATTTATTCTCTCCATCGTGCAGTTGACAGTGCCATCTATTATTCCTGATTTACAGGAGGGAGCTTAAGCAAATTTAGAGTAGGTTTCTAATTCCCTTGGAGTTCTTTTCTTTTGAGGATCTGGGGCTATAGATCTGGACAGAGCAGTGAAGCATGGTACAGAAGAGACCTGAATCACTGCCAGCTCAGCCTGCTTGTGAGCAGGGTTTGTTAGTGTGGGCACAGCAGCATCCTAATGCTGTGGGGATGCTGCCAGCCCTGTAACAGAGCATCCTGGAGAATTGTGGGATCATTTTTCTCATGGACACCCCAGATCAGAATAATTTGAGCTGGAGAGCCATGGCATCCACAGTGTCTATTTAAATATCTTTGCACTGGACACCCATCAGTTCCCCAGAATGCAGCAAGACTGAATCCAGATTTACTGTTGCCTAATATCAGAAGACAAAACTCTTGCAACAGTGTTAAAATAATAAGATAAAAGGAAGGTCTTTATTTGGAGCTTTGAGGTTCCCCCATGGTGGCTATGAGCACATGTGGCATCAGATTTCAACAATTTTTATAAGTTTAACAAATTAGCGTATGTAACAAATGTTGTCCAATTAGAAGAGCAGTTGGTTCAGTAATTTTCCCCTGGCTACTGCCCCACTGGAATTGGTCCAGGGGCTTCTTTGCCCCATTTCTTATTGTGTCTTCTCAGATTCTGTTTGGAAAACAAAATGTCCTTTGTGGAGGTCCTGTTCTTAAAAATAAGGCTAAATGGTATTTCAGGAATATGTTAGCAGGTTACCTTGTTATTCTTAAATCTAAGAGAAAGGGTAAGAAAAATACCAGGAGCTATATAACCATGTATTGACAGTTTACAAAGCTACAAATATATGAAAAATATATAGAAAGCAAAAATCTTTAGGCACCATTATGACATCAACACTTTTATGGATGGACGACTTGTCTCTAGGGAGTTGGATTGACAGTGCCTTTGGCTTTAACTGGCTTATCCATATCTATAATCAGAAATGCATGTTCCCAGCTGCTTCCTGTAACTGGGGCTGAGACATGGAATCATAGAATACACTGAGTTGAAGGGACCCGCATGGATCACCAAGTTGTTACTACAGATAGGGATTCCTGAGAAACTGAAAACCTGAAAAAAAATTTGCTGGACTTCTAGAAACACAGCAAATTCAATGACACTAAATAAAACAAAAACAAAAACAAAAAAAACCCAAACAAACACAGACAAAAACCCCAAAACAAACCAAAACCAAAACCAAACCAAACCAACAACAACAACAACAAAAAGGAAAACCTCCACATTTTCCATTCTCCTTTCTTTAAATCTTGTGATTAACTCTGGACACAAACTCTAGAAAACCATTTCAGCTAAGAGCAACACATTAGACAGGAGTCAAACTTTACATTGCAGCCCTTAGTGATCAACAACTGACTTGAGCATTAATGAAGTAACTTTTCCGTTAGGTAACAGCCAATAGATTGCTGCACTCTTATATTGTCTCTGTGTTCCAATGTCCTAGTTTTCTCGAACTGCTAATTTAAAATGCTCTTCACTGTTGCAAAGAGCATAGTTAACTGCCATAGAACAATTTTATTGTCCTAAAACAGTCATATATTTGCATTCATTACTATGAGTCTTAAAACCTATTACTGATATAAAAGACAGGATAACAATGTGAAGGGTTTGAAGGGCAGTAGATAATAGTCTGGAAAGGGCTCTGAAATGCCTGAAGTATCAGACATAAAATAGCAATGATAAACAAGCTCATTATTTGTTAGTGATGGTTATGCTGGAAGGAACATTTTTTATATCATTTTTCTCCTTTTTAAAGTTTTATGGAGAATATATTTCAGTCCTAAGCTGAGTATAAATTAAACATGTTTTACCCGGCTGTTCCATTAAGAAATAGCAAGAACTAATGAGCTGTATAGTGGCAAAGCTGTTAAGGCAATCTGAAAGGACTCTATAGGGCAATCTGTGAAGTATAAAAGAGAAAAGTCCCCTCTCCATAGTCATTTAGTCCTTCTCAGACATTTGGGTTGAGCTCAGCTCCACACCACCTTGAGCTATATGTGACCAGCAGAGACAATCCTGTTTTGTCTGTTTGCTAACCATAAAGGAAAAATATAACTGTAATGTGAAGCGACCTTCCTTAAATAAAAAGTTAACTTCTAAATCCTTTGCCATGGCAGCTTTTAGGTCAGTTTTCAGGGCCTGATTTTTAAGCTGCTAGCCAGATATTACTCTCAGAAGCTTTTCTTAAAAATAGAAGTTAGCTGCCCAGCTTCTCAGAAGCCCAGAAATTAGGTCAGTGAGAGCATCAGGCCTGCTGGAAAGCCTGTATTTAAAGACAATATTTCCCTTGAAGCACCTTGGCACATATTGGTAGGTTTGAAATCATGTTTGATAGTCAGACACACCTACTTCCTTTCTGTCTGGAAATTTTCTTCTTCTTCTTCAAATATTAGCTGATTTGTTCTTTTTTTAGCAGTAACCACCCATGAAAGCTTGGGATTTCCCCACAAACTCTTTTAAACATAAGAGACAACCCAAAGAACAGCTTGAAGGTGGTTTTAGTGCAGAATAGACATCTTCATTGCTTTCTTTACTCATCCCAGTGTGAAAGGTTGAATTCTGCTAATTTTTTTCTCTCTAGCCGTTATGACAGAGCAGTTATCTAATCTATTTCCTTTGACTGCTGCACAACATTACTTCTCAAATGGTTGGAGCTTCAAAATCAAGAACTCAACCAGTCCTTACACATTCCCAGATTTTGAAACTGTAAATGCTGAACAAACCCCAGCCTCTCAGATCCCTCTGGGAAGAAGTTAAAAATACAAGTTTACCAGAGCACCTCTTCTTGAAGGATGCTCTGTAGAGACGGGCAGAGGACTTTTGAATTACTCACCTCGAAATTACATACCAAGAGTTTTGCCATTACAAAACTAAATGGGACCAGGTGATTTATCAAGTGATTGCAAGGAGGTACTCCACTTCTATTCCCTTCCTGAAACATTAAGGAAAAGCTCACGTTTTCTGTGTGTGTGTGTGTGTGTGTGTGTGTGTGTCTGTGGTTGTTTTTTCAATCTGAAATATTTGATTAATCCCCAAAGTTTCTGTGATACCTAACACAATAGGATCCAGCCTGCATAAAATTATTAGATAGGTACCACTGCATTTTCTCTTCATAATTATCATCATTATCATTGTCATTATCATCATTCATATTAATATTGTTGCAGTTGTAATTGTCATTAAAGCATCCTCATTCCAAAACAAAGTTCTATCGTATAAAAACCTTATTAAGAAAGGATAAATATGTGTTTAGTTGGTGCTTGACCTAAATTTTAGACTCTCTTTGTAGCTGATTAAGAGAAATTCACCTGGCCTGGTTTATAAATCCACTTAATAATAAGACAAATTCATTCCTCATAGGTTTGGAGATGGCAGTCTCCACTGTAGATGTTTCTGCTGCATGACACCCACCAGCTTTAGGGGATGGTCTGTTTCCAAAGCACCCAGGCACCTTTCTTTTTTTAGACCCCACATACAACACATCCCAGAAGTTTTTCATAGTGTTAGTGGGATGCAGAAACCTGTTCCCCTGTGGTTTTGATTTCATAAACTGCATCTCATATATTATCAGGCTGTCACCAAAAAGCCCTGTGAATCTGTAGTTCTACAATCAGCAATGAGGAAAGAAAGTTATGAAGGGCCTTCCTCTCCCATTAAAAAATAACCATACTGTGAAGGTGGTAGTGAATCGCGGTGAAAGAGAGTAGACAGGTAGAAAAATAAGAAGAGTGAAGAAAAGGTAAAAAACAAAAGGAAAAAAGGAAAAAGGAAGAGAAAGAGAAAGGGAATAGGGAAAAGGGAAAAGGGAAAATGGAAAACATAAAGGAAAACAATAAAAAAGGAAAAAGAAAAGTAAATGGCTATTTTGAATTTCCCACATACTTTTTATTCAGCTGTGCTGGAGCCTCTGAACCCACCAATCTGCACTGTATTTTGGAGACCTGGGAGGTTGCTTTGGCTTTATACACATGTTAAGACTGTTTCTAAAAATCATTGACAGGACAAAAGCAAGCTAATTACATGCAGGTAGAGTAGAAAAAAATACAGCCCCAAGCTTCCATAAATATTATTCAAAGTTTGTGTTACTGTGATGTTGCAGTCGTTAGGGCATTTCTCTTTTATTCTCTTTTAACACGGATTTATTTTAGTTTTTGTAAACTGAAAATTAGTTTTGTTTTTACATGAGGTGAAAGAAACACCAGCAGTGAATGGCATGTGTGAAACACTACAATTTTGATAGAAGCAGGGATGACCTCAGGTGAGTCTTCAGCTGATCTTTTCGTGTTGATCAATCTCACTGTAGTAATGATCAGGTTCAGATCATTAAACCTAACTCCTAACTCCTTTAGGAGGACAAAGTGTGAGGTTCAAACATTCCTAAAGAGTCAGTCAGGCTCTCCAGACAGGGTACCAGGGGTTAAAGCGTGTGGGATGTAGTCATGCTATGTAACATGGTGGGACTGAGGCTAACACAGTCATAGATGGATCACCCAGTCTGCAAACGGCGATTCCTCATAAATCATCATGAAAAATAGACTGACTCTGCCAGTTCATAAATTCAAAGCAAGTGTCTATTTCCATAAGGCCCAAGCAGACAGGCAGTGTTAGGGATGCAAACATGCACCACCACATGCAGTAGTTAATGTGTTAGCATTTTAACAAATTGAGCCACTTCACTGGCCTATTTATCAGTTCAAGCTATTTAGAAATGTTGCTACCATATGTTGTCCATTGAAATGAATGCTAAACACTGCATTTATAAATGGTAATTTATGACTCATAAACGTCTCAGCTATTAGAGTCATTCTGCCACTGTGAATGGAATTGATAGCAGTTTCTGCACTTCATGTTTTGTTTTTTTTTCACTCCCCTCATTTCAGGAATATCGTTGATATTAAAGCTTTAGTGCCTCATAGAGGATGTTATTTAAAAGACTGTGTGTATCAGAGAGAGGTTATTTTTGTGTGCTATCCACCCTATAAATTGATTTCAGCTTTTGAGTAAACTTCTAGGACTAAATATTTTAAAAAGGTCCTGTGGAGTATGAGAAGTGATCACTTTTCAGTTATAATAAACCTGGTTTAAAAAACAAATAAGGTCTTTTTTATCTTTCCTACAAAGCCTTTTCCCAGTCTGTATTTACCTTGGTACAGAGTAGGTGACCACGAAGTTACATCCTCCTATATCCCTTCCATGACAAAGTGCAAATGCTCAAACAGATTTGATGTTACTTAGCCTTGAAATTAATTTTTGGTGAAAATTTTTGACTGGAAATTTTAAATATACATTTTGAAAATATTATGTTTTCCTGTGAATGCTCTTTCCTAATGATAAAGAGCCTTACAGACAGTCTTGTTGAAAACTGAACTTGTCAGAAAGGGTCGTTTTTACCAAGTAGGTTGATTGCAAGTTCCAAGGTGCTTTTAAGGCTAAATTTTCAGACAGCCTTTGGAGTGCCACTCCAAAGTGGAAATAATCTGTAAGTTCTACATCCAGAAGTTTGGTGAATATAATTTTCCATCATGAGGAACATCTTAACAGGTCAGTTCATTCTGTTCATCTCAGAGAGATCTTCACATGGCATGAATGTCTCTCAACTGGGGACTAAAGAAGAAGCCTTATGACTTAATTTAAACCAAATACTTGATTTTTAAGTAGTTCTAACTAGATAGATGGAATTTCAACCCTGGAAAACACTCTTTTATGTTTCTTTTGCTTGTGTACAAATATCCAAAGTCATCTAAGGAAACTAAGGTGGTCTAGAAGGACTGTCTGAAAATGTATCCGCTGTCTTCAAATATAAATCTCATGTGTGTGAACACAGATACACAGATCACCAGTCTTCCTGAGAAATTCCCCAGAATATAGAGATAATTTCTGTAGAGCTGCCTGTGTTAACTAGACTGATGAAACATGTATCATTGTGAGTATGTCACCAGTCACATTTGGGACATCCCTTATGAAGACACTTCACTGATACAAAAAGTTCTGGTTTAGGGCTCAAAGACAGATTTTGTACAGAATGTAGTCCCCAGTCAACACAAGCCAAGAAATAACAGTGCAAAGTCTCCAACCTACATCTTGGTGTAGGAACATGCTTTACGCCCTGGTGTTAAATGGGATTTGGGGTGTAAAACTTCTAAAGAGCTATTCCTGCAAATCTTCATTTCTTTTCCTGGCTGGGTTATAATGGTTAACAATAGATTTTACCTTTTTTCCCCTTCTTGAGTATGGCCCATGTGATTAGAGACAAGTCTTTTAGCCCACCATATTTTATTCTGTGGAATAGAGATAATTCATCCTTCTCAGAGGGGTTGTAAAGGGAAAAAAACCTATATTTGAGTGTGACATACCCAAATGGTATGACTGTGATGCTCAAGGCAAAAGATGGAGAGAAAATCATTCAACATAAAATAATCAGAATTTTAAGTCACATACTAATCTTAGCGTGAACCTAGTTCTCATCTTAAGGAGTTTGATAGTATTGTCTCAAAAACACCTACCTCAGGATCTTGAAATCTCTTGTCATGTCTAGAATAATACCTTCAAGTAGCCTCTGTTATTACAAAGAAATTAAAAAAGATCACATCTGCTCTTTGGGGTTGCAAGTACAGAGGATGTTGAAAAACAGGCTTCATTAAAAACAGGATGTATGGAACAGATAACATGAAAAGCAGCTATTAAATGGATTTGTTATCAGTGCGAATAATACTAAGTCATATTACAACAGTTGCAAGGAAATGTCTTTGAAATATCTTCTGCAAATATTAATTCAATCTAGAAATTAAACCTCTGCAAACCAAAAAATATTTTATCAGTGGAATGTAAGGAAACAAAATGACTTGTTCAACACGTTGACATTCAGAAGGCAAAATCCAGAGCAGAAGGCAGGGCTGGAGCTCACTCTTGCCCAATTTTAACAAGCATTTTGGGATATTATATGTTGAGATTCTGGCTTGTGCTGTGAGTGTTATGGCTTTTACAGCTGACATGGAGTCCTGTGTGGTCAGCAGATGAGTGAGAGTGTTGAAGGAAATAGAATTGGTATCACGCAGTTTTATTTCCTTTTTTAAAATGTTGTTAATTGTGCTGTGAAAATGCCGGTTTGGGGCTGTTTCTTCAGTTTTTTGGGAAACCTTTGTGTTTCCACCCTCATATGGAAGTAAATAGATTTTTTGCATTTCAACAGAGAAAAGTAAAATGTTGTGATTCCCATTGAAATGGTTCCTCTAGAGTCTATGTTTTATTTATTTTTTATTCAAAACAACATCTGTTTGTTTGTTTGTTTTAATGCTTGTGAAATGCCAAAACAATTCATCTATTTATTTTTCAAAGGCCAAATTAAATTCAGACTTGAGAGCTTGACTTTCAGAAGTGCAGGTCACTTACTGCTCTGGCTAAAGTTAAAATCACATTCATGAACTCAGCACCTCTGGCTCATGAAAACATTACTTAGAAATGTTTGATTTTGCCTTAATAAGTCCATTAAAATATTTGCATCCAGGGACTGGAAGAAGAAAAAAAAAACCACTTTGTAGAGAACAAGTTAAAAGTCTGGTCTGTTATGTATTGCTAAATTTGAACATCAATCCTCTACAGCAAGTGTCATTTTCATTCAAAATCAATAAAAATTAAACCCAACAGATGGCAGATGTTAAAGAATATTTTCTGGCAAAGAAATTGCTTTTTGGCTGAATAGAAAATTTGGGGATCTTATTTGTTTTACTTCTAACTTGGACCTGCTCTTGGCTTCTACTGCAACTACCTTTTCTGTGGTCCTACTCCTCACGTGTGCGAGGACAAAAGATCACTTCTGTTTTACTGAATTAGTGAATTCTAATACAGTTTGGGATTGTTTTGATACTCAATATTTATGCTTATTCTTCCAGTGGTAACACCACATAAAAAAATCCAGAGAATAAATTAAATATTAGGTTTTCAAAGTGAAGTTGTTTCATTCTGAGCAAAGTGACAAGGGATTAAACTCACACAGTTTCAGTATGCTACACTGACTTGTGATGTCTAATAAAGTCAATGGGGAGGAGTGGGCATTTGAAAAGAATGATTAATTAGATCCATTTTCAGTATCCAGAGACGATGAGGTGGACTGTGCCCTAGCCTGACTGCTCCCAAACTGACAGCAAAGGGAGCCTAAGGTGTCTAACACAGACATATGATCTACAGTTTAATATTTTTTCCTTTATATATACTAAACCCCAGAAAGAAAGAAATGTTTCACATCTTTGATGATTCTCCCAATAGCTATAAGTAACAGCAGGGTCTAGGGGAACACTGAAAAAAGCCAGACTTCCTTTAGAATGATTAAAATCCATGGATGCTGAATTGCAGGATCACGGAAAGGTTTGGGCTGGAAGGGATTTTAAAGTTCATTTAGTTCCAAACCCTGCAATGGGAGGGGACACCTTCCACTCTCCCAGATTGCTCCAAGCCCTGTCCAGCCTGGACCTGAGCAATTCCAGGGATGGGACATTCAGCTTTTCTGGGCAACCTGTTCCAATGTCTCAACATGCTCACAATACAGAATCTGACCTTAAAATTACAAAAAAACCAAATAATAAAATAACAATGAAATGGAAGATAAAATGACATAAGTGGAGTGCAGGTGTCAGTGAGTTTTCCTCAAAATATTTCTCCCGAAGAAAATTATCTAACGGTTTTGTAGATAGGTATAAGCTTCAGGGCATCTGTTGTGGTAGAGCCATGCACGAAACTGGCTGTGGAAATAGTCAAGTCAGCTCAGAAAAGGAGGAGCCCACTCAAACCTCAAACTGTATTGTAACTGTTTCCAGAATTCTATTGCCAGCTCCATGGGGAACCTCTGAGCTCCTGACAAATTTCAGGGTATACACACAGGCGTCTAAATATGGATTTATAAGTTTAATTTTAGGGATTTTTTTTCATCTTGTGTTTTGGGTCCCAGCAGGATGATGATATAGTATTGACTTTCTTTCCACAACCAACAGAATGAAGTCTTTTTTTATCATTTATGTAAAGAATTGATTAAAGAGTGATCTGTAAATATTTTCTGTTATTAATGGTAATTTCCCAATATGATTATTCATTATAATAATTTTAATGAATGACAAGAAACCATGGCAGCCAGAAAATGAAAGAGATTGTTATATTGTTATATCTTTTCAAGAAAATATTTCTCACTGTTGTCTGATATTGAAATAACTGAAATTATCAATTTTCAAAACTGCGGCTGTGTTCCAAGGTGACACCAAATCTCAAAAACATGAAGGCAAAGATCTGTCCCACATCAGTTTGTCTCTGAGGCAAATACTGGAATTTCAGAAGCTTTTTGTATTCTCTTTGAAGCACCTTTTAATAGACATGTGAATAATCATTCTAGTCCACCTGGCCATTGTCACCAACAATTACCGCAAACCAGAAACCCAGGAATGGGCTACAAGACAAGGTAGAGACTTTCCTCAATGAGTCAAACTCTGTAAGAAACTGAGAAACTTCAGTGCCTGAAATTCTTTGAGATAGGTATTTGTATTTAATAGACAGATTTTTTTTTTGCATTTGTGAAGCCCAGTCTCCCCTTGAGGTGGTATCAGCCTGTAGTACCCTCAGCGTCCCATGGCACTTTAAATACACGTTGTGCAAAGATGAAATCCATCTTGTTTTTTCAAAAAAACACCTTCTGACAGCCTCTTTTGACACCCATAATTCTTGCATTATAAACTACAGTAGAAGTCTTCCCACTCTTGCTTCTCCATGCCACAGCTTTACAGACCTCTGTACTAGCTTCCCTCAACTGGAATTTTTCAGGCTGGAGATTCCAGCGTATCTCAGTAACTCCACATGTAAAACCCATTTTCCTCCTTCCTGTCTGACCACTGTTCTCTGACCTCCTGTGGTTGACCCACTGAAAACAATGAGATTTTGGGACATAGACCCAATGGTGACAGTCCAGCACAACAATTCCTGGGGGTTTTGGTAGCCAAGTCAAATTATTCTAATCTATTCCTGACAGCTGACAGGATTTTTATTGCAGATATTTTCAGTTTAGGGATTGCTATTACACTCACTGGAAAATTATTTTGCAGATAAGTATGCCCCTGAATCAGAGCTGTTTCCCTGAAACATCATTAATTTAATTTGTTTCACTTCAATAAGAAAAGCTGAGAAAGAAAAAGGAGGCAAACCTTATAAAGTAAAATTTGAATCACCTAATTGGTTATAGCCTCATCTTTCTATCACTGGGACAGTGAGAGACTGAATTATTTCTTTCCACACAGATGTGTGCTCTTTCTTGGGGTTTGAGGCCTTATCACACAAAAATAATTGTTTCCTTAAGTATTTTGGTTCTTTCTTGCTTGGCCAAAGAAAAATGGTGACGTCTCAGCCACCATAGGGCATGTCTATTTGTAGTCTTGTTATGACAGCTTAGTTTGACTGCCAAATACAAGAACCAGTACCAGAGAAGCCTGCCATGGTATAGATGCACTAATACTATCATCCTGTACTCTAGCAGACGGTTAGAGAGCAAACCAGTAAATGTAGAGACAAAAGAGAGATTAATTTTGTCTATGAAGGTATGACAGTGGAGGAGGTCATAAAACAGAAAGGTTTACATGGGAGTGAGTAATTTTCTTTATGGCCCTTTGGCTTTCTTCATAATTACAAAGTCCACACAAACTTGTGGGGCACAAATCATAGATTCAGAGGTGCTGGAAGGGACTTCTGGAAGCCTTTAATCCAAGCCACCTCTCAAAGCACAACCAATTAGATGAACTTCCTCAGTGCATTGCACAGTCAAGCACTGAATACCCCCAAAAAAGGAGATTTCACCTGGACAACCTGCTAAAGTGCTTGACCACCCTCATCACCATCTAGATTTTTTTCCAAATATGTAGCCAAAATTTCCCACCTCTAACTTGCACCAGTGATTCCAGCTTCCCTACACTCAGGTTGCTGCAGACAGCAGTAAGATCCAGTTTATTCTCCTCTTAAAGTGAAACTTCCACCTTCTCCTTATGTCTCACAAGTTCTGTCCCCCTGATCATCTCCTGCTCACACAGCTCAGAGTGATACTGGCCACCTTCCTGCACAGGAACACCGGTGACTCCTGCTCACCCTCTTGGCCCTCAGAATTCCCAGCTATTTTTTGTCAAAGCTGCATCCTGTTCACTCAGCCCCCCCATCCTGACAAATAAATAGATTGAGACAGACTGCTCTTACAAGCAGTTATTTTTCTCCACAAACTGTAGAGGCAATCTAGAAGGATTAGCTCACAAGAAGTTATTGATACTGAAAGTACCTAAACTTCAAAATTCCTGCACTTGATTGACAATAAGTGTGATCCTGTGGAAAAGATGCTAATAATGTCAGAATAGAATTATGGAGAGCTATCACAGAGGGACGTCAAGGAGCAAGAAGAAATAAAAACATAAGGAAAGATTGCTCTACTTCTTGTGCTCTTGCTTAGATTTACCTATGAATTTTAAATTGCTTCCTAGGAACTTAACACAGGGCTAAGATTCCAAGAAGAATAGATTATCTTGCCTGCTGTTTGACCGCTTTATGCCAGGCTTGTAAATAAAACAAATTACACTTAGAATACATATAAATTCCTTACCATAGATTTCTTTCTTACTCCTCTCAGAAAACAAACATGTTTATGTGACACCAACATCAAACTAAACAGTGAAATAGGGAGGTACAGTGAAACAATATTTTAATTTCCTTTTAACTTCAGTTTCCCCTCCCCATTTTCCTGCATTTATTGCAAACTTCTTTCTTTTTTCCCGGTTCTTGGCTCTGAACCAAAGAGGAGTGCATTGAGGAAAGACAGCCTACTTCCTATTGAAAGCAGCTGGTTTAAGAGCAGTCAGACAATTTGCTATCATAAACATCCACCCAACACTTCTGTGAAGTTCATTTTGTTTCATTCAAAATCACTCTATAATTTCACAGTGGTGTAGTGATAATGGCAGAACAATAACCTTTTTAAATATTCAGCAGGTTCCTACCTAGTGAAAAACATCTTAAACATCAGTTAAAGAAATAGGCATATATTTTCTGTGAAAGACTTTTCCTCCATCTGTTCAGATGGTGCGTTTTCCAAATAAACTATCACCAAGCTTGGTATCTTAGGGGGAATGTATTTAAAAAAGAGAAGTAAAAGAAAAAAGCATCACATTGTGACTTACTGAACTGGGAAAGAGATGATTCTGCTGAACAGAGAAGAGCTATGTGGGATGTGTCATCTTTGCAACTGTGGTCACTTCAGTTTGGATTAAGACCCTTTTTTCTTACTTCTTAATGTGGAATGAGAACAGAAGTAATAGAGCTCACCCTTAGTCATGACGAAATTACAGACCATGGAAACTTTTAAAGAGGGTTGTTAGAGCAGGATGGATAATAGGGACAGACAGAACAGTGGAAACAAGGTCTCAGAGGAGCTGTCCTTGTCACAGATGTGTTTGTAACAGCACCAGAGCCAGTCCTGGAGTGAGGGATGCAGAACAAACAACGTATTCTAGGATGATGTGGGCTGGTCTGTAAGAATACTGCTCCAGCAGTGTCCCAAAAACCCACCTGGAAGGGGCTAGGTATTTCCCAGGCAGCTTTGCCATTAGCTCAGTGGACACAGCAGCACCCAGGAAAAGTAAGGTACAACGACACAAAGTCCCTGACTCCCAAATGCAACTAAGCTCTGCATTGATGGAGTGGCTTAGCAGCAGCAGGACCTCAATATTCAACAAAAATGTTTGGAGCTTTGGTGTTCAAAACTAAGTTATTTATCCAAAGCTTTTTCTATAGGCAGGAAAAAAAAAAAGAAAAAAAAGAAAAAAAAAGACGCGGAGAATGTTTTGTCTTGTTTAAAGACAGGCATATAAGATGGGTCAAACAATAAGCCTGTTGGCACACTGAGTCTCCTCAGTTGGATGAAAGGGGTCCAACCCAGTAAATAGGTCTAGGTTGAGCAACCTGGGCTAGTGGAAGGTGTCCCTGTCCACGGTCGGGGATTGAAATGAGAAATTTAAGGCCCCTTCCAGATCAAAACATACTATGATTCTATGAAGCTATGATGAAACTCATATGTGAATACTCAGCTGATTTATGCAGCTAAAAGCTTGGTTTCCCCTGAGTCTGCACATCCCAGAGGGTTGTGCAGCCCCTCAGAAGGACCTGGACAGGCTGGAGAGGTGGGCAGAGAAGAACCTGCTGAAATTCAACAGAGCAAATGCAGGGTCCTGCACCTGGGCAGGAACAACCCCAGGCACCAGCACCGGCTGGGGGTGACCTGCTCGGGCAGCTCTGAGGAGGAAGGACTGGGGATCCTGGTGGACAACAGGCTGTCCTTGAGCCAGCAGTGCTCTGGGGACCAAGAAGAACAATGGGATCCTGGGTGCCAGCAGGTCAGGGAGTGGTCCTGCCCCTCTGCTCAGCACATCTGGAGTGCTGTGTCCAGGTCTGGGCTCTTCAGAACGAGAGAGACATGGAGCTCCTGGGGTGGATCCAGAGGGCAACAAAGATGATGAAGGACCTGGAGCATCTCCCTGATGACGAGAGGCTGAGGGGGCTGGGGCTGTTCAGCTTTGAGAGGAGACAAAGCTTGCAGAGACACAGCCCATCCCTGTGTGTCCCTGTCTGCAGGGAGGGCTCAGAGCAGGGCCCAGGCTCTGCTCCAGGGACCCAGAAATGGCACCAGAGGAACGGGCAGGGACTGATCCCAGGAAGTTCCACCTGGACATGAGGCAGAACTTCTGTCCTGGGCAGTGACCGAGCCCTGAACAGATTGTCCAGAGAGGGTGTGGAGTCTCGCTCACTGGGGATATTCCAGAGCCCTCTGGACACAATCCTGTGCCCTGTGCTCTGGGATGGCCCTGTTTGAGTAGGAAGGTTGGACCAGATGACCCCACTGTGGTCCCTTCCAGCCTGACTCATCCTGTGATTCTGTGATACAGTGATTCTCACAGGTGCTCTTGATCTGTATTTGCTTAGACTCTGAGAGGGAACTGTTTTGTGAGGATAGATTCCTATGTCCTTTGAGAAGCTGCAGGTTTCACCCATGGATTGAATGAACGGATCAGTTGAACTTCCACAGGGAGGAAACCGTTCCTCCCTATCCAGAAAGGCAGAGGGGATCCAACACTTAATCCCTTACGGGTATCTGGACTGTTGTTACTCACTGACTTAAATTAATTTCTAGAGCTCTTCATAGTGACTTTAAGTCACCCACAGGAAATTAGTTCAGGTTTGGGGAGAATGCTGATGCTGAGTATTCAGTGAAAGTACATCTTCAGAGCAGTAAGAATTGGCTGCACTAACAGAATGATATGTTTTCTGCACCTCAGCTGGTCCAGCCAGGGCTGGTTAAGGTACCATCATATTATGGGCCTCTTCTGCTTTGTGCCTCTAGGAACATAATCTCATAAAATTTATTCTTAATGATGCCCCTAGCAGTCTATGACTTGGCATCTGGATTGTTTTGAAGGCTTGGTACTAAATGTAGGTCTAAAACACTGCCACTAACCCAAAATAATTCTTTATTCTCAAATCTCCATTATTTTGAACAAACTGACTGGATTTTTTTCTACTTTGTTGACTAACAAAATAATGTATTTGTGAAAGAGGTTCCAAAAGAACTACTTTAACTTTGTTTTGTAGTTCACATTACTCTTTGTTGTTCATTTAACCTTTGCATTTCTTTTCCCTCCTTAAACCTCTCTTTATCTTTCAGCCATGCCTCATACATATTATTTTCCTACCCCTCCCATTAAACCCCATCCTGAAACCCTCAAGCTGAGCGGACAGCTTTAATTTCAATTTGCATTGATTTCCTTTTATAATAATAAACCACCCACAAACACAGGCAAAATTTGACTTGATTTAAAGCCAGCTTTCTGATGTGTCTCCAGCTTTGCCTTCTGACTTTCTGTCTGTGCAGATGTAAATTATTCAGCGAGGGGTATTGTAGACATGCCTCCTTTATTAACATCAGTGGGACTTGTGAGGCTGAAGGAAAACCTACCCTCCCCACAGGCATCTCATGTTGGAAGTTTACACTTTATGACTTTGTAGAGGGACCATATATCACCCCACTCTTCATAACTGTTATTAATTCTCCAGAAGGGAAAAAAAAAAAAAAGAAAAAAAAAAGAGAAAAAGAAAGGAGAAAAAAAAAAAGAGAAAAAAAAGAGAAAAATAATTAAAAAAAAGAAAAGACGAAAGCTGTGGTGTTCTTTGCATTATACAGATACTTTTCCATATTAAAAAGGAAAAAAAACATAAAAATAAAATATACTCTGTTAGGTTACCACTCAGTACTGTCCAAACATTAAAGGCAAGTAAGTTCCCAAAAGTGGGTGTCATTTGTGATGCTGTAATTAATCACACATAGTTGCTCACAGTCTGTGTAGTACCTAGTGAGTGATTTTGTAAAACACGATTCACCCAGATATGACCCAGTTGGTTCTTTGTAGCCTTTCCTAGATTTCACTGCAGAGTGGATTGTTGGTTAAGACATTGACAGCCCACCACCAGTGTATTGTGTGATCCACACTGAAGCATTATTTGGCCCATGGGAAGAATAGTATCATCATTGTTGCAAAGCACAGAATAATAAGGCAGAGACATATACTAACAGTTTGGGATAGCCAGATTCATCTGATTCATTTTAATGAGCAACTAGGCCAGCAAAGTAAACCCAACCATCTGTGCTGCAAAGACACTGAATGCTGGAATTTTTTCCCCTTCATCGTCATATTGCTATATCAGCACATGTGCTAACTTCAAACCTTTCCCGTAACACATGTGCTCCAATTGCAATCATTTGGATGCAATTTGGTTTATGCTTCCATTTCCCCCCTGTTGATACGAGCGGGGTGGTTGCTGTTGTCGTTGGAAATGCTTTGACATTTCTGTCTCCATTTCTTAATGTTCTTCTGTGTGACCTTGTCCAATCAAATCTAACAGGTACTGGCACAAGCATTTGTGCCTTGATCTGAAAATATGCACAATTATGTGCTAGTTGTTTTGTGAATGGTAATTGATGGTGCTTAAAAAACATGCATAAAGTTCCCAACGAGGTAAACAAACAAGCAGTGACCTGGTGCAGGATGTGAAAGTGCAGGAAAAGGCATCTTACATGTTCTTCCATTGAATATTAAACTACCCAGCTTGAATTAAAGCCAGGTGACCTGCAAGTAAATGCAAGCAAATAAAAAGATCCTGGTCACATAGAAGAAACCAACAGCAGTCTGAGAGCTAGCAGCCCTTTCAGTCATTATTGCCTTTAATGACAGTTAAAAACTAAAAAAAAACCTCATCTAATTTCCACCAGTTTAGACCTTGAGTTTATGCTCATGTTCATCTCAGGCTTCGTTTGCAGTCATAAAGAGGAAGAGACAAGGTCACTTCAACATCGCTGGGACAATGTGCTCCATTAAAGATTTGACTCAGCCTCTGCAAACTGCACTGTCTCTCTCTCCCTCTGCCATGGAAAGAGCATGAGGTGATGAGGCTCCCCATCTCATGCCTCCCTTAAAACCTTTGTTTCTGCAAGATGTGTGCAGAGGAATGAACATTTGATCAGAAATGTAACTGCAAATGTCTAAGGGAGCAGAGGCTTTACTTGGCAGTATGAGCAGTGTGGCCTTTGGAGCTGGACACGCCGTGGCCACATCTGTGGGTCCTTCTACCTGATGGAAACCTTTACTAATGAAGCTCCCCTGCTTCAGGGGCATAAACCAGTGCTTGTCTGTGGCTTTTCACCCTTCTGAGTGGATACATCAGCTCAACTGGCACTAACTCTGGGATTTCTCCAGTTGCTTGAGGCAGCCATAATAACCCTATTATTAAAATTACTATTGGGTTAAAACGAGGCATATGGAACAGTGCTGGATGCACTGATTCATGCTAATTGTGATAGCACCATTTCTCTCTGCCAAGCCAGGGGCATTTGGGAGCTGATATTTGTTCCATTAACAAACAAGGATGTTACAGTGCTACCAGGTGAAGCATATTACAGGTGTTAAATAACCTGAGTAGATGGAGAACAGTGTCAATAGTTGAATAATTTTGATTATTAGCTTGTTCAGCTGAAGGTGGCAGGATGAAAAGCTTACATGAGGGAATTATATGATGGGGAAAGGAGGAAACCTAGGTAATGGACAAAATGTGGTCTTGTTTAAAAATAATGGCAATATTATGTCTTTGTGCTCCTTCTGTGGTGAGAGGATTAGGCTGTAACATTCACATGGATATGGCAGTGCAGTGTGAGAAGTTTTAGGGAACATCCATAATTTAATGCATGTTTCCAGAAGTCTCTCCACACTTATTCTGGCATGAATTTTTCTGCTTGCTTACTTACTAACCTATTGCCTCAGTTTCTGTCCAATAAAGCAGAGCTGTTTTCTGTATTTGTTGAACACCAGTTGTGGTCTTGAATGCTTTCTACAGAACCTTTTACTTCATTTCTGTGAGTTATTTTATTCTTGTTGCTCTGAATTTTTAACTGAAAAATAATTGTTGCTGGGTTTGGTTTTTGTAGAAAAACATTGGTAAAATTATTGTGGTTAATAGATGTTAAGCTATAACAACAGTGAAAAAAAATTTTATGATCCATTCTCCTCTGTGTCATCAGCTTGGTAAATTTCAGATACAAATAAAATATTTAAACAAGAAGCCTGAAATGAGGCGTTTTAGGGTAACCCTTTATTCTCACAGCTAGACCTGGATGAAAACTCAGGGATAGACTTTCCACCAACCCCTCCAAAACTGGCATATTTCAGTTAGCTGAAAACAGACATCTGAGCAGAAAATGACAATTCTCAAAGAAATCCACAATATGTTGTTTTATTGAGGGAACTGAAATGTTTCACTTCACCACAGTAGAGACCTGAACAGAGATGTCTAAATCCATTTAGAAACATTGTAGTGTCTGACATCTGCAAGAGCCTGAAAGATGCAGCCCAGGAACCACTGAAGACCAGCACCTTTGCAAAGAGACAGCTGGAGGTTGAGGGGGGAAGCCCACAGCATGCAGGAGGACAGGAGACACACAAGATTTTGCAGCATAATATCACCCAAGGAATCAAAGTTCTTGGTTTCACAACAACATTTTTATTTTTTGTTATTCTTTTTGTGTTTTGTTCTCCACATCATTAAACCAGTATATAAAGAAAAATACAAAAAGTGAAACAATTCACTGTATTTGAAGTCACTGAAGAATTCTGTCCTATTCAAGAGTATTTTTGGTGTTGAGCAGAAAAACCACTCCCATCTCTCCCTACCTTCCAAAATGAAGGAGAATCAAATCTTTTTATTTCCTCTCCTCTACCCAAATATTTGCAGTTTATTTTTTTTATTTTGGGAGAAAATTGCCTAAAACCCTAAACACTGTTTAATGAACTTGTGGCAGAAGTGACAAATCCACAGCAGAAAAATTCAGTAATTTAGCAGGTTATGCAGCTGATAAAAAATAATCCAAATAAGGATTTATATAACTACAATGTTATTAAAAGTTTATAACCGCTTGCTAATTGGCATCATTAATGAAAATTAATGTAGGTACATGCACTTAAGTATTTCACCCCTTAATGAGGAAATGGACAGTGATGTGAAATACTACTAATAATTAATACTAATATTTTCTAAGACAAATAGCACGCCCAAGACTTTGCCAAGAGAAGGAAATACAATCACCCAGCCTATGTGTGGTGGCCATGAGTTAGCATTCCAGCCAGAGTTGTTGAGAATTTCCCTTGGTGATACAGATACATTAGAAAGAGATGCCGTACCACAGAAAAGGCAGTAACGAGGCTGAACCTGAGGCAGAAGTTTCTAATATGTCATGCTGGACATTTTAGTTTGTTTTCTGTAATTCACATTTGCCTTTTCAAATACAGATCATAGCACTTCCCCCTCACTGTGTGGTAAAAAATGGATGTACAAGCACAGGGAAGATGCTTTGGCAGTAGGCCTGCAAAACTGTCAGGGCAAGAGGCATCAAAGGGCCTGCAGGTCTTGTAGGTAGATCTTACAGCAACAGTAAAAGCTGGAATCCCGTGTCAGCTACCCAGGATCCCTGCACAGTGCATTTGGATCTGCTTCATACCGAAAGCATCCTACATGCTTGGTTGAGAAGCATGAAAGACAAGAATACACCTTTGAGACATTATCTTTCTCTGGAACATATTTATTTACAACCACTTTTTTTTTACTTTTCTTTTTCTTTTCCTTTTTTTTTTTTTTCAGGCATTAGATATCCTTTTGTGACATTCATATGAAATTTTGGTGATTCAAGAAAGGCTTAAAAAAATGGGTGGCCCTATTTTAGTTTCCTTTTTTTCTTATAATATTTCAAATGTCATCTCCATCTTCCTGGGTGAGCGTGATAATAAACAGAATGAGAGGGGGGGTTTTATCAGCTGGATGAGATAAAGAATCAAGAGTAAGAACTAGAGTCTATTTCTAGCTGGACATTCAAGGATATAGCCATTCGCTCAGTTTTATTATTTTTCCTTGAGTCCAATTAATTAATCTTTAATTCATGCCTATAAAACAAAAATTATTTGTAAAATAGCATATTATTGCAAAACAACATATTGAATACTTCCTTATTATGAATTAAGGAGGGCAGTTGCATGTTCCTGGTGCCCTGTTGAAGCTTTGTCATTTAGCACAAAAAATTTTCAAGATTCCTCGGATGTAAGGAGGGAAAATAGATTAAATTCCTGCAGGGAGGAATTGAACATAGCTTTCCCAGTCCTGGAGGGCTTCTATAACCACAGTGTTACTGTTATAAAGACAGTTTCTATCATTACATTTTCAATCTCACTCTCTGGAGGGAAGCTAGATGAAAGACTTACAGAATGTAACTTGGATTCACTGTATGTACTCTTCTGAAATACAGCCATGAAAGCCAGGGATTTTATTTTGTTCTTATTTATTTTGTTTGGGGCTACGAGTCCACCCACACATGAAATTGCTTTTATCAATTATGTCTCAGGGTGACATAATGAGAATTAATTTCTATTTGTAAATTACAGTGGTCTTTGGTATAAATTCCACTGAATATGTGAGGTCTTTTATTGATGTAACTTGTTTGACCATTTTCAGGCATTACATGGAGTAACTGGAAGTTAACTCGCTAGGTAGTTAATTTACCTTTCCACTATCCAATATACCCTGCATTCAGAAAAGTATCTAACCAGGCACCCCTTTTTCATATGATTTCTGCTCTTAAAATTGATTGAGAGTTTATACATAAGATTACTCAAGTTTCCTTACAGGCTGGAGACAAATCTTACAGTAAAGATTATCCTAGTGAAACATTGCATTCATCAACTCTTAACTATTTCTTCTTTTACACCGAAAGCATTTTTAAAGAGCAAGTTTAAAGCATGGCTGTAGTGATGTATGACACCTTTTGCCTTGCCCTTGCGGTATATGAGTAAATTAATGCAATAAAAGGAATTAATTTACCCTGACTATTAAATGCCATCAAAGGACTAATTTTTTCTATCTGTCTTCCTCTGCCTTTGTGTTCCAAGTTTTGCCCTTCTTCATGATGACTCACCCTGGTAGAATGTTTTCCCAAGGGATGTTTGTCTAGTAGGTAAGTGATTTTATTTTGGATCTTGGTTAGAGGGTCATCTTTTGTCTGTTTACTTTGCTTTGTAGAGGTATATTCATCTTTGTGGTCAAAAACCCTTTCCAACATCCCTCCTGTTATCTGTTATATCCTCTTATATTATTACCAAAATAAGGTGAATTGGAATATTGTATTAATTGCACCCACTTTTTGAACATCCAGCCTGTAGATGTTTCCATCTGGGCTGTTATCATAGGTTGTTGTTTTGTTTTGTTTTGTTTTGTTTTCTTAGAGCCCCAACCAAAAACAAACAAAAACCCACCAAAATTATAGAGACAAATTTATAGAAGGAAAATGTACATTTACGTTAAAAACAAATTTTTTACCATGAGGGTAGTGAGATACTGTCATGAGTTACTCAAAGAACCTGTGGCTACCTCATCCCTGGAGGTGTCCAAGGCCAGGTTGGGGCTTGGAGCAACCTGGTGTAGTGGAAGGTGTCCCTGCCCATGGCAGGGGGTGGCACTGGATGATCTTTAGGGTCCTTTTTAACCAAACCATCCCATGATGCTATGATTCTATGAAATAGGCAGTTTTCGAGTGAAATTTATCTCATCCTGAATAAAAGTGTTTAATGTATGACAGAAGAGTCTCCTTTTAAAGCACTTTTTTTTTTTTCCATAGACCATAAAATGAGACAGTGATGAGTATCTCAGACGGAGACATCTGTATTGTAACTGTCTAAAGCTAAAGAAGATGAATCCCATCCAGAAAAGAGAACTAATAGTACTGTATCAAAGACCACAAGAATATATTTCCTCTCCTTTCTCTTCTAGGCGGGGGGGAATGCAGTGGAGCTGGCCACACATCACAAATAAGATAAAAGGCACAGCCAAAGTGAACAGATTAGCACAAAGCCATATGTAGAACCTCTCAAAGCTGCTGACAAATAATGTTGAACTTCCAACAAAATGCTGAAATTCAAAGCCTATTAAAAAGAAAAAAATTAAATAATGGGGGTGAGTATGTGAAGGAGAAGGGACTGGGGGGAAGACAAGTGATACTCATTTAGTAAATTGTTCAGTGAGAAGGCCTATAGCTTGTCCCTTGAGGTTGCTAAGTGTTCTCCTGTATTCAGCTGAACAGGAAAGGTTTACATCACCCTTCCTATCAAAGAGATATTTGGGCTGCCTTCTCTCCAATCTACTTAACATCCTCATTTACATCTACCTCTCTGACTTGTATTAAAATTGGGCTCCTACTCCACTGTCCTGCTACATGCTGCCATTCTCCTGTCCATCATTAAATCATTGCCTTTTCTTCTCTTCTTCCTCTTCCCTTCTTTTCTCTTCTTCACCCTGCATCTCCCAGAGGTATTTGCATTTGTGTGGCAAATACACTGATTCTTTTCACATGGTTTGCTCCAGCATGACATGAACTATTTAATTGTAAATTATTAAGTCATCTGTACTTTCCTGAAATGATTCACAGTGGAATGACAGGAAATTATTCCTAGTGGAATGACAGGATATGATATGATGAAATCATGATTCACATGTAAATTGGATGTCTGCTGATAGAAATCTGAAGTCCACTGAGAATTCACAAAAAGAAAATGCTGCAAGGCTTATCCATTGGGTAGATAATTTATTAATAGATAGCCCTTGTTTTAATACTATCTACTCTTAGTTGTTAAAACCCCTGGGGGATTTTTTTTCCTTTCTTCAGATGTAGCTTGGTGTGAAAATTTTAGATAAACAGCAACATTCCTAGTCTTTATATACATTCATTTATATATGTATTTTAACCTTTAAGTATCTCAATTGTCAACCGAACTCACACACATTATCCATATATAGATATAACATAAATATTAAATTTATGTAAATTTTAAATATATGTATAAGGACTGACTGCTAGCTGGCATAATTCGCTGTAGTTTTATTACTTGAATGGAATTGTGCCAGTTTTATCCATGCTGATGTTCTGTAGACCACAGATTAAAGTGTACACAGACATTGTCGTGCATCTTTATTTTTGTTCCTTCTACAAAGCTGTCTGCACAAATAATCTCTTTGGCTTCCTCTGATTCACTTTAAAAGTGTTACATTAATTTTAAATGCAAATTGCAATAATTAAATTTGACCTTATAAACTATCAGATGTGATGGGAATTTCCCTTCCTGATTTTTTTATCTTAAATTGGAAAGGAACCAGATCAAACAAGCAGGGAATTTCAAAGTCAAAACAAATACCATCCACGGCTAGGGACTCTGCTACAATAACAAGAAAGAAAACATATGTATGTATGTGTGTGTGTTGTGTGTGTATAATATAGATGTTAACCACAAAGTATCCAACATCTTTAAATTTGTTTGTAGGACTGGCAGTAGCTCATCTTTTGTTGTTAAGGTGAAAAAAAAAAAACAACCCACAATCAAAGTGACCCACATAGATATATGTATTTTTTTTCTTTCTTTAATAATGGATACTTTCAGATACCTCCTAAGGTCCTATTCCTCCTGTCATGTTTAAAGGGTTTATTGTTTCCAGAAAAGCTTTTGCTGCTCCCTCTGGAGACTGAGCTGATCTAAGGTAATATTAATTCTGTGCCTCTCGCTTGTCGGAACTCGACTTCAAACGGAATAAATGAGATGAGAGCTGAAAGAGAGGTTATGCAAGCTGTCATCCTCCATTGTGTTGGAGGCATCAATGACTCTCAGAACAAATTAGGTGTCACTCTACTAAATCGCAGTCAGAAAGGCAAATCAGTTTATAGAAGACTTATTTGGTCTCCTGGAAAGCTCTTGCATTCAGAGCACAGTTAATCTTCCTTTTCTTTCAGTAAATTTAAAAATCCTCATTTTTTATTTCTTTTTAAATCAAGATGAAGCAGAATTTCCTCATGATGAGTCATAAAGTTCCCCATACAATTTATGCTGATTAGTTCAGTCTAATTTCTCTTTCTTTAAAAGGAGAAAAAAAAAAAATAATCCCACAGAGGTTTGTTTCACTCCTAAAAGAGAAGCGACTACATATGTTTTATTAGATTTCTTAATTTGGGGATTGTGGCTTCGGAAAGAGGTCTGTGGTGAAAAGAGTGTTTGAAGAAAAAAAGGAATATTTGTGAAGCTTGCCAAGTATGAATTATTCCAGTTTTGTAAATCTCACTGATTCTATTCATTCTTTACTAAATGACTCTCAACCTACAGGAAAGGAACTACAATTAGATAACTACCTGTTTAATATTTTCTCTGGCACTTGATTTAACACTTATTTTATTTTAGTTAATTTTTTCCCCCACTGAAAAGGCTAAAGGGATTTTGCAATCTAGGTTGCACAAAGAATGTTTTTCTTTTACAATCAAGTGATGTGCAATCAGGTTTTCACCGAGAAAGGCATGCTCATCCACTTATTGAGAGAAGAAAATTGCCATGCTTTAGCAAGATCAGGACAACTATCAAATACACCTCATATAAACTGAGGTATCTATTCCAGTTCAACAGTTTGTCTATGCAAGGGATGAGTATGGTGCAAGAGGAGCAGCTCTGCTGAGTGAAGCAGCTGCAGTTGAGGGCCATTTTACACTTTAAAAGAATTTTTTTTTCAGATTATCTTTAGCCTAGACCTATGAACTAGCACGCAACAGGTTCTGCAGGACATCAAGTATATTTTTCAAGAGCATGTCTTAGTTTTGTTTGATTTGAAAGACTTTGAGACCCCTCCGTGTGTGCAAGAAGTAGGAGCAACCAGATTTCCTCAAAAGTACACTCTTGACAGAAACTGGAAATGTGACTTTAGTTTCTCCTAAAGTTCAAGATAAATGACAAGCACAGATTCCTAAAACTAAATTGGGTCTCAGGAGTCATTATGTCGTTTTGTGATTGAAGCTGTGTCTTGGGAACCCAGTGTAAAGTTTCCAAGGACAAATCACATTTAATTTCCTGGGTTTTAGAGAAATCTTTATACTTCAGCAGTGTTAGAGTGCTTTGGCTTTATATGGAAGACGTAGAGAGAGCTAAGTGAATAAAACTGCATTTAGGGAAGGTCTCAAGCTTATGTAGAAATTCTCTAAACTTTATAGTGGGAAATAGGGAAGAAAAATCAGAAATTAACCCCCCTTATCAATAGTTATCTAAATACCAAACTTTCTCCTTGAGAAGAACATATGAAAGAAGTCAACAGAGAGGAACCAGAGATGCTCCTTCTCCATTGCAAATGACAGAAAAACCGTCCATGAACTTGACGAGTGAGGAGTTCTCTAACTGAAGGATCATCCTGCCTACTTTGAAGAAGAGACTTAAAATCAGTTCTCTTACCTTTTTAGCAAAGTGCTGAGACTGTAGACAAATTGGATATTTGAAAATTAGGCTTTGTGAATCATTGCCATTGAAATGTTTCTGCATCAGGAGATAAGCAGTGTGCTTTTAAATCTCCTCAGGCACAGGGGGGATCTGAACTCAGATCCCACACGTGCTGGAAGGTGGATCTAAGACTTGAGACATAAAAACATAGCTAATTCCCATCATTCCGACTTTAAAAATAATAATAAAAAAGACTCTTGCCTGAGCTTGTTTGTTTGTTGTCATAAAGACGAGACAGTGGGTTTATGTTTGAACATCCCAAATGGAAGAAAATTCCTTTACTGGCAAAGTTCAGATGGAAAAATTTTGAAGTGAGAGGGATATTTCTCAGCATTTCATAGAATCATAGAAGTTTGGAAAAGACCTCTAAGATCATTGAGTCCAACCTTTATCCCAGCACTGCCGGGTCCACCACTAACCCATACCCCAACACCACATCTACATACTTTTTTAACGCCTCCAAGGGTGGTATTACCACCACTTCCCTACAGATTACGCAAAAAAACTTACTAATGCTCCACCTCCCACATACAAATTCCATTCTGTGGATCTTGCCACAGTGACTAGGAACCTAAAAAATTAAGCTATATGTTAATAAACAGTTCAGAATCAAGACATTGTCATATGAGAAGTCACATTCCCAGGGAATATCACAAGACCTCAATGCCTAAATGTTTATGGATTGTAAATTGCTATTGTAAAGTAAGACTTCCAACATAAAAGGAGGAAGTAGGATCAATATCAGTGTCTGATACTCAAGTGATGACATCTCCCTTTTCTCTCAGCAAATTGTGAAGGCTCCTGAGCAAAGGGTCTAAACAGGCAACTAAACATTTTCCACAAGCATTTCTTCCAAATAATAAACATTTGGTTTGACTGAACTCATACATCATTTATACTCCCTTTGTCTTGATATTTTGGCTATTTAGATAACTGGAAAGATTCTTTGCAGAACCAGCTCAATTTTAAGCTCATATTGAAAA
This sequence comes from Corvus cornix cornix, assembly GCF_000738735.6. Lineage (NCBI taxonomy): Eukaryota > Metazoa > Chordata > Aves > Passeriformes > Corvidae > Corvus > Corvus cornix. Next base: position 20,585,071 of record NC_046357.1, on the reverse strand, counting down.
CTCTTTGAAAAAAAAAAAGATATATGTTTCATATTCATTTTGGGGAGTATCCATGGTGTAGGAGTGAGTCACTTTGATGAGTTTGATGTACACAATAAAGTAGAGGAAGGAGCTTTCAGACAGTGAAGCAGCACAGGCCTGATAATCCAGAGGATAGTGAAGAGACGTGCATCCTTTCTAGCTGAAAGCTGTCTTATCTTATATTCTCCTCCTAAGATAGGGGGCAAAATCAAGGTTAATCTTTTTATGCAAAAAAGATGTGCTTTCACATGTGCTGATGGTTTTGGAGATAGGACTAAAGTTATCACAAAGGCAAGTGATCTGTTTTTATGTAGTTCCCTAACCCTTAACTACTCAGAGATAGAAATGACAAAGTGCTCCCATAGGCAGAAATTTGAAAATTTCTGAAAATGTTGAACTGTGTACCTAACAATAAACAGGTTTGGTTTTTTTCTCAGACAGTGACAAAGTTTAGGTTTACCTAAATGGAATTTCCAGAGATGTTTGAAAGTTAATAAATAAATAAATCCCCCAAGAAAAGGGGATTTCTTGGACAAAGGGAAAAAACATACTGTGTTTACCACAAAAATTGTATTCAAAGCAGTGAGAAAAACTTGGCGTGCTGATGCTAAACCATGCTTATGGTTTCACTTATTTGATGTGTTCATGGAGTGCATCAAACATGGGCTGAAAATCTGTGAAAGATGGGAAACAAAGGGAAGAATAAATAGTCAGTGGCACAAGGTGAACAGTGGGATGCCTCGCCTCATTGTTGTGCATTAGATCTCGTGTTCGAAATCTGTATTAATGATCTTGAAAGAGGGTAATACTGAGGTTAGCAAAACTTGCAGATGACACGAAGTTATTTAGCAAGCACAGACCAGAGAGATCCGTGAGGAACTTCAAAGAGACTTAGCTAAACCATGTGAGGGCAAATGAAGTTCAATGCCAGTAAATGCAAAGTAAGGCATACTGAAGGGAAAAAAATAAATTAAACTGCTTGTACATCTGACAGGGGTATACATTCACTGTCTCAACCCAGGAAAGGAATCTGGGTATCAATGAAGACAGATTTCTCTACCATATGCAGCTGTAGTTTTAAGAAAAAAAATTCAAACAAGATGTGAGGCTTCATAAGAACTGAGATGGGGATTGATACAGTAAATACTACACAGCCAACCTATAAATCAAAATGTGGTCTCATCTGGAAAAATTTGTGAAGAATCATTTCACTACTGTAAAAACAAAATAACAAAAAAAATACAGAATAAAATTGACAAATGAAAGTGATCTCTTGGGGAAAAAAAAAAAGAAGAAGAGAAAAAAAATCCATCATGTAGAATGATTGAAAAGATTGGGAAGAGTTACCTTAGAAAGGAGAGGGACAAAAGGACATAATGAAAGGATAAAAATGAATGACTTAAAGAAGATAAATTAGGTGCTTCTCTTCTCAGCTAGTGGCAGGACAAGAGAATGTGCAATAAAATTAAGGAGGCTGGCAAGTTCAAAACAGATAAAAGGCAATAGTGCTCTTTTTTTTCCTACATTGAGTGATTAAGCCGGGGAACCTTCTGAAACATCAGAAGTGATAACTAAAGGACACTTCAAATAAATATTTAAACAGATAACAAGAACCGCTAAAGTTGAAATAAAAAGGCCAAATATTTTTTGGGAAGTATTTAAAAGCTCTCTTTTTAAAGCTGAATTTCTTGAAATTTCCTTTGAAGAGCTCTTCTAGTCTTGCGTCCAAATCCCACAAACTTTGGAGGACAGAGACCCTGAGGACCTAGTGGCTCATACTGGGGTTAGTTCACAAAATGTGATTACTATATTTGAACGTTTTGCATGCTGAGCATGAGTCTTCATGCTCTGCACACAGAATGCTGCTGCAGCTTTGCACCAAATATTTGTTTCCAGACATTCAACCAGGGAGAGTTCCTTGGCATCAGCATGAGCATTTAGGAGGGATGCTGAGGATCTGTGTGATGGCCCATGTTTACTGTCCCAAATTCTTCTAGACACAATGCTCATGAATGATGGAGGTGAGGCACTGGGCTACACGGATTCAGGATCCTTCCCATCAGAGCAATGTGTCCTCCTCTAAACAGTGTATAGAGCCAGGCTGCCTACACTGGCACAACCCGTTATTATTTGTCCTCCCCCTCTCCTGGACTGCTTACTCCACCAAATCATCAATATTTATCTTTCAGAGTGCAGGTTTGCCAACTGAAGGTATGATGAATGTCCTTGTGTTTGTAGGCTGTCAAACACAACACAGCTTCCACCTCATTGAAGCCTTAGGATGTGGAATAGCAGAAAGTTGAAATGGTATCAGTCCATCCCAGGGAAGGAGCAAGGAGACATGTTCCTCCCTTCAATCGTGAATGCCAGCCCAGAGTACCCCAACATCTGACACCATGAGTGGTGACCCAAACCTCTGCTGTCTGGCAGCTCTCTGATGCTCCTCTTTACAGTCATTAAAATGGAAATAGCATCTGACAGACATGAACATCATTTCACTTCCAGCTCCCTCAATTATCTCCTCCTTTCCAATGCCCTCCCACTCTCTGTGTGGTGAGAGAAATATGTTTTCAGAACTGTCATTTTAAAGAGTAAATACTTGAACCATCAATAACTGTGTGCACTTTGCCCCAGCTGAATGAAAACCTCCTTTGTGAGCGCAGAAGCAAATGATGCACAGTTAAGTAGAAAGAAGCTACCTGAATGTACTTATTTCAGCTAACTATTTCTGTATTATGATAGCCTGATTCCAGTAGATCAAAGAAACCTGGCAGTGTTGTTTTTTTTCACACTGTGAGAAGCACAAACATCATTTAAATGCCCCCTCAAAATATTCATGCATCAAAAATCCGTTGAAGGCTCAGTCTATTCTCAAGCTGGCTTTCAGCCAACATTGTTATGTTGTTGCTGCATCATGATGGAAATAGCAGACAGTAGAAAACAACAAACAGCAGAGAAGACAAGTCTTTAAAAACAAATCCAAACAATTAAAAACAAAACCCAACATTTTAGCATTATTTAAAATTTCAGTGATAGCAAAACTCATTGATAATTGTTCAGTTATTTAGTTCTATGAAACGAGATTTTAAATGCTGAATTCTAGGATCCTGTATTCAGAGTTTTTCTAACCCTCATTCTGATGTTTTTTATTTTGTTCTGTAAAATATATATAGCACATGGAGGCCTTTCTCACTTGATGGAAGTGCTGTAGCTTCACTGAAGCTGACAATTACCTCTTTCACAATGAAGGTCAAGTAAGTAAAGAAATTAAAATTAAATGGAATTTCTCTGTATCTGGTGAGTTTTTTCCAAGACAAAGGGTGAATAATCTTGCGGCAAACCATTAATGTCTTCGTGACCTCATCTCTGAGAAAGCTGTGGAGTTTCTACTTAGATGCTCGAGTAGATAGAGAATCTAAGTAAGTTATTCCAATATTTAGTTTTCCTTAACTAAACTTATAATCAAAAAAAACCTCTCATGGAAAACGGAGAAGACTTTTAGAGAACACAAAGAGGAAATCTGAGTCACTGAATGCAAAATACCCCCCTTAGTTTAAATGTTAGAATGTCCTTTGTTCTGCCTACATGGTCCTGTCTCTTCATTCCACAGAATCCATCAAACCCAATGGTGCCATCATCCCAGGAAGAATCTGGAGAAACAACTCAACCTGGACTGCTTCAAAGGTTTCTTGACAGAGAACCCTGGCACCCCCTGTCCTCTGTGTTGAGACTGAGTCACTCTGCATCTGGAACTGCAGCAGTACAGAGACCCACAGAAGGGCAGCCTGATTCAATTTCAACTGTATGGATGTAATAGCTGCATTTTCTTTTCAACGCTCATTTAATAAAATATATGTGCATATAGGTGTATGCTTATATGTGTGTGTGTATATGTGTATATATTTTCTGTCTCTATGGTATTTGTGTATGCACATTGTAACTCTGGAGCAAGAAATAACACTCAGAATTACACTCACAGAATATCAGGGTTGGAAAAGACCTCCAAGGTCATCAAGTCCAACCAACTCAGTCTCAGCTGGACTATCAGTCTCAGATCATGTCCAACATGAATGGTAGCACTCCCAGCACTCCTCCAGAGAACTGCTGATGGGAGGCAGACATGGGTTTCATAGAATCATAGAAAGGTTTGTGTTGGAAAGGACCTTAATGCTCATCTCATTCCACCCCTGCCATGAACAGGGACACCTTCCACTATCCCAGGTCTCTCAGAGCCACATCCAACCTGGCTGTGAAGACTCCAGGGATGAGGAATCCACAGCTTCTCTGGGAAGCCTGTGCCAGGACCTCATCACCCTAACAGCCAAGAATTTCTTCTCAACATCTAATCTAAACCTACACTCATTTTGAAGCCATTCCCTCTGTTGCATCATTAGGGCCTTATAATCGTATATAGATATGTACACATAGAAATGTGTCTTTAGACTGAGTAGAAAAATGCCTAATACGTTTAGATGCCTGTAAGTTTTGGTGGTTGTGCAAGAGTATATTAAATAATTTATATTTATGCAGATTTCATCTAGACTTTGAGAGATCTCCTTAGAAATCTTTTTTTTTCAGCTTCAGTTCTCCAGTTCATGTTCTGCTCTGGTGACTTCCAACCTCAGTCTCTAACTTTCCTCTGTGTGAGGCTATGGTGCCCTGGAAAGCTCTGTGACTGCTGCTTCAGGAGTGCAACACATGGGAACTGTGCAAACAAAAGCCATTTGACAAATCTTTACTGTGAGCGAGGATGCCTGGACCACTTCACTCTCTGCCCCTCAGCACTTTCACCACCAGTTCTTTGGCTCCCTTGCAAATTCATGTGGAATTCATTGCTGGAGATCATCTCTCTGGTCTTGATGCCTTTCAGGCAAGGCAGGGCTGTCATTTTAGGCCTATGAGCTATATTTGCTGGTTGATGGATGCCTCCACATTGCCAACTGAAAATCACCCGGAAGTCAGCTATAGCAGATGTGCCATGTAATTACACTGTCAAGGAAGAATTCCAGGCATTGGCCTGGTAATTTTAAGAATCCATTTCTGTCCATGGGAACATTCCCTGTTATTTTTTCCTAGATATTAAGCATTTCAGCCTTTTTTTTTTTTTTTACTGTGATGAAATACGTATTTCAGCAGAATTTCGGGACAGAAAAACCAAGATATGTCTCATGTGATATTATGCCTATGGCTGACACATCTTGAGCTAGGAGCCTAATCATTCTAATCACCTTTCCTTCCCTCCTTAAGACATGTGAGACAGACACCTGCTTGCAATCCTTCAGACCTGAGGTGGCACTACTCACCCAATGGTGATGGTCTTCTACGTCAGCTGATAAGGAAGCTTACAGCTCAATTGGACCCCTAATTTGGGGACTTCATTTAAGAGACTAAATGCAGAAGAGCTGAAACTACAGACAGACAAGGAGACCCATTTCTTTTCTTTATTAGACCTCAGATACAGCGTGAATCAAAGCAGAAGGTGTCAGAGTGCCAATGTTATAGCATCTGATATACTGTGCTTTGGGCACCTTCATATTCAGGACAGTTGCTTAGCAACTGGGATACAGGCTGAGGATGTAGAGAGTCTGGGATCTTTTCTCTGCCCAACACGATTAGCATGACTTGGATAAATTACTTAACCTTTCTGTATTCCTCTTTCCCTTTATACATTTATTTATTCTGTCTCCTACAGAATGCTTCAGCAACTCCTTTGAAGATATCACAGCCTTCATGTAATGAAATTATTCATCTCCTATGAAGCTGCAGATTCTGGACAATGACTCGGGTGTCACCTCCTTTTGCTACCTGTCTTTCACAGGTGATCACCTTCTCTTTAACTGTGTTCATCACCAACACAAAAGAGCTGCCATATTCACTACCTAGCAGTGAGAGCATTTGGGTAGGGAAGTGCTTTTAGTCCGTGTACAAAAATTTCTGAGCACAAACCATTTCCAAAAATCGAAGCTGGCATTTGGCAGAATGTCAGTAGACTTTATACAATAACATAACACTATCCAACTAGACATATTAGGGGAACAGAATCTGCAAGACAGCATACTTTTGGCTCCGTTACATATTCATACTACTGCCACAACCACCAGCACCAGAAAATAGACAGGTGGAAGGACAGTAGGGCTAACATTAGACCTTTGTGAAGGCATTCTTTGCTTGACTGATGGTTTGTAACTGCTCATCATGGACAGTGAGCTACAAGGTTTTGTCGTCCAAGTTAGGAGCTCTGGCTGATCGGCAAATGAATGAAGAGCTGGCTCCAAAGTCTGTAACCCTTTGATTTCATGGTTCTTTTCTACATCCTGATCTCTCTGAAGCTGCCACCTCAAAGAACAGGGTGAGAGTAATTGTGTTGGCTTGCCTCCAAAGCCCGGAGGAGTAGTCACTTGCTACTCTCCCAGATTATCTGCCAGGCAAACTGAAAGGTTAATGATGTAGAGCTTGATTACTCTGGTAGAAAGAAAGCAGTCAGCTTGATCCAAAAACCTTTAATGTGTGTGTAAGTGAGATGCATTAAAAGGACTCAGAACTGGAATATGTTGTCTCTTCCATTCTGTCTTTGAACATGGGAGTATTTGCCTTCTGGCACATATGGTCTTGTAAGTAATAGCTTTTTGCTGCACATACATCTTTTTGCCCGGAGCTTGTTGCTTAATTTTAAGACATTTACAATAGTTTTGTTGTTAAGAAAGCCAGTCTTCTTCAATATCAGCAGAATAAACATTTGAATGTATGCATCCCTGGAACAGATTGAACACCATTAGTTGAAGTATGTACATATAAATACATGTTTTTATATAAAAATACATACATAAGTGTGTGTGAGAGACTGTGTCTGTGTGTATACATATATGTGTATACCATAAGCACATGATTTTTGGTGTTCATATCTGAGATAAATGTAAACAAGGTCTATCAAGTGAAATGCATCAACAACTCCAATAACCCCCCAGAAAAAAAAAAAAAAAGAAGGAAAAAGAAAACCAAAGTGATAAGAAGCCAAAATAAAAGCAACCAGAACCTGCCAAATGAACAAATGAACAACAACAAAACTACAGGATTTGGAACATAAAGGAGAGCTCACCATGGCTGGAGAGAGCAGAGTTTGGTTAGAGTTAGGTGTTTATAAATGTTGGCTTCCTTTTTTAACAAGATTCTGCTTTGTGGGAATGTTTAATATTAAAAAAGTAACAAAAATGAAACTTTATGAACCCATTGAAATCTTGAATAAATTGAAATCTTCCAGCCTTTGGTTGAAAACAAGAATATTCTGGCCCAGAACTGAAATACTGAAGCCAAAACCCAATATATATTCTTCCACAGTGGTTTATGGACCTTATAATTCAGAAGCATTTTTCTTACATTATTCCATGGTGGTTTGATTCTTTGGCAGAACCATATCTCACATGATACTTAGCAAGGAAAAATCCTTTTGTCCCCCACACTTTACCCTACAGTGGCTTCTGAAAAATTTAAATTTTTCATAGGAAAGAAAATTATCTTTGAGATCGGCACTACATTTTACCTACCTTATGGTGAAGGACCTGGAGGAAAAGAAGTGCACAATAATTTCTTATCTTTCTTCTCCTGCCGATTCCTGATTAACACAGATTGTGATTTACAGCTAGTTTAAATGACTTTATCTCAGAAGATTCCACTTTGCCTTTTTACATTATTCATATTCTAAATAGAATTTAGTATCGTTATCTTCAAAATCCAAACACCAACTAAGCTGTTTTTGTTGAGTTCTGGGTGGGTTTCTTACTTCTATTTAATGTATTGTTTTCGACTAGGTTCTCACTGAATAATGAGAATTATGAATATATTTATTAATTTCTCCTTGAGCTTATACTTCTATTTTTGATGTCAGTTAAGCCCAGACCAGGGGTGCCTGTACCGTGTTCCTTGAGACAGCAGCGGGTCTAAGACCTGGGGACCGTGTCTCAGCCTCAGGGCAGGTGTGATCTCCATCCTGCTGTGTTGGCTGCTCATCTTAGTCACCTTGTGTCCTAAGATACAAAACAATGAACATCTGTGTGAATGTTTCAAGCACTCCTGGGGAAGAAAAACCTCATTTAAAAGGACAAAACCATAGCACAAATAAATGGTACCTTAATGGGGAAAAATATGGTGTGCTCACAGCCACTGAGAAAAGAGGAAGATTCTATAAGGCAAAGGCTTTAAAACTGAGATGAAAAGAACTCTATTCATAAGCAAGAGGGATACAAGTGGGAAAGGAGTGAGGGAAGAAAGAATTCAGGACAAATATCTCAAAGCAGCTGTGGAAAAAGCTCTTCAAAAACACAGAAAACATTCAGAAAAGCTGAAGAGAGAGGAAAGATGCCACCGAAGTTGCCTGGAAGTCACAAGCTGACAAGTCAAGGCAGGCTTTCAAAAACTAAAAAGTCAGGAAATGTCATTCTTCCTAAACATCTACTGAGGCCCTGGGGCACAACAAAGGAAATCCACTACAGCTGCATGGCAATTGGTAAATTCTTGTTATCATGCTATGTGCCAAACTCCTTTCTCTTTGCTGCTCTAACTCATCTGTCAGCATGTGGGGGTAATCCAGACACTGAAGGCACTTGTGTGCTAAAACATCAGTTAGGAGACAACCCTCAATTGATGGAGAGATGAATATATAAGAACATCTCAAAATACAGAATAGAGGAGCAAGGAGCTTGGTTCTGAGAGGAAAGGTGGCAGAGAGTTGGAGAAAAAATGAAGCCAGTTTTCCAAAACACATGAGTTCAGTAATTAGCCCTAGAGCCATGGCTTTAAAACAGACAGCAAAGATTAATATCATGCCATCTAAAATCAATTTAACCCCATCATTTTTAGTAAATAAGGTTTTGAGTTCCTACAAAATAGAGGCTCTACAGGAAAACATTCATGACTCTAATTTTTTGAAACATAAATGATGCAGTATGATGTGTGTTGAGGTAGGAGGATGAGCGTGTGTGTGTACATGAAAACTTTATCTTGTTATTTAACTGACAACAAATGTAGTTCTACTTGATCTCCAAAAGCCGCAGAAGAGGATGTGTGGGCTTTCTGCGCTGGCTTACAGGCCACTGAAGAAACACAGAGGAAAGGAGAATAAAAAGCTATCACTTTTCTTAGCCAGTGACAGCAAAAGCTGCCTCTGCTCCATTACCTGCACATCTTTCTTTTTATAGCAACCATCATATCTTTGGAATAAGATATAACTCTTTTGAAGACATTGTGGCTTGCTCGTGGCTGCTAAAACCTTCCTGGTGTTCCAGGTATGCCAGGATTTAAGAAAACCCAGGCTTTGGGCTGGTGCTGTGCTGTGGATGGGGGAGCTGGGAACAGCAGGCACAGAGGCTGCTGAGAGTGCGTGATGCTACTCAGGGACCCTCCTCTGTAGGAGTCCTCCAGGGGCTGAACCCAGCAGCTTTACAGGTGTTTTGTGCCTCTGAGGTGTCTTCCTTGTGCTTTCATGTAAGGCATACCTGCCTCTAGGGAGTAAGTCTTCCTTGAAGAGGGGGAGGAATTTGGTATTTGTATTCCTTCACTGTCTTTGTTATACTCCTGCTAATTACACCACTGGAACTAAACTGAACAGAACATTAAACCACTTGTCCTTACAGGAGAAGGGATTTGGGTGAATCGACCTGCCCAAAAGATGTCTGCAAAGTACATTTCCTTATGGGGAACATCTACTCTGCTCCTGTGATTGAAGGCAAATACAGGAGATCACCAAAGTGAATGGTTTTTACATATCACTTTCCTTTTGCAGCATTTAAAGAGACTAGGGAAAGTTAACTTAGGTTTTAAAATAAGACAATAAAAAAAAAAGCCTTTTCAAATACTGACATTAGTGCAAATCTCCTTTTTTTTCTCATTTTAATTCTCTCATCTTTAAAGGTGACAAATTTGATGCAGTATTTATTACTCGAAATAGCAATATGACATGCTGGAGAACAACCTATGAAAACAGGGAAAGGGAAGAAAAGTACATTTCTTTTATGCATAAAAAGGTGTTGGATAGAAAATTTCAGGATTTCTGTTCCATTGAGCCTGTTTCTTCATTTATTTGTCTTTCCTTCATAAATTTACCAGAGTGTCACTAAGTAGATGTTTAAATGTGCCTCCAGGCATTACTCTACACGTAATAATCCTGAAGTACATGCATTGTGTGATTGGGACAAAACAAGAAAGATAGCCTGCTTTCATTTAAAGTGGTATAAAAATCTCATGTAGATTTAAAAGGATAGACCATTTCACTCCAGATGTCCATTGTTTCAATTATTGTAGCGTTATCAGTAGCAGGTGGAACATTCATGTACTAGAAACTTTAATAAGAAAAAGTTCACAACATTGTCTTCAGATAATAAGAACAAAATAAAGATAATAAACCCAGTAATAGACTACAAGGCCTCTCACATACCTCTTCTAACAATAGTTTTCAGTTTCCTGCAAAACAAGTGATAAACTGTATGTCAGGTGTGCACATTTGGAGATGGAGGATGTTATTTTCATCAGATCTCCCAACCATTGTTTAAAACAAAGGACATTATTTTAATGAAAAGCAAAGATTACTCTCATTTTTCAGACCATAATATCTCTTCCCTTGTTCAGGGTGCCAGAAGGTTCACATTGGCACTCTTGCTTGTTCAGACCACTGCTTTATTTTCACTAAAAAAATAAATCATTAAACCCACCTCGTTGTCTTCTCTGCTGCTTAGCATGAAGTGACACCTGGGATGGCAGAGATCGCACTCCGTGTCCATAGTGCAGCTCAGTAGAACAGGGTGACAAGTGGTCGCAAAACCCTTCCCATTTCCAGTCAGGAGCAAGTCAGCAGAGAAACCAGGTGACTCGAAGAGCAGTGGGAGGCTCTGGGACAAAATTTCTATGAGGGGCTGCTGAGGATACTGGGAAAAAAAGAGGTTCAAAGGGAACTTTTTATCTCTCTACCACTGCCAGAAAAGAGGTTGAAGCCTGATGGGAGCTGGTCTTTTCTCCTAGGGAACAAGAAACGGGACAAGTGGAAATTGCCCTTGAATTGCACCAGAAGGTTTAGATTGGATGTTAGGAAAACTTTCCTCACTGAAAGAGAAGCTGAGCATTGATACAGGCTCCCATCAGTCACCATGCCCAGAAGTGTGTAAAAAATGAGTGGAGATGGCACTTTGTGCTGTGGTTTAGTGGTCATGGTGGTATTGGTTGAAGGTTGGACTTGATGATGTTTGGGGTCATTTCTAAACTTAATGGTTATATAATTCAATATCTTTTCTCCTGAATTGAGGATAGGGGTAGGCAGGGTTACATCCTACATTGAAACAAGTCAGATATTGGACCAGGAAACCTTTTCACTGTATCGCTTTACTACAGTTGAGCAATTAGATTTCTAGTAGCTCTATATTTTTTTTTTTTTAATCTGAAACTTGGTAATTTGTGATGAACATGTTGATAAATCATTCACATGTTTTTATAAAGTGAAAAGAATGGTCTGCTCCCTACTAGCCTACTGCCTACTACAGCAGCCATGTAGATTTGTAACCATTTTTTTTCCAAATTAAGGAACAAAATGAGTGTGTTTGTATGTGTGAGTAAGTAAATGAGTGAAGAAGACTGTTTTGGTTATCTTGGCATTTTTTGGCTAAGGCACTACAAATTGTACCATTCATACATAATATGATCCTGAAGCACTTGAAGTCAACCACATAAACATAGGTGAAAATCTTCCTGAAGCTTCTAACCCAATCATTCTGCTATTGCATTGTCTGAGGGCTTTCTTATTCTTGATCTGTAAGGTCAGGAATCCCATATTGATCTCTTGAACTGAAAATTTGTTTGGAAACCCTTCGAAACAAAACTTAAAAAAAAAAGCAGCAAAAGAAAGTGTTGGGCTTTAGCTGATAGACCATTTAATAAAAACCCCTATAATTTTACAGAAAACTAGTTGGGCATGTTTCTCAATCCATAAAGAGAAACCCAAATCCTTCCACAGTAAGGAAATATTCCTGTGCTTGTTCTCCAAAATAAGATTAGCCAGGCCTGAAAAAGAACAATTACATCACTACAAAGCATTTTAGTTTTTGATCTTATGAATTCAGTTGCTGGAATCATAAAGGACCATTAATTTCTTTTCTCATGGGGTGTTTTTTTGGAACCTTTTTTATGACATGTTCAATTTAGGATGTTGAGAATTATGTGTACCAAGTTTTAGTATATGTGGCATGCATTTGTCTCTGAAGTCTGAGAGCACGTGAGTCATCATAATGGCTTCAGGTTGTAAGCAACATCAATGACGAAAACATTAAACCACAAAAGCAAGTTGCCCTCATAATGGTTCATTTACTCTGGAGAAAAATAAATAACTAGATTAAATCTCTTTTAATAACTAAGAAGATTATCATGGACTATTCATTTCATCTGGCAGATATTTGCAGGCTATCTCCTAGAGGATTATTATTCCTTCATCTTTGTAAATGGCTGTATATATTTATTATTCTTTTATTTGTAGCCATGCTATGATTCACTCTAAGATTCAAGGTAGGGAGATCTGTAGACCCAAATTCTACAGAAATTAGAGGAAGGTAAATAAAAAGAAGCTTTAAAAATGAATTCAAATCTGTTAATTATAAACAAAAAAATAACATGTTAACATTGTTTACTCTTGAAATTAGATCTTGTTGAAAACTAACCCTTGAAAGTTTCATATTTCTGGATGTGACTAATAGTAACTCTGAGCCTCTCAAGCAGCCAATTCAGAGGCCTTGTACTTTTTTGAAGCCAAGGTAATTCTTGCTGAAAATGGGTCAATTTACAGACAAGGAAGTGATAAAAAACACAGGGAGGATTGGGATCTGGTATGTGCCAGGATGTGGATGACAGTCACAAGGAGGGAAATCTTGGATTCAGCATATAATTCATTGATCGGGAAATTACACATCTAACCTGGAACTGGAAGTTTTGCTCTGAGGCAGAACTTCTGAGCACTGTCTCTCAGAAACCCCTTTGGGCTGATGCCACTTAGAATCATTTAGCAGAAAGTGCTAAATTAGCAGAGAATTCAGGTTTTCTTTCCCCAACAGGGATGCAGAGCTACAGAAATAGAAAAACTTTGCTCTTTTGTCAGCAGTGGATAAAATATAATTTCAAGTGCAATAAGATATATTGTAAACAAACTGCAATTTTTATGCTATACCTTAAGATGAAAATCAGTTTGGCTGCTTAATAACCTCACTCTAAAAATTTCATCATGAAAGACAAGTGACTGCAGGTCTCATGAAGGAAATGCAGCTTTTTAAGTTTCATAGGCAGCTTTAGGTATTCTCTTCAGGTTGGGATTCCTTCTGAACAGCAGTGCAATACTTGCTACATCCACAAAAAATGTAGTGCAAATTACTAGGTAAAATAATTAAAAAAACTGTTGTTGATGCTGACAAGCATAATTTCTGCTCATCTTTTCCATAAATGAATACTCACTGGTCAGTTTCTTTTATGAATCATCCCAAAAAACCATAAGATCATAGAATGGTTTTGGTTGGAAGAGACCTTAAAGACTGTCTCATTCTACCCCCGTACCATGGGCGGGGACACCTTCCACTGTCCCAGGTTGCTCCTAGCCCTGTCCAACCTGGTCTTGAACACTTCCAGGGATGGGAGATACACAGCTTTTCTGGATAACCTGTTCCAGAGCCTTAACCTCTTTGCAGTCCAGAATTTCTTCCGAATACACAATCTAAAAATGTATCTCAGAGGGAAACCTGAAGGGAAGTAACAGCCTTGTGAGTCAGTTCAGAGAGAGGGCTCTGTATCTAACATCTCGTGGGGAACATAAGAACATGTGTGAGTGGGGGATTAATAGTAACAAGAATCTGTTAAAAAAAGAGATTATGCAGAGATGAGGATAATTTTGCAGGGAGACCAAGTATTCATGGAAGGACTCAGTCAGTGCTCAAAGTTTTTTGTTAGCTTGAAGTTCAGGTCTGAATGCAATGACACGATCTACTATTTCAGTTTCTACAACATTTTAGAAACCAGTCAGAGTAACCTCTACAGTAAGAACAGTTATTCCTAATAACTCTTGGACAAAAAGAAGGTCCCAATGACTTAAAGGAGCAAAACCTAACAAGGACCCTTGAAAGGAATAAAAAGAGGCTTTTGGAGAATATCGTCAAAGAAATTGTAGAAGAAATTGCAAATTAAATAAAAAGTGTTTCTATTTCTGAGTAGTAAGGAGACTACAGTTGTAGCAGATTTGGCAAAACATCAAGTGTTGTCCTTATAGTGCATAGGTAGAGAGGGTGATAGATGTGAGGCACGTTGGTTTTTATATGTCTTTATACTTGGTTCCCTGTGACATGTTCACAAGCAAATAAGAACATTTCAAGGGCAGTTTAGCTGCACAACAGTTCTCAAAAAGTTATATTCTTATGTTTGTCTATCAGTGGAAAAGTGCCACACTGTGAAGACACTGCATCCAGGAGTCTAATTTGAGTCTCTTCCAAAAGACGGTTCAATTTCATTATGAATTACTTCAGTGATGGATGCCCAGGTAGGTGGTACAAGGAGCTCTGTGGAGAAATATAAAGCAAGTACTCTACATGATAGGATGAGAATTCAAGTTGATCTTGAGAACCTGGGAAAATGATCTGACTCTAGACAACATTACTGCAATGGAAAATGTAGGGAGAAGGCTTTTTAGCTTGAAGAAGAGGAGGTTCATAGTTTTTTCAGTAAGAAGAAGAAATCCCACAATTTTGACTGTGTAGCCATTTAAAGAAGCAAATCTGATTGGGAGCAAAGACAATTAATGAATAAAATAATCATAATTTCATGATTTTGTTTATGTTAAATAGGAGCAGGGCACAGGCTACTGCTCTGTCTGTGGTTTTGGATGTTTTTAAGAAAAAATTAAAGCCCTCTGGAAAGAAACATTTGATCTGCTGGGGACAGAACACATTGCTCCCTTTTGGTCCCTTCAAACTCTGTGTTCTTGTGACATTGTACTTTTAGGGAGAGTTTAGCAGCTCCCCTTTTACAGGCTGAAGAAAACATGAAGGGATTTCTGTATCTGTAAGAAATGGAGAAACACCAAGGGTAAAGAACAGATCCTGGGTCTGGTAAATGGAGCAGCCTTATTGGAAAGGTGAGAGGTGAGAAGAACAGAAAAACAGAAGAGGTAATGACTCTTTTGCCCACTATATAGTTAAAGTATTATGCTGGTGAGACCATGTGAATTGGTATTTTTAATTTTTAAATTGCAGAACGAGTTATTCAGAAAGATTACTGGAAAAGGTGGAGTTCAGAGAGACAAATAAGTAGAGAAGATGACTTACATTTCTTGATTATACAGGGTGTGCTGGGTGACTGTTACAAGCAACCCAGGCAAAGGATAGGAATGAAAAAGAAATAAAGCTACAAGGGAGAACACCTTGAAGAAAAAGCTGATAAAAGCTTGAGGATAAAGCTGTGCATCCCTTCTAATTCTGTAAAAGAGTGAAGAATCATTTTCCATGTAATGCATGAAAAGTTATCATTATGAGCTGCACCGGAGAAACTCAAGTAAAGTGGAAAACAACCTGATCTTCTAATTAGTGAAGTCAGGCTGTGAGCAAAGGTGCTGATCAGAGGGAACTCACGTTAACTCACAAAGCTGTAGAGTGCCAATGGAGGAAACACTGAAGTTTTGTTCATCAGATAAAGAGAAGGACATTTGGATAGCTAAGAATTGTCTGAGCTTTCAGCAGAGAGACATAAGGCACCTCCTTATATTCTGGACGAAACTTAAACACATAAGCCCTATAGAAAACTTCATCCCCTGGCCTTTATGTGTGCATAGCGTGAGGGATTGATAACACAATGAGCTTCACACAGAGAGTGAAACCACAAAATTAAATCTGAAGCAGCCTGCAGGAGTCTCAAAACCACTGTGGAGATGGCACAGAGACTTGAGGAGTGGTACCTGGCTTAGAAAACCTCTCATTACCTGGGATAATTTGACTGCAAAATCTGCTTTATTGTCTCATTCTGTCTTGCATGAGAAGCATTAAATCAATTTTCTACAGCTGCAGAACCTGTTAAATTAAGGTGAAATTTTGTGCAATGAAAAATATCAGAGATATTGCTCACATCTTTGACTTTTTTTTTTTGGAAAAAAGTAAGTCTCTGAAGTAAAACTCCATCCTTTGGTAAGTGTCCATGGAACTGTTAACTCAGCCTATTTTATTCTACTGATTCAATGCCTTTTCTTCTGGGAAAGAAAAAAGCCATCATACATGACAATACATTCCTACACGTGTGCACATTCCTACACATGCTCTGCCCTGAGCCAGAAGATCAGCTCAGAAGATTGCAACAAGATGAAAAATTGACAAGACACCATTTTCCAAGAGGTGGAAAATAGTCTTACATGTGATGAAGGTTTTGTCTGCAGCTGTTTGTGCTGGTCATGTAGCACTAAGTGATACAGCCAAGGGAAGCAGGGACTGGTACATCTGGGCTGGTGGAGGCACAGGAATAACTCACAGAGCCTGGTTTGAGGTCCCTGCTCTATCTGTGCTTTGTAAATCAGAGCTGGTATATTTTTAATACAAAGTGCTACAGAAATCCTCCCAGCCATATTGGTGTCTTTTATACAAGTATCATGCAGTCCTACCCAGCTGAACTACACATAATGCAGGGCAGATTTTGGCTCTGCCTACCAATATTATTTTAACCTTTTTTTTTTTTTAATACATTATGCTACATACAATGTTTACCTGCAAATTACAAGAAAAATACAGTTTGGGCATCCAGTTTAGTTTGAAAATATTTACATGCTGTGCTCATAACCAGTCCTAAAAGCACAGGCTGAGCAGTCTTTTCTTTTCCTCCCCTGGAAACCACAGCCCTTTTCCATCCCTTGCCCCGAGGGTCTTGGTTAGCAGAATATGATTTGTGAACATTTCCAGTCCAATTCAGAAAGGATCAACGTGCTCCTACAAGCTGCCTGTTTTATTTGGTGTTACAAAGAACACAGTCTTAACCTCAAAAAGAAACATCTCTATTCTCATGCCTAGTCATCCATGTGTGGTGCTGGTTAATTATTTATATAAATTTATACCAATTAAAGAGAGAGCCCTTCAGCTAACACTAACCTGCCAAAGGATTTTGTTGTTTTTATCACCCCTAAATGAATATAACCAGTTTAATCTTCTGCTCTCCATCGACGGGCTGCAGGTAGAGGTACCACTATGCATTCCAAGGTACAACACCTGTTTTTGTTTTGATATTACCACACACAGTTATTTCAACAGAGTAAACTTTGAGGTCTTCTGTATATTTCCAACTGGAGCCAAGGCATTTTATCCAGTTGCAGTTTTGTCACTTCTGTTGTCTAAGACAGTACTTTTATATGTGGATTTATTTTCTAATGCAGAAGGAAAAGGCAGGAAATATTTCCTTCAAGGGAAAAATACCTTTGCTTGGCCAGTACCCCAGTTAGAACAGCACCTTATATTCCTCTAGGAATTATTAGAAAACTCTTGCTGCCACTGCTGCTCTTCTTTTCACCTTCTTGGCTGGCTGATGCTTCTCTAAATGCCAGCTGACACTGAGAGGGATAACTTCTGATTTGGATGCTAAAATATGCTTTGATGTCCTTACTTGTTTTGTGTAGGCTCCAAGTCCTTTATGCCTCTCAGCAAAATCACAGCCAAGCACTATGCATTATGGAAATGTGTGTCATTTTCTTCCTGATGTTTTCCTAGCACGGTACTTTCTGGGAACATGACTTTTTTTTCCTGTTCATTTTCTTTTTCCATTGTAATTAAGGATACGTTTTGGTCTGTTCTGTATGTGGGGTGCTATTGTGAAGTGGTGTGTATTCTTTTTCTTTTCCCAGCAGCATAGGAAGGTATTGTTTGGCTTCTTCCATGTTCTTTTAACTAAAAAATTTAAGAATAACATCCTTTAAAACATGCTATTTTTCCTTTCTCTTCTTTCCCTACATTTCCCTAAATGGCTTTTAAGATCATAATTTTTGACTTTAGAAGACCTATTGGATTGGAATCTTAAAATAGGATTGTTCTTGGATATGCAATTCCAAGCTTTGAATGAATACAATCCATGCTGCCCAAGTTCTTGAGCTTCAAATCTGCCTTTGAATAGATTACAACAAGCTGATAACTAAATATTTTCTCATTGCTACTTGGAGTTAGAAAAGGAAAAAGTTTCAAGTCCTTTAGCCACTGAGAAGACAATTTTAGCACGTCCCAGCATTCATCCACCAAACAAACTCTGATTTATGTATCCATACACAGAGATATTTCCCACTGAAGTCACTTTGCATGTGATCCAGTCTTTTTGAAAGCTTAGCATTTTATCTAATTGTTTAAATAAAGGTTTCACTTTCCAACTTTAGCAGCTTATTAAAAAAGACCAAAATTGGCCCAAGAAGCTTGCGTCTGCCTGAGATTAGAGACCCATAAGCTCATTATTTACACCACTCCCTTCCTCATGACAAACTTCCGCTACTGCTGCCAGTACTGCTGCCAGACTGACAGCTCTGCAAACTGGATCTAACTTTGTCGTGCAAGGTCTGTAGCTCTCAGTAGGCAACCAGGCATCACCAGCTCTGTCTTTTCCATGTGCTACTCTGGGGGAAAACTGATTATCATAAACGTGTTGTTTGCAAGAGGTTTTTTTTGACTTTTTGATTCTCTCCAATGCCCTTCCACCATACAAGTTATTCTTGGTCCCAATACTGCATGCTGGAAGTTTTAGTGCTAATACTAAATATATAAATGCAGCAAATTCTTCCTTTCCTTTGCTTAGTGTTGGGCTGACTGACACAAGAGTCATGTGGAAAGAAATCATCACAGAACAACCTTAATGTTCATCTCATTCCACCCCCTGCCATAGGAAGGGACGTCTGCCACTATCTCAGATTGCCTCAAGCCCTGTCCAACCTGGTCTTGGACACCTCCAGGGATGGAACAGAACCAGCTCCTCTGGGCAACTCATTACACTGATAAAAGACTATTTATTTTGCAGCTGCAAAATAATTGAACCTAGATAAATTTCAAATTCATTAGAAGATACTCCTTAATGGCTCAGAGACTGATTGGATTGGCTGATACCTTATCATTGCCTGGCTCAGTTTCCTGTGGGTAAGCTACAACTACTCTTTGAAAAGTTTTTACTTTACAAGAGATGAAAATTCATGAGACTTACCTAGGCCTGGAAATAAATAATGGTGTGCATCAGAATTGTAACAGGAGAAGGGGGCAAAAGAAAAACCTTTGGTCATCTTTATAATACGAAATGTCACATGCAAAAATGACTGGGGTCTATTTTCACTCATTTTGTGTGTAATGAATGTTTCAGTGGTTTTATATATACAGAATTATGCCCACAAATGCCTGTTTAATGACCTGCAGCTAATGAAAATTGAAGCAATGAAGATGTCATCTCTGAACCTTCCAAGCTTACATAATACAAGAGTTTTTCAATCCTATACTGCTTCTCTGAAGGAATATGTTAGTGACTTCTCAGAGTCCAAGTAAGAAGCAGTGATAAGGCTTATTCTCATGGGTGTGCTTTCTTTATCATCACTTTTACTGCACTGTTGTATCATGCACTACCATGGCAGCTGGGAGTGTCCTCAAGGGGACAGTGTGAAATACAGCACCGTCCAACAGAGAGTGTTTTACTCCCAATTCATTTGAATGGGGACAAATGTTAAGACCATGTACACCAGAAAGCTTTGGGTGCAGCCATTTCATAGAGCTTTGGAGAGAAAACTTTTGGGAATTCTGCAGGCACTACCTTAAATACTCATCTGGGAGGTGAGCACCCAATGACCTTTAACTCTACAACACCCCTGAAAAACAGGGGTGTGCTGTTATCATTAGTTTATGCTTGAGGAACTAAAAATGTAAGACTTAGTCTAGAAAAGCTGCTGTACCATCAGCCAGGGGATACATTTTTGGGTGGAAAATCTCATGCTTTCTTTTCCTCCATAAAGGGAAAAATCATGGATATAGGCACATACGGATTAATGAGGTGACCTGCCTGACATTATCAGTGCTGTTTGAATAGAGATAGGGTGCAACTGCAGACCTGACTAACACTGTCACCACAGGGGCATTTTGGTCCTTCCTTGGGGCTTATTTATCGCAAAACATAAAAGCTGTTTTGTTCTCAGGTCACCTTTTGCCTTTGAAATTTTTTATCCTAGTGACCATGTCAAACTGTCAAAGGACAAATTTCAATTTATGAATGAGTTCAAAGTGCTCCCGCAGTGGTTACATCTGCTTCTGTAAGTGCAGGGGCACTACTGCATTCCTTTCTCCCAGGACTATGGCCTTGCTCATTATTTTGCAGAGAGGCCGATTTATAGGAGACATAAAAAAAATACCTAGAAGGCAGGAACACTCAAAAATGGATTTAAAACAAAAAAGGGTCTGAAAGAATGTTTGATAAGGGCTTGACAGCTGGAGTAGGAAGTGAAGGCAGAAAGGGGAAACTTATCCAAGATATAAAGCTGAAATCTAAATAGACACAGCAAGACAGAGACAGGTAGTGAAGTCAGCAATTACATCTGCCCAATGGAGATATGAAAATTCAGGTATTAAGCTTGCTTTGAGAGCCCTTTCAGTGGGGGAATATAGCAACAGAGATGGTGGGACTGTTTGTCTCAGAAACATAATTGTCACTAAACTACAAGGGCTGTAACAGTCCACAAGGCTGGCAGCATCACTGTTAGAAATAACAGGGTAATTTTTTGCCTTCACTCAGCGCCAGTATCTAGCAGAATGGAAGGAAGTCTGCTTCCTTCAAAATACCATGGAGAAAACAGCATGAACATGATAGAGCCATGGACAGGCAGAAGTACAGAGTTTGCAGAGAACAGCACTTCTCAGGACACTCAGAGGTGCTCTGTGGAGGAAAATGATGCTCAGCAGCTTCACTCATCCCCTACTCAGAGGAATGTGCTCTTCAGGTCTCCTAGATTTTGGGAAGCACTACCTCACAGAGAATCTCAGAGTTTAATGTGACACCAAGAATGACACACCATTCTTATGAAACCTGGATATCATCAAAGATTTGAAGCATTCTAACACTGTGGAACAAAAAAAAAAAAAAAAAAAAAAATACAGATATGGGCCAATATTGGGATGGAAAATGTTCTTGCTTTAGCTGTTATAAAGTATAAAACAAGCATGAAGATGAAAGCAAAAACAAGAAGATGGATGGAACAAGAAGATTAAGCATTAACAAGCTGGTGCAGGGTGTGTTGGGCAAGGAGTTTTTTGTAGGGCAGATCCTTATTTTTCAACGTCTCTGATATCCTTGACAAACATTACTAGCAACACAAGGATGCTTTCAACCTGAGGCTCTTCAGGCTTGTTTGTTCTTTTCTTTGTTTAACTCTGCCTTCTATTAAAACTGTGGAGGAAAGAGTCCATGCTGCTGGCTACTTCTCTGTGAGCTCAGAAAGGGCTTATGGATGCAATTTTGTGTGATTGTTTGTGTTTTATGGAGTAAAAAATTTGAAAATAGATATTGAATAACCTATATTTATGAAACAAGCAATTTTCTAGCACACTAAAGGACACCTTGGCTTCCTATACCCAGTTTGTGGAAAGCTGATCGAGTGAAACTAGGATCCAACACCCTTGCCCTTGCCACAGAATTACTGATGGACTATAAACCAGATGCTACCTCAGATTATCTCTGTGTCTACAGCAATGCTGTAAAAATGAATCATTTATTTTTGAGATAGACTTCTGTATATTTCAATAAACTCTTTAAAAACCTCACTTCCTGATTCGGTCCCAGTCCAAACTTCTAGAATATTTGAGGAATTGAAGTTATAAATGTGTAAAGAATAACAAAATAATTTAAAAATGGGGCCAGGACCAGGAACAACATCATGAACACACTGAGTTTTAAGAGGACTTATCTTAAAAACCACAGAGAAGAAATATAAAAAACTTGGTGTCTGATCAATGTTCAATACAGCCTTCCTGATGCTCCATCAAGCAGCATCTGCTAGCACCTCAACACATTGAAGTTGTGTTTCCTCCTTCTGTTGGTTGCATACATTAAAACAGAGCCCTGAAGGAAGAGAGTTGCTGCTCAACTGTTCTTATGCTTTGGGAATTGTATTACTTCACTGTCCCTGAAAGATCAACAAAGGCACTGATCTCCATGAGCTCCATGGACTCAAAGCTTCTGGCCAGCAAAGGGTTATGGAAAAATGTTTCAAGAAATAGATGAATTGAAGTAAATGTGCTGGCAGCATTTCAGCATCCTGAAATGCGTCTGTTTCCCTGGCAATTTCAATCTCAGTGTCTGGTTTAATTTTGATGTGGCATTTTTTCTTTCCTGAGGAATTTAGGTGAGAACACTCTGGGCATCTCAGATGGGTCTCACTGGAGGGGGTGAGACTTTGCAAAGGACCAAGACTAACCCAATACTTTTCTCTAGTGCAGGATCATCACCTGTCCTTGTTGTCTACAGGTCTATGTAAAAATAGCACAGAGCAGGGTCCCAGAAATTAGAAGACTGATATGAGTCTGTATGTGTAGTCAAATATAGGTAAGTTTTTTCTTTATGCATGAGGTCTAACTGTTGAAATGATGTAGGAGATGTGAGTAAACCCTTCTTCTACACAGACAAGCCATAATGGAAAGGCCTTGGTAGTACCTGTTGGCTGGTGCAGAGGAGGAGACTGGTTACACAAACAGGCCTGAGAGTTCATGATAGCACCATGAAAGAGTGGCTCATGCAGGTGCTTAATCAACTGGGAAGATAAAAATGTCTGATCACTAACCTGAAGTCACACTGCTTACTTTATTGTTACTGCTGTATTTAGTTATGCAGGGAAATAACTAGGTGTGGGGTTCTCAGCTCAAAAAAGACACAGAATTGTTGGAGTAAGCCCTGAGGAAGCCATGGAGATGTTCCAAGGGATGGAGTTATTGGAGACAGGCTGAGAGAGATAGGGCTTTTCAGCCTGGAAAAGGGAAGGCTCCAAAGTGCCCTTAGAGCACCTTCTAGAGCTTAAAGGTGTCTTATAAAAAAGATGTAGAGTGTCATTTTACATAAGCACATAGTGATAGGACAAAGGGAATTGTTTAAAGGAGATGACATTTTTAGTAGATGTTAGGAAAAATTCTTCCCTGGGAGGGTGTTGAGGCCCTGGCACAGAGAGCCCAGGGAAGCTGTGGCTGCCCCATCCCTGGAAGTGTTCCAGGCCAAGTTGCATGGGTCTTGGAGTACCCTGGTCTAGTGGGCGGCATCCCTGCCCATAACAGGGGATTGGAATGAGATGATCTTTAGTGTCACTTCCAACCCAAACCATTCCATGATTCTGTGAAATAAGTACTCCCAGAATATGATTTATTTCACTGAAAAACTAAGCTGCCATACGGAGGTATCTCAGTACCCATTCCCCACACCAACAGTTTCCAATGAGTGACATCCTTCTTTAGGTTATTCACCTGGGAGTATAAGCATTGGCAGGACAAATATTATTTTTTGTTTGTTTTATTATTTTTGGTAGTTTGTTTTGGGTTTTTGTTAGGTTCTGGTTTTGTTTGTTTGTGGGGTTTTTTTGGTTTTGTTTGTTTGTTGGTTTTTGTTTGCCTTTTTTTTTTTTCCAGGAAATTTCTTATCTACTTCATATTTATTTACTTAGATCTTTCACTTTGTGTTTTCACCATGAACTCTTTTGAGTTTCACAGAAGTGTCCCACAAAGACCAGCAGGGAAGACACTTGATTTTTCCATACCTGAATATGTTCCCTAAATAAATTCAGACTGGATTTGGTCTGTAATGAACCAATTAGCTCCCTTGGATGGCAAATGTAGACATGAAACAGAGCACCACTCTTCAGATCCCACAGCTTTGGGATCACATGGATTCAAGCCAGTCTATGCCATTTTGGCTAAGAACCAAGATACTGTAAAAGATGTGGATAACAAAGACGGCTCAGGCATAACCAGCCTGGCCCAGGCTCAACTGTTTCTGGATTTTGGAGTCATGTGTGATAGCTTTTCTCCTCTGTATTTGTGTGAAGAGAAGGAAGTAGGGAAGAAGATCAATAAATTAAGAAAATGTTGAAGAAAATGTCCTGAAGCCAAGTGTTTTATACTTACCTGCTGCACCTTATTAAGTCATCTTGTTATTTTCTTGCATTGCTGCCACAAGCTGATTTATTTGGATAAAGAAAACCCAAGGTACTATTATCAGGCAAATACCCCCTGTGTTTACTTTTTAAAATAAAGATTAAATGAATACAACTTTTAAACTTTAATGAGTTTGGGTCTGTTCTAGCTGGGTTGATTTGTTATCCCAAATCCTTGTGCCATCATATTAATGACTGCTTGCACCAAGGGGCACACAGGGTAATCCCCCATCTCTGGCAATGTCAGCTCCGCGGTGATTGCTGTGTAACTAATCAGAGACTGCTGCTGGAATGAGGACATTGTAATCTGATGCAGAATGAACCTTATTAATGGTGTCCTGCATAATTTATGGGATCTAACCGTACTAATGTAGGTATAACATATAAACAGTTTTCTTTCATTAAGCCTATGAACTAACATGCCATAAGAATCTAAGGGTTGGGATCTTTAATTTTTCCAGCTGTTGAGCTGGCCCGTTTTAGCAGATGTACAGGAGCAATTGATTTCCTGTAAAACCCTGAAAACAGCCACCCCTACAAGGAATATTTGCAAACATTCTGTTCCATAGTATTTGCGTTCCCATTGTTCTTTATCTGACTGAGGTTTGAAATCCCACTGGGACAAGCGCTGTATAAACATCAGTGAAGAACAACTCCTACCCCAAGTAGCTGACAGTGTGTAAGGACAAAAAGCAACCAAGAAAAGGAGACATTATTTTTTTCCCCTCAGTCTCTCAAGCAGAGTCTTTAAGACAGAACCTGAAGAACTGAGAAATTGGTAATCAGATATGGAAAAATATTTATCCTGGTACTTTTCCTAGTTGGCTATTTCTGTTGAACTCCTCAGCTCTTAGAGATATACAGATACTTAGGTATGTGACCAAAACAGAAGATATATGGCTAGGACCACAGTAAACAGAAGAAACAGCATTAAACTGGCATCTTTTTAATCCCAAAGCATTTACTTTAAGAATAAGCAAACAACTTTCTTTATAAGTCGTTTTGAAAGTAAGGTTTTAAAACACCAAAGTTAGATATAAATATGTGCAGCCACAAGCACCCCCCTGACCGGTTTGTTAAAGGAACTTACTCCCAACCACGATCATGCATGCCAAATTTCAGTTTTATTTTAATTTTTATGGTTGTCGCTATGAACACCTGAATATAGTGGTTTATAATGGCTCCTCTGACAGGCTGTTATAACTTCAATGGTACTAACAATACTACTATAATTAGTGACTTTTGTATTGTATTAACAAATGCCAGAGTGTGCTACCAGTCTTCCAGATGACTTATCCAGGTTTTAATTAGTGTCTATCTTTCTTTTCTTTGTGGAGACATACACTTACTAAAATGACTCAATGCTTTGCACCATGTACAGGTCAAAATATCCACCTGTCAAGTGGGTTTAGAGCTGCATGGAAGGAGGAAACGACTTGCGACATTTTATTAATGGAACAGATTGCATATTTCTCTAAATAGAAATGGGAGGAATTGTGTGACAGATGGATCAAAACCTTCCTGTTGTTGAAAACCAACAGATGAGACAGACTTCTCTTATGGTACTAGCTGGATAGCAAGATGCTGATTAACCAGACCTGAATGAATCTTCTGCCCCTTGGCTCAGAGTGTTCATAAGGCACTTAAGTACTGGGCGATTTTTCTGCATCATATTTTACAAATGAGCAATATGGATGTGGTGTATGGGTATGTACACGTTTGCACTTCTATACATGTATAAATATCAGTGCAGACACACACATTATACCAGCATTTTAAAATAATTTCCGTTTCCATAAAAAATTGGTTCATAATCTATGCTTAAGTTTTCTTTTACTTATACTGGAGTATGTCCAGTGTCAATACACTTATGTATGAAAAATATTGCCAAATTTAGTAGGAAGTCCTACCTATTAGACAATTAGAGCCTTCATTACAAGGCTTTCAGGTTAATGTTACTGAAGAGAATTTACCAGTTTTTGAAATGTCTCCCATGGTACAGTAGTGATTGTGCAGCCTGAGAAGAGCAGTCATGTAGAGTGAAACTGGAATAGCAGGATTCCTTTAAACAAGTTGTTAGCCACATATTAATAGTTTCCGTCCCACTAAGAGTTACACAGTACTTCATCTACTGGATGTCCTTACTAAGCCAAGGAAATGCCAGTCTTCACTGTTGTCTCCATGAATGCAGGAAGCTTTACCTGTTTGAACGCATATCATGGATTTCAAAGGCACTGTTTCCATGGCCTAAAGATAAAGGATGCTTTTAGTTGTTTGGTATATACTTTTTTTAAACTTTTTAAGTGTAAAATGCAGATGCCACGTATGAGGAGCTGTTATTTACTCATGAAAGAGCACCTCAAGACTTTTGCTGTCACTTAAATAGGAGAAGCTCATAGAAGCTGCTGACGCAATAATGTGGATTCAGGAAGCAATCATGAGTGAAGGAGGACAGGCACATAATCCTCCAGCCTCCAGGAGGAATCCGGCAGATGAATCTGTGCGTGAGGATTGATCCCTAGGTATGTTCCCTGGAAGAGCAATAGAAGTGATAAAGGCACTGAAACAGTTCACGCACTCTGCTCTGGAAGATGAATTACATGCATAATGCATGTTTTTAGCGCAGTCAAGTTAAGGGCTTGACACTTTGTAAAAAACCAATGGCTTGTTACACAGAAGTCATAATAGTGCCTCCTGGTCCTAAAATCTCCACATCTGGCATTTATTCCTAAAGAACTACTCTTATGGGATATACGTTTCTATTTCTGTAACGGAGAGAAGATGGTGAAGGAAAGGGGTTCATTGCCAACCTGAGGGCTCACAGGATGATTTGCATAAATACAAATCAGTACCAGGAAGGTTTTAGCAGCTTTACTCTTTAGCTGACCATTGTAGAGCCCTTTGGAGGAGATGTGATAGAAGGTTTATTAGACTTCACAACCCAGGAAATACTAACATGTTTAAAGAAGATGCTCTCGTGATTCACAAAATGTTGTGCTAGCTCCAGTAATATTTGTGACTTTGCAGAATACTGCAAGACATCATCCATTTGTAGGATCATGAATTCCATCTCAAAATATCTTTGTGTTAAGTTCATCCACAGTGATGTAGGATTTTGTGGGAACTGGTTACAAGGCAATTCCTGGGACAAAAAATTAACCCAATGGAAAATTGCAGATACATTAACAGGCACTAGTGCAGCAATAACTCTGTACTGCACTCTAAATTGTGCGAAGTACTTTATGACCTCTAGGCTTTTTCCTCCCCTTTTAACTTTGCAATGCTTAATAAAAGTTATACTGAAACTGCTACATTGGCTTAGAAAGTAAGAAATTAATTATGAACACCCCATTTAATGCTGGAGGAGTACAGTGTCCACAGTTTTTTTAAAGCATCAGTGAGGTAATTTCACTGCTGCCAATTGAACAGTTATACAGAACACATCTAAATGTGCTCAGTCAATGAATCCTTGGAGTGTTTCTGCTTCATTAACTGTTTACATGGTGACCTCAGTGGAAAGGCTTCAGCCTGATGAAATGCCTGCTTTGCATACTGCCGCAGGCAACAGCAGAATATCTGTCCCTGATTATTCATGAAAAACTCAAAATTTAGGAGTTACTCATCAGCTTGTCCAATGCTGCCACATCACCTCTTGCTGGGTTAACCTCTCAACAGCTTCTCTAACGCTGTAATAGACAGCAACAACGTGCCCATCTTCAGTGCCCTCCATCTTCCATCAGCCAGAATCAGATATTTTCATTGATGATTCATGAACACATTTCAAGTATTCCAAATCCTGGACACTGCGTTTGAATGGGATAACTACTTCACTCCTTTTTAATGGTGCTGCTATTTGCCTCATGAATCTCAATGCCAAGGAAGCCCATGATATTTAAATTTTATGGCACTCTCTTCCAAAGTAACAACTTTCTAACTCAGCACAAAGTGAAGAGGAACAATTTACCTTACATGAACTGCTATTTGGTTGACAAAAATAACCCCCCAAAAGAACACTGACTATCCACGTTATTACCTCGGATATCCCACCATGGGATTGTGCAGAGCAAATACCACGCACTCATCTTCTGTTCATATACAAAATATGGATAAATAAATGGCATAAGTTTAAATTTCATCATAAGAAATAGCATTTGACAGATGCATTCCAGCTACCACGTAACTCAGTGTAAGTCAGAAATCCTTCACAATATTGCAGTGGCTTTTTTCTGTAATCCAAAGGCTAATGCATCTTTTTTTTGATGAGATAAAGCTTTCATGGTCTCAGAACACAATAATGGCATAATAATTAAGCCTATGTTGTTGGCAAATGCTCTCTCTTCCCCTTTTCCATTCAACTTTCATTTACTACCTATTGAGGGAAACAGTAATCTTGTTATTTATATATTCATATTATATATAAGATTATACAGAAAATTTTAATCCCCACATTCTATGTAGGTAAGGAAAACTAGACTACGATGAATATCAGAAGGGAAAATTCGCTTTTGGCAGGCTCTATTAAATATGCATAATTATCTGAAAGAACAACTAAAGACTCTCACTCAATACTTTATTTTAAGCTGCCCACTGCATGCTGCAAATTTTATCTATTTCCCCTGAGACACTCTTGCCGTGGTAGCAGAAAAATTATGGATTGTAACTGGAGAAGGAGATGTACTTTAGTCCTCTGCAAGAATACCATTGCTCCCTGGAGGACAGTTGGTAGTGATGTGTGTTGTCTGCTATTAAAAGCCTTGAGTATGGGTCTTCTGCTGCCTTTTTAAATGCAGCTTTGATATTGAGCAGGAGGAAGATGTACAGCAAAGACGAACCACAACAGTTCTGTGGCCATTTGCACAACACAGATTTTGCAGTCCCCTGCATGGATACAGGCTTCTGGCTCAGAGGTCACTTTGGCAGCCCTGCAGTGAGTTTGCAGCAGCTTCAATGCACTCACTGAACGCTACTCTTTCAGTGGGAGAGTCTGTGTTCCCCTTCAAGAACCATATTTCTGTGGAAATCCACAACTCTGACAACTTCTAACACAACAGCTCCCCGCAGTACTTTCAGCACTGTGGCTGTTAAGGCTGTTAAAAGAAGGCTTTGCAATCCAGGACAAGAGAGTGAAGATGTTAGGACTAGTTGAACCAGATCTTTTGATGGTGGAAACTGACACAGTTCCATTTATTTTGATTCTGTAACATCAGCTAGTGCTGTCTGAGGAATCAGCCATGAAATAATAAAACTTGGGATTTATTTTAGGAATATCTTCCTTTTGCCTGCCACTTTGTCTTCATATTTTGAAAATAAAACTTGTGGAGGGAAGGAGTCTATGTTCTATAAATTTATTTTTAGTCAAGAATATTCAAGAAAAAACCAATTTTTATTCAGGACAGTTATGTTTTCAGTAAATGATTATTCCCCATTCTAGATATTGAGATTTAGGCAGAACCTTAGGTTTTCATGGTTAAAGTTTTAAATTATGTAATTTCTTCATAAATGTTTAAATGCAGAAAAACTGCACAGACATTTCTACATCTGTTACCCTCTCTCTTAGTCATAAATAGGACTTTAACTTTCAGCGGTCTTCTATGAATAGCATAGTAGAATAAAACTATAAGCTTTTAACTTCAATAAAAACACCATACAACAAATAGTGCAAGTCTTAAAAATGGCAAGAATGGCAAGAAAATTTCCCAGTTTTTTTAGTTTCATGTGATATGCTTACATACATAAATACCATCTACTCAAAGCATACAGGTGTAGATTCTTAATTAGAGATTTTATTGCTCATATCTCTTGATTTTAAGGAAGTAGAAGTAAGAAAATATGCTCAACTAGATAAAATATTTCCTTCTTTCTGAAAATGGGTTTCTGTTCCATTTAATTTTGAGCAAAAGGTGTTTTATTGCAAACACAGTAAATTGAAGTATATTTTCCTCTGATTTTTTCAAGCTTTTTTTTTTTTTTTTTCTATTAATGTAAAATATTTTCTAAAAACAACCCTAAATTAATTGATTGTAAATACTAGCAAGTGCCACTTGTTAAAAATTAGGGAAAAAAATCAATTTGAAAGAATATGTTGCTAAGCTTCTGAGGCAGCATCACTTTGGTCACAGTTATTATATTACAGATGGCACTTTCCATCTATCCTCTGACAAAGTGCAAATGCAGATTGTTTCATTTAGGTCTGCCATGTAGATGAAAATTCAACAAACAGATTTTTATTTTCCTTTAACTGTTAAAAATATATCTTAACTGGAGGAGAGGAGAGGAGAGGAGAGGAGAGGAGAGGAGAAGAGAGAGGAGAGGAGAGGAGAGAGAGGAGGAGAGGAGAGGAGAGGAGAGAGAGGAGAGGAGAGGAGAGGAGAGGAGAGGGAGGAGAGAGGAGAGGAGAGGAGAGGAGAGGAGAGGAGAGAGAGGAGAGGAGAGAGAGGAGAGAGAGAGAGAGAGAGAGGAGAGGAGAGGAGAGGAGAGGAGAGGAGAGGAGAGGAGAGGGGAGGGGCGTGCTCTTTTCTCATTTAGGAATTAAGGCATGTAGTGAGAAAAGAAATTTTACAGAGATTTTAAACTTCAGCAGCAGCAGTTTTGTAGACAAGGTAATAGACAGCATATGTTTATTTGGCTGTCTTCTAGTTTGAAAATCTTCTTGAATCAGATTAGAAATATTTGACTCTTCATTATCAGATACTCTGAAAGTTCTCATTTCCATCCCTTGAAGGTCATATAAGTTCAGTGATAGAGCTTTTAGTCTCATCCTGTGCAGGTATAAACAGAGTAGAAATAGAATAATGGAGAAAGTGGATATCACTTTTTTCATGGCAGTGAAACAATAGGTTGAGGTGCATGTTTTGTCCCACCTTTTACCCAGCACCTCAAGGGCTGGCACACTCTCCAGTAGCATAGGAGATCCAGTTTCAGTTCACTCTTGCTTTCCAAATCACATCAGCATGGGACTGAAGAGGACATGGGTCACGAAGTCTTGCTCCCTGTAACTGCAGACAACTGAATCACTTGTGTTATTCTCTTCATAAACATGTGAATCATTTTTATTTTGATTTAGGAACATTCAAAGCCCCATCCTGCCTAGCCTCAAATGCTCTCCTGGCTTTTACATAATTCATGGTCATAGGAACAATAAGAGCCTCTGTCTGGTATAATTTTCTTCACTGTAGTCAGCATGTATGTCTTAAGATTGCTCAGTGACTGAACTCTTAAATTTGCTTAGGTTGCTATTATTAACAGTGCTTCATTGAAGTCCTGGCTATTACAAAAAATGGCATTTTCAAACTTTTGTGACCTGTTAATATTGCAAATGCAGTTAGGAAGGACTGATAAGGAAGGCTGTAGTGGGCTAAAACTGTAAATGGTGAAAGGAAAAATGTAGCAAAAGTTGTGTTATCAAAAATTGTAGTAGCTTTGTTTCCTGAAGAAATGAAAACATTAAAATTTAGTCATTTGCAGGCACACTTTGACCACATTTTCTGATAGGTATTTAATAATCTTGTTAGTGTTTACATCCAGTGGGGATTTTGCTCTGATTAATCCAGATATATCTAAAGAACTGAAAATGTCTTTCAGATTTTTCCAGTATTCCCATGCACATGAACACAATGAACAAAAAAAAATAAGAACATAATCAAATAATCAAAATCTCATGGCATTTGAAATTAATTTTAAATTATGATGGTTTTTAAGTCATTATAAAATCAAGGATGGATTGCCACAGTAACCTTGTTTTCCTATTGCAGTTTGTTCCCTCCCTATATCTGAAAAATTATATTAAAAACATCTCCCTGTTTCTATCACCTGTCTTCTTTCTTTAGACAAAAAACCCTTTGAGGACTATGCCTCATTTTAGATGTGTGCAGTACCCAAAATACACCTCCATCCCCAGACTGGTTTTGAGCACTGTCCTCCATATTCACATAAACGACAGTGCAAATTGCAATGCTAAAATTTTCATTTTTCATTATTTTTCCTTTTTCAATATGCTAATGATAAAATTCTTATTTTCCTTTTTTTTCTTTCCCTTTTTGATCTGGTTTCATTTGTCAAAAAGACACAGAGTAATTTTTTAAATTAAAGTTGTAGACCATAAAAAAAATACTTACAACCCTGTCCACTGAACTTGCACAAAATTATTTATGGGAAGAAGAAAAAGAAAAGAAAAGTCATATGAATTTTTTTTAAACTGTGGGGGAAAAAGGTGCGAATTTTGACGTACTGCCCCTGCCATTTAAATATTTATTCCTCACATAAACAATCACAGATGTTAATAAAAACCCATCCTCACTAGAATTGGTGAATATGAGATGCCTTTGATTTGGTCTTAGTCTAACTGTAGTGCATTGTAACAACAGTGATGCAATCACTATTGCCAGTACCTTTTGCATCATTAATTTGACTTCTACAAACAATAAGATTTTATGGGTCCCTACAGTGATTATCCCATGAACTGATATGCAACCAGGAGTGTTTTGTATCTAGATATTGAAACTATTAATTGCCTTGATGCCATCGAAGTCATAATCTAGCCCAGCAGAAGTGCCTGAGTATAATGTCCCAGTACTCCCCAGACACTTTAAAGCTTATTTTAAATGTGGATTAGCGCACCATAATTTCAGAGGTCCGTGAAGATATGAGTATCGGGGAAAAAAGATTTAAAATTGTAATCAAGGCTGAGAAGGTTACATGCAGGAGCAGAGTAAATAAGGATAATACTTAAAATTTTATAGAGATATCAATTGTCCTTAATTTTCTTCTTTTTTTTTTCTCCTGAGGAAATGTTCTGAAAACAACACAATTGCAACAAGGTGTCTAACAGAGCACTGATAGAGCCTCTGCTGCTTTCACTGGAGAAAAATGAGTAGGAGGGCAAAAGCAGACTATCTCCATCTCCAGAAGACAAAAATTTTCCTATGGTCTTCAACACCTCGTTCATTTCTAATGACCTGAGGAGGTGAAGAGGAGCATTCCCACATCCTTTCATGTGGCTGAAACCCCTGAGTTATGGATAACAGCTGCTTCCCTCTGTCCCGGAACCTATGCTTTGGGTATTGCCACACAACTCCTTTCCTCTCTATTACTTATTTATTCTTTGAAGCTGATGTGGGTGATTATAAAAGCCCATTCTGGAGTGTCCATAGCACTTTCACGGCAAGAAAATTGACTACTTTGAACCCCAGCTTTCTTGACAACTCTCTGAATAAACATTAGAAAACGTAGTTGAATATGCATAAGAAAAATCTGATAGTGACTGTATAATTTTCATAGTTCATCTACAACATTCCTTGTAACCAAACTGTCTTGGTTTGAAAGACAGGTGTCTGCTAAGGAAGGCAGAAGCCTCCCTTGAAGTGGCAGATGTAACCCCTTTCCCTCCGAGTTATTATAATTTTGAAATCAAGGGGCTTTTAGGCAAAGATATGGGAAACAGGAATAACAGTTCTTTACTATTAAATATCTATATGTGTATAACAAGTCAAACAAACAGCAACATCTATGGCAGTAACAGCAAACAAACACAAACCCAGTCCCAGCCCTCTCGGCTGTCAGGCCCTTTCCCCTCGGGTGCAGTTCCGCTCGCAGCCGGCAGGGGCGCTGGCGGCTCCCGGTGAGCAGGGCAGGTGCGATGGTTCCCCCGCGGCTGCAGGGGGCGCTCCGGAGCGAGCTCAGGGAGCACGCGGCACTGGTGGCCTGGGATCCTGGGAAGGGATGGAACAAAGGCTTCACAAACCCCAGGCAGCTGATCCTGGTGTCCGGCCGGACCCTTGGGCAGGCTGGAACAGCAGGCTGGAACGGCAGGGATGAGCACAAATCCTGGGAGGCAGATGAGGTGTATCCAAAGGGGGAACCCCCGGAGGTCTGGGGCGGCAGGTCGAGCAGGGCTACAGCGTAGCGAAGGCTCGAAGCAGCCTCGGGCTTTGGGATCCCGGGGTTTCTCCAGAAGAAGGAAAAAGCAGCCGAAGAAAGCAGCCTCCCTCTGTCCAAATGCCAGAGACCGACTGCCCATACACCAAGGTGAAACAAAAAAGTAGCCAGCTCTTTTGTTCTTCTGAAGTATCCAGCCATTTGTCCCTCTAGCAACATGTATGGGGGAAAATTCCTTTAACAGAAGAAAAAAAAAAAACAAACAAACCCAGGAGAGCACCTAAAACCCCAACACAAACAAATCTGTCTCTAGGTCGTAAGATCACTGCCTGACTGCCCTCTTGAAGTCTGCACTGAGATTGTATCTTCCAGATATTTAATTTGGATTTCATAGACCCTGATCCTACATTTCTGTAGGCAGTATAGATAAGAAAAAGATAGGAAACAGATATGATCCTTGCCCAAGGAGAATGTGTAGGGGCAATCACTGTTTCCATCACTCCTTAGCTGAAACTGTGATCTCACAGTGCTAGACACAAGGCTAGGAATGTTTGCTAGCATGGCTGTTCCTGAAAATGTAATAACAGTTATTTTCCTTATATCACCCCATTAGAAATTATAAGACTAAGAGTTTAGAGGTCTTTTGGGCTTCTAGACCTCCTTATGTCTAAGGGACGGATGCAGTCACCTCCAGAGCAGCAACATCTGCCCCAGTGCCAGCTAGAAGGCAAAGTGACTCTTTTTACCGTTCTAAATCAAGGGGTTTCACATGTGAGAACTTCTCTCTGGAGATCTATCTACCAAATTACTTGGAAAACCTTTAGGTAAGAGATAAGATTCATGTAAATTTTTCTGGGTTTTTCTGGTAGGTATTGAAAAACACCTGGAGGACAATGGAGTCATCGATCACAGCCAATCAGCTTCATGAGGGGAAAGTCCTGCTTGTTAAACCTGAATTTTGTCCACAACAAGGTAAGCCACCTAGCTGATCTAAGAAAACCTGCAGAAGTCACCTTTTTGGACTTCATACTTTCTCTCACAGTGTCCTTCTAGAGAAAATGTCCATCCTACAGCTGGATAAACACATCATGAGATGGATGAGCAACGGCCTCATCAGCAGGGCACAAAGGGTGACAGTGAATGGGGTGACATCAGACTGACGACCTCCAACTAGAGGGGTTCTAGAGGACTCCAACTTTGGCCCAGTTCTCTTCATTTTCATTAACAACTTGGTTGCAAGACTGGAAGGAATAATAAGTAAGTTTTCCAAGGATACTAAACTGGGAGGAGCTGTCAATTCCCTTGGGGTTAGAGAAGCCCTACAGAGACTTTAACGAACGAGGGGGTTGGGCAATCACCAACGATGTAAAGTTCAACAAGGGAAGGTGCCAGATTCTGCACCTGGGTTGAGGCAACCCTGGATGTGCAGACAGACTGGAGAATGAGATGTTGGAAAGCAGTGCCATGGAAAGGAACCTGGAGCTCCTGGTTGATGGCAAGTTGGACACGAATCAGCAGTTCCCTGGCAGCCAGGAGGGACATTCCTATCCTGGGGGGCATCAGACCCAGCATCACCAGCTGGGCAAGGGAGGGATTGTCCTGCTCTGCTCTGGGCTGGGGCGACGTGACCTTGAATATTGCATGCAGTTTTGGGCACCACACTATAAAAGAGACATTAAGCCATTAGAGAGTGTTCAAAGGAGGGGACACGGGGATGGTAAAGGATATGGAGAGGAAGCCTTTTATGGAGCTGCTGAGGTCATTTGGTCTGTTCAGGTAGAGGAGGGGAGACGGACGGGAGACCTCATGGTGGTCTTCAACATCCACGTGAGAGGAAGAGGAGGGTCAGGCACTGATCTCTGCTCTGTGGTGACCAGTCACATGGCTCAAGGGAATGGCCTGAAGCTGAATCAGGGGAGACTTAGGTTGGACATCAGAAAAAGTTTCTTCACCCAGAGGGTGATTGGGCACTGGAACAGGTTCCCCAAAGCAGTGATCACAGCACCAAGCTTATCTGAAATCAAGAAGCATTTGGAAAATGCCATTAGGCTCAAGGGGGGATTTTTGGGGTGTCCTGCTCAGGGTCAGAAGTTGCTCTTGATGGTCCTGATGGGTTTCCTTCTAACTCGGCATATTCTATGATTCTATGGTTCTGTGATTGTGTAGTTCTATGGTTCTATGATTCTATGGTTCTATGATTCTATGGTTCCATGTTTCCATGGTTCCATGATTCCATAGTTCCATGATTCCACGATTCTATGACAAAATAACAGGAATTTCTCTGATGCAGGATGTCTGTCAGTGTAGACTCCCTTCATCAGTAAAGGAGAGCTATTTGGCACAGTCAGTGTATCTTGGAAATCTCACTTGCAATTGTATAGGGAGAGGCGAGGCAATGCCAACTAAGCCTGTTGCAAACTGCTATATCCAGGAACGAGGACAGAGGAATTAACGTATGACCTACTGATACAAATTCTGAAAGTTCTGCCAAGCACTGAAACATTGGTCCTAGTTGTAAGGCCTGCTGTTACCCTCTTTGGCAGTAAAGCTTGGCTGAGGTTTTCAACAAAATTTTCCACCGGATTACTTCTGTTTTCAACAAAGACTGTTTCTCCTGCCCATTGATGCCCCCTCCCTGAAAGTGTCCAAGGCCAGACTGGACGGGGCTTTGAGCAACCTGGTCTAGTGGAAGGTGTCCCTGCCCATGGCAAGGGGCTGAAATGAAATGCTGTTTAAGATCCCCTCCAATCCAAACCTTTCTCTGATTCCACTGCACCAGCTTATCACCCTTGATTAGCAGGACTAGCAGTAGCCTTACAGAGAGGGAAGAATTTGGGCAAGGTTGAAAGCACATATGCAGAACATGGCTAACTGCAAAACCATTTTCCTTGTCTGTCCTTCATAAAGCTCGTCAAGGTGGGTCTCTTCCAACTTAGCGCATTATGTGATTCTGTAACTCTCTTTTCACTGATTGCCATATTTACCTCCTGCCATTTCACCAATACCTATGTGTGCCAGCCAAGCCAATATAAACTAAAAAGTCTATTTACTCAAATGGTGGTGAGGTTAAAAGTAATAATAAAAAACACTCAAATCATAAATGTTCAAACTCAGATGATTACCTGTGTGCTGCAGAGGTAAAGTGCTAATGTAAGTGGAATACACAGAGAAATTGCAAAAAACCCCAACCAAAAAACGAATAAAAAACTCCACAAAGCCAAAAAACCTATGAAACAACTCCCCACCAACCAACCAAACAAGAAAAAAATGCCTCCAAAAACCCCAAACCCAACACAAAACAGCTTCAACTCTATCTTCTTAAAATTCTTTATCCAGGACACTATCAGAAGTGTGTGACTTAAGTCTTGGGGATGTATACGTTGTCGAGGCGAAAAAATGTTAAATTACCCAAATGCTCTCTTAAATTGCAATGCAGAATATTGCAGGGGTCCATAAGAACTCCATCTTTCATTTCAATAAATATTTGAGGGAAGAAGGAAAATATCAGTCAGAGTTGTTTTGAGGGCATAATTTCTAAGGTCCTCTGTTGTAGCTTTTCAGTAGATGCACTAGATATCCTACAGCTGTCCCTTTCATATTTCTATGAAATAATAATGATATTATTTAGCATGGCCTATTGATTTGCTTTCATAGAAGTGTTGATTCTCTGCAGGATTGTAATAATGTGATGGATCCTGAGCAGCATCTGCTCTGAGACCTGAGACCTCAGCCTCTTTATTTAGGTTGAGTAGTACTTTATACATCAAAACTGAGTTGCAAAAGGATAGGAAACCCAGCTGTTTCAACACAGAGTCCACAGACCGCTGGAAAAGATTCAAAAGTTTCTCCACTGCTATTTTTTCACATCTCTCGGATTTTTTGTGCCTTGAATGACATCACATGTTGGGAGAGGGAACCCCAGTTGTTTGAACTTCAGGCAGATAAAAGCAAATGTGTCATTTATTTCTAGTCAAATTTGAAGTTTTCTAAGATAGGGACATCCCTTTTTATTCTATTCTTGCACAGTGCTTCTCATATTTCCATTCTGGCTTTCAGTAGTGAGGTAAAGCAAGAATAATAGGTGGGAATAGAATCTCTCCTCATGTTTAAATACATGATCTACCTGTCCATCCAGTTCACAGTTTGAACCAATTTTAAGTGATAACCCAAATTATTCCACTCTCTTAAACATGTGCTGATACTGAGAAAAAATTCTTCCTGTTGAACTCCCTTGATTTTGATGGGCTTTTGGCAGGGGTAAACCTGGCCCTGCATGTCTAACCTATGTCTTGGACAAGCAGTAGAATTACAGAATTGAAGTAATTTCCTTTGCCTCCAATTGCAAACTGTGCAATAATCTGCACATTTAATTCTATCCTTTGCATATTATTTTCTGAGCAAGGACACAATTGGCTATGGATTTGACATCTTTGTGACAGTGAGTCTGCAGCAGCACTCAAAAGAAAGGGGGAAGGAGCAGGGTCACAGAGAGGACAAAAGGAAAAAATAGCTGTCTAAATCATATATCATTAAAGTGATGCTCATTGAATTACCTCTCTTAGGGCCTGTCAAAACATGTGGTGCCCTTGCAATATGATGTGAATTAAATGCCTTCTGGCCCCTGAAATATTGTTTTCAAGGCCAAATGTGTACTTTCACAGTTTCTCTATAGTAACTACTAAGAAACATTTGAAACACGCTGATTGACTCCTATGATTAGCAAAAAACGACTTAGGAATACAGCACTGTGAGCAGTGCATGGCAACGGGCTTTCAAGGGAAAAAAAAGGCACGTGGGTACTTGCAGGACTTTGGTGATGGTCACTGATAGCTCCATCTACTGAAAAATTGGTCAACATGGCTTAAAGTTGCCCCTGGGTGAGAAAACGTAAATGTCATAGATTTGTAGAATGGTTTGGTTTAGAAGGTACCTTAAAGACCATCTCATTCCAATCCCCTGCCATGCACAGGGACACCTCCCACTAGACCAGGTTGCTCAGCTGTAGCTAGATCAATATTAATAATATTACCTGGCTTAATCCTTTTAGTAATTTCAATCTTACTTTGTCCTCTGTGAGCAGGAAAAAGCTCTTATCTTTTTGGGAGACCCCATGCAGATACGAGATGGCCTTGGATGCTATTTGTAACCAACCAGATGGGAGTCACTCTTTTCTCCCAGGTAACAAGAGATAGGAGGAGAGAAAGTGGTCTCAAGTTTCATCAGGGCAGGTTTATATAGGATAGTGGGAAAAATGCCTTCACTGGAAGGGTGTTCAGGCACCAGAGCAGACTGCTCAGGGCAGTGCTGGAGTCTCTGTCTGTGGAGGTGTTCATAAAATGTGTAGATTGCTCTTGGACACATGGTTTAGTGGTGGACCTGGCAGTGCTGTGTTAATAGTTGAACCCCAGGATCTCACAGATCCTTTCAAACATTAACCACTGTATGATGTCATGATTCCATGATCCCATCTGCTTGAGGATGTGAGGCTTTTTGAGTTCTACAGCCACTGCCTTAGCAGACATCACAACATCACACCACCACAACAACTCCATGAAGTCTGGTTTCCTCCCAGACACTCAGACCATTGAGAACCAGAGGAATGGGCTTTTTCTCTTCCCTCCCACTCAACTTTGAGTTTTGGCTAATTCTGACAATCATTAATTTTTCCTGTATTCACTGATGGTTTTATATGGTGGGGTTGTTTGGTTGCTGAGCAGAGTGCCAGACCTACTGTGCATAACTAGAAACAGTTGGTACTTCTTTTAATTTCAAAATTCATCAGCTCTGACCATCAAGAGGCACAGTGGTTTCTTAATTGCTGGGGCCCTGCAAGGATGTGTCCAGTAACCGGTGTCTGCAAGACCAGGACAAATATAGTTAATATGTGAAGAGGTGAAATCTCACATAAAATGATGTGCTGTCAAAAATATGACTTTGTGGAGAAAATTTGTACCATTATTCATTGTAGACATGAATATTTGCAGAAGGATGACCTCACTGCTAAATTCAGCTATTCAAAATTACTAATAAAAATGTCCCTCCAAAATATTCACATTTAACACATTTCACTTTAGATTTTTAGGTTTTTTTTGACCCTGTACTTTACATTTATATTATGCATGTCATCTTTTCTCAGGATGATATTAACTAAAATTCTTTTTTTATGTGCTTCTCTTCCTGTTTTTTAGTGAAAGTTGCAGTGGATAATATTTCTCTCGTTCTTGAAACCACAGTTTTGAAGAAAATAAAAATATTGTGATGCTTTTTAACAGAAATGTTAAAATCAACATCACATTTATTCATGTTAGTTTTAACAACTTCATGAATTACAGAATAAGGACAATTTTTTGTGCCAGAATCATGGGATGAAAATCCGTGTGTAACCATTATACATAGAGGCCTTCTAAAACATCTGTAAATAAGATATTACAATCTTTGATTCCTTAAGAAAGCTTAAATAAACTGAAAAATACAGAGATAACATGAGTCTCCTCAGAGAATACAGCATATCAGTGACAGATAAAGATGTAGAGCTCAAATCAGTTGGATCCTAGTGCTTTTCTCTAACTAAAGTAGCCAAGAGCATTCTCCAAGGATCCCCTAGATGCCCCAACTTCACCAATACATGCTACAATTTTCTTTTCAGTGAGTTATTTTTCCTAGCACTACTGTAGGTTTGTTTTTGGTTTTGTTTGTTGCTCTTTTTAGTTGTTTGTTTTTGGTTTTGATTTTGTTGCTTTTTTGGTTGTTTTTCCTTTTTTTTTTCATCTGGATCAAAGCTGTACACTGTATTTTAAGAAATGAGGGGCAATACTGACATCTTATGCATTCTGTGAATCTTGCAAACATCATGTTCAGGATATGAAGGAGAGATGACAGGGCCGGGAATCTTAGCACTTCTGAAGAAAATCTGTACTATATACCACAACATCCGGGCAACACATGGAGAGGTCTCTACAAGAAATAAGACTGATAACTATTGTCTTCTTACCCTTTCATAATATCCCTCCAGTGGTTGGCAGCATCTTCAGCACAGAATGATTTTCTTTAAATTCATCAGTCTTTTATTTAGCACTTTCTAACAGCAATTGAGACCTTATTCAGTGTTTAAGAATACCTGTAAGGAAACTTCTTACTCATGATGATGCAGAATATAATCTGCGTAAAACCTCTTTACACTTTCCAATTTTGGCAATATGAGATCTATAGCAATTCTGTAGTGGAAGATGGCTTTTTTTGTATGAAGAGGTTGGTACTTTAGCACAGGTATCTCTCAGGGGAATCCATTATTATGTATAACTAGAAAAAAAACTGGATAGTGGGTAGCTAATAGGAACCCAGCTCCTGTGCTTCCACAGTTCTGCAGGAGTAGTCCCTTGAGCCCTCACATGCTTCACGTAGCCCTCATGCCAGCCCACACAGCTGTCTTGGGGAGAGGAAGGGGGAAGATTTCTTGGTATCCAGACGCTTGGCACAGCCAGGCCCTGCTGCCTGCAGTATTTCCAGGTGGAACACATGAGAGCCAGTCCTGCCCCTTGTCCTAGGTCATAGACAAACCTGATAACAAACCAGGGAAGGAAGTGCACAGTTGTTCTGGCATCTGGGTTGTCATTCCAGCCACTGCACCTCGCTTCCTCCAAAACAAAATGGTATTGCTTGGCTTTGGAAGGTAAGTGACTAAAGATCTTTGATAGGAAAAAGTTTTTGGAGTGTTGACCTCATGCAGGAGTCCTGGCTAGTTCCCCTAAGCACAGCAGCAAAAATCTCATGTTTTCATCCAGAACGCCTGGGGTGTGTTCTGAAGTTGGTATCCCACCTCTCTTTTCTTCACCCTGTGATCAAACAGAGTGTGCTTGATTTTTCCGTCTTCTGTAACTCTTTGTTATTTATTAGTAATTTCAAGGTGCTGAGCACTTCTGTGAGATGCTGAGCGCCCTGACATTTCAGTGATTGCCAATTAGAGGTGTGCAGCACCCTTCAAGACTGTGACTCACAAGAGGGATTGTTTTGAAAGGAAAAATAAGTCTTGTCCTGTTAATTACAGGTTCAATTAAAACACAACCCACATCCAGAGTACAACTCAAGAGGAAACTCAATGCATGGTACATTTGACATGTATAAGAGACAAACAGGCCTTTTTATTAGTTTGAAGGTTAACGTGCTCATTAGATTATATCAGTTCATTATGCAATTTTGCCTGTGCCTGCAGTATGATATGTAGCAATCAACAGGAGCATTTCAGGGATAAAATAAAAGGAAAAAAAACCCCAGAAAACAATAACTGTTGAGCACAAACAGTTAAAATATGATATAGACAGAAAGTCCATTTTTTCAGACCTGGTAGG
This sequence comes from Corvus cornix cornix, assembly GCF_000738735.6. Taxonomy (NCBI): domain Eukaryota; kingdom Metazoa; phylum Chordata; class Aves; order Passeriformes; family Corvidae; genus Corvus; species Corvus cornix. Next base: position 20,542,663 of record NC_046357.1, on the reverse strand, counting down.
CTCATTTCATCAAGGCAAAAAAAATAATTTTTTTGAGATGCAAATAAAACTGTAAAGCAAGTTGGCTTAGAAGGCACAGAGATACAGATTTGGGCTGACAATGTTTATGATGACCACAGCTTTCTTGTTTTTCCCCTTTACCCTACACATAATTGCTTTTGACTGGGCAAATCATGTTGTTCTTGTTGTAATGTCATTGCGATTTATGATTCCATAAGGCACTTGAAAAGATTTTTTGTTTTTATACACTTCGCATTTCATTTTAATCCCATCTAAGGAAATTGCATACCTAAAGCTGTACATGTTACTTTTTTATTAAATACCAAATGGTATCATCCTTTCCCCCCACCTCCCTCCCGTTTCTTGATTACAATCAAGATGTGGTTTAGATTTTATTACAGAATCACTTTCCTACTCAATTAAAGCCTTAAGGTTAATTTCCGCTTATACTTTGCACTAAATGTCAAGCCTAACACAGACTGTACATGAATGTAGGGGAAAACCAATCCACAGGGGTTACACATAGCCTTGTGGCAAGCTTTACACACAGCACCAAAAAAAAATTCTGATCCTGGAATGCAAGAAGTGACACAGACTGCATTAAGTCCTTTGGGAGTTTCATAGCAATTTCAAGTGAAGTGTACTCAGGTACCGTGACAGTAGTAGAAGATTTTACCATAAAAAACATTATATATAGATAAAATGTAGTTGAGGACTGCTTTGCCAGGACCCAGTCTGTGTGGAATTCACCTAGTGTGGGGAACCTCTAATATTTTATTGAAGCCTTCCTCCACTGTGTGGCTCCCTGCAACCAAAAGAAGCATCCTGAGGATTCCTCTTGGAGAATCAAAACAAGTCAAAGGTCCCAATCACTCATACATTTGGATAATTGTTGTTTCTCCAACTTACTTGTAGTAAAAGTTTGATCATTTCCCAAATAAAAATGCATTAAAGTCTCACGGGTCTAAGGAAGAAAAAATATCAAAATGCTTACAATGTTAAAATTTCTCATTAATGTCTTTGTAATGAATTATTTATTCTACAAATTATAGCAGAATGTAAATAAGAAAACACTGATGTTACAGTCATTTTCTGAGCACAAAGGCTTTGCCACATCCAAAATCTTACAGATTTGTGAAACGAATTTGTAACACCTCATGACAGCACATGTTATTATCTCATAGAAGGTTTTGCATGGAAACTTCCAAATACATCTTTTTCTATGGATAGTTATGGTTAGAAAATCCATTTATTTTTCTTTAGAAGACAATTTTTTTGTCTTCTTTGAATTTTTCTGCAGAAATCTTTCTTCATTCTTTTTTCTTCCCCCTCCCTTCCCCAATAAGGAAACAGAAATGATCAGAGCCTCAAATTCCAACAGCTTTCATTTAAAGTTTTCAGTGAGGTCTACTTATGGGGGTAAAAAAATGCTGGAATGGATATTATATTTGTGCTCTACATTTTTAATATTTTCACTCTCTTTTGGGGAATTATTAATAGAGAAATGTGCTCAATGTCTGTAAGAAGAAGGGAATTTTAGCCTTGACTTTTTGAAAGGACATGAGAAGCCAATGTGCAAGACAGGTACTGAGGGATTAAATTATCAGTATGCAAGATTAAAACATATACAGAAAAAAAAAATTACCACTGGCCTAATAAGCTATCAATGTATATCTTTATCTATTGCAAGCAAAAGGTTCTGTAATAAAACAGAGTATGCACACACAATCCTACGTAAATATATACACATAGAGTCATAAAATAATAATTTATATGTGTAACCCAATGGGAAACCAGCTGAGATATTCAGATTTAACTGACAAGCAGTAGCTGCAAAGCTTCTGATATATACCTAAGGGGCAACACTTTAGAAAAGAGATAACAAGAAGATATTATATTAATATTAATAAAGTTTTATTTCCAAAGGGAAAATATGATCAAGTACTTTGCTTTTGAGGCTGCCTTTTTTCCTTTCTTTTTTTTTTTTTTTTTCATATTTCTGTGCAAGTTGGAAACAAAATTATCCTAACTTAAAAATATAATCCTTTTTCATATAATCCTTTTAAAATATAATGAAAAAAAAATAAGGGATGGTGAGCAACGAGGTTAACAGAGCCACACTTCTCAGATGATGTGTGATGAACAAGGCTCAACACCAAACACTTTTAGCCAAGCCAAGTCAGTCTATTCATGCTCATGTACCACAAAATTTGCTTTTACCAAGGTATCTATAACATTTGCATTAGAAAGGAACACATGAAATCCTAAAGTCTTTGCATATATCCTGAATACTTCTATAGTGATATATAAAATGAGAATGTGTATTCTAACTTTACATAAATCTTGGCTTCTTAGCTGATGAAATTTTATAATGGATTACATATTCTCTGGAGATTCAGGAAGCCAAGGTCTGTTTCCTTTTGTTAGCAACACTCTATTCAAGGGCAGCCTTACAAGGTCTTAGGCCAAGGACCAAATTTCACAGAATTTCAGAATAAGCTGAGTTGGAAGAGGGCCTCAAGGATCATCGAGTTCAACTCCTGGCCCTGCACAGGATCATGCCCAAGAGTCACACCCTGTGCCCAAGAGTATTTGACCAAATTTGGAAGTTTTCTCTCTTGACTTTACCTTCAATTAATCAAGAGCAATTGAAGGCTTGAATTCATTTCAGGTCTGTTAATTTTCATCATGTCAGAAGCCTCTTTCTCATTAAGAAGACCAGGCTACTTTAGGTATCACTGTATGGTCAGATGAAAACTGGTTGGAAAATTTATTTAAAACTCTGTGAATGAGAAACATATCTACTTTTACCTTCTCTTTTCCCTCTTTCTCTTGTTCTCCCTAATTTCAGCCCAGGAGCAAAGATCCTGAAGTCAAGCAATTATAAATTGGGAAAGAAAAAGAAATAATATTTTTAAGGTGGGTTAAGCTTTCCTAATACTACATATTATTAAAATTTGATTTTCTGGATCTCTTTTGTTTTAACTTCTATTTCAATTTCAGGGAATAAGGCCAAGCAGAGAAATTGAAATTTAAGAGAAAGAAATAATTGCTCACACTAGGAATTTTCTGAATGCAACTTTTTTTTTTTTTTTTGTAAATAGTTTTGATTTAAGTCCACACAAGAAAACAGGAAAACATCTGTTGTTTTCTAAAAATTTCCTAATCAGATCTAATGTGTAAGTTTCCCATTCCCCTCATTCCTTCTCTGAGTACCTATAATCTTTAGCTAAGTAGAGATTTCATCTGCACCACAAAATTGAAATGACTCTGCGCTTGATGAGCACATTAACTCTGAAATCTACAAGACATATTGGTAAACTCGATAATGAAGCCTTAAAATAAGATGTTCCTGAAGCAAAAAAAAATGTTGGAGACACCCTGAAAGAGCATTAGCATAGCTATCACCAAACAACAAAGGGAGATTATCTGAATATGCAGAAAGAGATTGCAGAGATCTAAAGTGCATTTAACACCAGACCAGAGAGTATGGAGTTGGAGAGCTCAATAGATCCTATGGTCCTCTTTCCCTGACACAGCACAAGTCAGTCATACCCACTGGGAAAACTGCACACCATCAGGAAACTCAGGCTAGTGTCTCCAGATCATAGCCCTGCTTGTTGATATTCTGTCGACTTTTCATGCTTTTCTTGATGTTTAGAATCCAAAGCTGCATCAAATATTTCAGTTTAATGCTGCAGCAGCTTGGAGTAGATGAGGGTAATTATTTATGTTACAGATGTAATTTCTCTTTGTATGTTGCAAATCATATGGCACATTGACAATATCAAGAATTTTTTTGCTGTGGTCAATAGCTCTAAGCTCCTTTTTAGCCGAGGTAATTCCCTGCTAGCTATTCCCTGATCTTTAGTTACGTGGTTCAGCATTTCCACCTGCAGATAGAAATTCACACTTAATGCATCTTTTAGAGAAATTGTTTTAGGTTTTTGGGGTCATTCTCACTGAGCAGCAGAATAGGTAGTGCCTTCATCATTGTTTTACAAGAGAAATACACCTTCATACATGCAGACATATGAACCTGTCTGGTCCTATCCAACATACTGCTTCATTGGCCATTGACACGTTCCATGAGTCAGCCAAATTCTTTCTTACTCACTTTCTTCCTGTGCAATTAAATTCTCATTCCCAGCTCCCTCCATGCTAACCTCTTGGAAGCAGACATCACAGATCTCCTGCAACAAATGCATGCAGAGAGTTGGATAACAGTTTTTTGCAGACCACTCATTTTTATATTTAAGGCAAGGAGAGTGTCCTGTAACTATAGCTTTTCTTCAGAACCATGTTAAATTACTCCATGTACCTTTCTCTGGAAATTGAAACAAGAGTAGCAGAACTCAGGTTTTCTTGTACGTATTTAAACCCAAACCATATTTTGTCTTCCTTTGCTGCTGCTGATATCACACACTTACAGGCAATGAACAGGTCAATGAACTGTGTCTCTGAGGCCAAGGAAGCTCACTTCCAGAAAAGAGGACTAATCACTACTTAGGGAAGACCATTAATCATTCATTTAACTGATAGCACACAGATTACTCTGGGACGAAATCTTCTGAAAAAGTAAAATATTTAAACTGAGACACTACTGTGGTTTGATGCAGTTAAGCATCAAGCACACAAAATCAACTCAGGTTCAACCCACTACAGAGACCAAAACTGTAATATTTTGCTCTATATTGTATTTCTCATTGCAAGGAACCCCAAAGAACTTCATAAACAACAAGTACTAGAACGGCACAGAAGAGGGGTGTCCAAATTTAAATATGATATGACTGTTCCTAAGGGATGGTTTATCCCAGATTTTTAAGCAAACTCACTTACCTTCATTTACACTAAACTGTTGTATACATTGAGAGAAACACAAACCCCAAATTTTCTTATATTTATGGTTGGCATAAATATATAAACAAGACAGTCTGGACTTTCACAGATGACAACCATCTGTTACCTAGCACCCATGAACATCAGGACATGGTCAAAGTGTTATACTTTCTCTAAAACAGAAATCTTCCCTATTAGCATTATGTAGAGTGGGGTTGGTTGTATTGGGCAGAAATAGGACTAAAGCACAGGAAATCTTAGTTTAGTTCAACAAGGGCAAGTGCCAGATTCTGCACCGGGGATGAGGCAATCCTGGATGTATGGACAGACTGGGGAAGGAGAGGCTGGAAAGCAGTGCCATGGAAAGGGACCTGGGTGTCCTGGCAAGCTGGACACGAGTCAGCAGTGCCCTGGCAGCCAGGAGGGACATCCCTGTCCTGGGGACCATTAGGCCCAGCATTACCAGCTGGGCAAGGGAGGGCATTGTCCCATTCTGTTCTGCACTGGGATGGCCTCACCTCAAGGGGGCAATTTGGGGTGCCACAGTGTAAGAAAATCTTTAGAGAATGTCCAAAGAAGGGACACAAAGACCATGAAGGGGCTCAAGGGGAAGCCGTGTGAGGAGTGGCTGAGGGCACTTGGTCTGCTCAGCCTTGAGAAGGGGAGAATGAGGGGAGACCTCATTGCAGTGACAATTTCCTTGTGAGGGGCAGGGGAGGGGCAGGCACTGATCTCTACTCTGTGGTGACCAGGGACAGGACCCGAGGGAACGGTCTGAAGTTGTATCAGGAGAGGTTTAGGTTGGATATCAGAAGAAGGATTTTCATCTAGAAGGTGGTTGGGCACTGGAACAGGCTCCCCAGGGAATGGTCACAGTATCACAGAGTTCCACAAGTGTTTGAACAGTATTCTCAGGCACAGCATGGGATTGTTGGGGTGTCCTGTGAAGCACCAGTGATCCTTGTGGGTCCCTTAGAACTCAGAATATTCTCTGAAATCTGAATGCATTATGTAGTTATGACCTAGGATTTATCCACAGGAACTCTCTGTGGTCCCTTCTCCTTTTATCTCACCTTTTGTTGTAATTTGTTTGCAGAGGAAATGATCTCTTGTAAAAACTCTGAAGGAGAGAGACCACTTGACAGGATTCTAACACAGTGAATTACTGTTGTTCTTAAATAAATTGTAGGTTGTTACAGTGAAATTTTAATGAAATAATGTTTTGCACAGGAAGAAATAAAGAAAAAAGTGTCTTGTAAAACTAAGGGTTTTTTTAAAAAACTATTTTCCTCTTCACTCATACCAGTCATTGAAGATATAGAGAAGAGTTTGAACATGATAAAGCTTGTGAAATGGGTTGATACAATATTCATGTGCAGATGGAGTGATCATAAGAAAAATTATGTATTTGATCAATCAAGAAATTTTTCTCTGGATGGAGCAATCACAAACTATTAGTGGCAAACAGACATATTTAATAGCAATGGGATGAGACACAGAGCATAATTCCTCTCAACTGAAGGAAGAATATCTTTCAGATAAAAATCTTGGTAGTTGAATACATCTCACAAGAAGAGTCACAAAATATTTTCTTTGGATCCTTAAAAAAAGCAGCCTCAACATAGGCTGTATATGTCAAGCTCCAGGAACTACTCTGTCTTGGGGTGACTTTATGATGTGTATCCCCTATTGCTGCCCCATGCCCAGAAATTAATTTTGTGCCTTCCTATGCCTTTAAACTGAGCCTGAGAGGGGGGAGGAAAAACTGAGCAAAACTTCTTCAAAGCAGTTTGCAGCTTGTTGAAGGTCACACAGAGGTAGAGAGGGCTCTCTGCGTTCAGTTTCGGCAGGAGAGCAAGAGAAGAGGGAAGCACCTGGCTATCTTTCTTTCCAGCCAGCTTTTGGCTAGTTTTTCAACTCCTTTTCCTCTGGAGAGTAGAACTTTTCTTTCCTAGGACTCCAATTTTTTCCCTTCTTTTCTGCTGGACAGTTTCAACATCAGAGCACATCGGGAGGACTTTCCACCGGGCACAGAGGGCCTGGCCCTGGGCCAAGCCCCAGCTCCGAGGAGACCAAAGGGAGAACTCTAATGCTTTCCCAGGTTTTTCCTCCACAGCAAGAGATTTTATTATTTCGCATTATTTTCCTTTTCCTGTGTGTTTGTTAAAGAAATAGTTTTATCTCCTTCACTTGCCTTCGAGGAAAAAGTTTATTTTTTCCGGAACCTGGTGGGGGAGGGGTAGTTTGTGGCCTGCCTTCTCTCAGAGGATATATTTCTAAATTTGGCCAAACTGGTACATACTCTGCACTATTTTACTCTATTATTTCAGTCATCAGTGATCCACAGTTCACCTGCACTAAAATTAACAGAGAGCTCTTTAAAAAAGAGAGGTTTTTAAAAGTATCTAATGTTCAGCAAGTTTATGCTTAAATAATTGTGTTCAGGAAGTTCTGGTTCCCAGAAAGGATCTGCAAACTGAAAAGGAGGAATCCAGTATTTGCACCATGAGATCATGTTTACTTCCAGGAGATACCTTTGTACACACTCTTAGGGCTTCCCATTACTGGAGGTGGAAGATATTTCCTTATGGAAACCATATTGTCTCTCCAAGCTGCTCAAATCAAACAGATTCTCCTGAATTGCCTCTGAAAAATGTAACACTTCAGCTATTGTTTTTCTTACAGAGCTGCCTTTCAAAGCCTCAAGAAGTGTTTCATTTTGTGTGCCAGGAAAAATGTTGAGAAATTGGAAATCTTTTTAATGAGATTAGCAGGTACTAGTTAGAGCACCCTGCTCCCCTTTATGTGATAATTCACTTGGATTAAGCAAAATAGTGGGTAAATAAAGAAATCTGAAAAGCTGAGCTGGCAAAAAGAAGCAAGAAAATAAGAGTATAACAATCTTTGAATGAATATAATGTGATTTTAGCAAGGAGAAGAATGACAATGAAAAGAAAGGGAACAGGCAGGTTTCTGTCAGGTCTATTCTCCTACCTTTACTAAGCTTGCATAATAGCTTGAATTAAAGCAGTTCCTTTGCTTCTAATTACACAGCAGATACTGTGTTTGGGAAAATGTCTTATTGTTACCTTGGTTTGGATCCATACATGGTGTTCCTCAGGATTAAGTTTATTCAGTAACAGGCTGTACAGATTCCTTCAAAAAACCTTAAGATTTTTGATAATTAGTCCTTCATCGTGTCATTCAGAAAGGTCTTTTTAGTCTAAAATCTACATGGTATCTGTTGAACTCATACCCTGGAGTGGAATCCAGCATTTCCAATAAGGCACGTAGAGAAAAGGGAGGGGTAAAGGGAGAGCTAAACCAACACCATTCAGATAACTAATCAAAAAGGACAAGATAAGTAAATTTTTAATGCAAAATGGATCTTTCTCTGCTTGCAATCCAAAGTTCAGAACTCTCTTGAAAATGGGCAGCATTTTCAAGACCCCTTTTTACAAGGTCACACCCCCTTCTCTTCTATTTGAAGAATAGTCACCAAAATGCCAGATCATGTCCTCTTTTAATCAATAACTCTGTAGTAAGGGTCAGAAACTGTGTCTTGATAAGGGAGAAGCCTAAACCACAACTGTCATCTACCTCAGACATGCGCTGAACATCAAGGTATAACATTTTCTTGAGTACTCCATTTTTTTTTTTTTTTTATTTTCTTTCCTGAAGGTGATCTGCTGTTCAAAACAGAGTATGTTGGACCACAAAGCCTGAACAAGGTGGAGTTTGGGTCTGGTGCTCAGTGGCCCTTTTTCTTACTGCTGTTTACACAGCTGGTTTCAAATTAAAAGGCTAAATTTGAAGTTTTCAAAAAGATTTTGACACTATTTAAAAAGAAATAATAATATAATATAATTTAATATGCTCAGAAAATACCTCAGTGCCTCTGAGATTAGCTGGAGGCTGAGTAGAGGTCTTCAGATATATTGGTTTGGATTTAGGCAACAAAATTCCACCCTTTTTCCATACTAGATTCTGACATTCAAACTGGTTTTAGTTCTTAGACCCTAATCACAAATCTATGACATATCCACTGATAAATCATAAATCCAGTTTCTAGCTTTTGGATTTTAAGATAAAATAATGGAAATATGATTATGTGCTTGATAGCTAATTCATTTATTTCCAAGACCAATATTAATATTATGCACATTTTTTATTAGATTTTGCTTGAAAAAGAAACTTCATTACTGTATGCAGAGTTTGTTAACCAGTTAGTTAATTAGTGTGAGCTCCCCCTCTTCATTATCTTTGAAGGGGAAGGGTAAAATTCCTCTGAATTCATGTTCAAATAATTTCTCATACACAAGTAGGGTTTTTTTTGCATTTTTTTTCATAAATTTTATACTGATAATTTCCTCCTTCAGTCAAAAAGTATTTGTGAGAGGAGGACTTGTCAATATGTATATGAATGTACTTTATAATATGTTCTGGTTTAAATCTTACAGGGAAGGACAGTGATACAGAACACAGAACAGTCCTTTTGAAATCCACAAGAATACCTTTGAACGGGAAATTTTGTAACTTTTAAGAAAATTAGATCTAGAATGAAAATCAATGAAATATGATCTTTTTTTCCAGCATGTACAAAAAGGGAGATAAAATAAAACATAGAAATTAGACAAATTAATAATCCTTGGTAATAACAAACATGATTTCAAGAAATCACCATCTGGGTATGTATTAAGGAATAAAACAAATACATAAATAGGATTGTAATTATATACTTATGGAATCACAAATTTAAAGCAAATACCTACACACAACATCTGATAGCAATTCAAAAATAAGGGTTTTATCCTAGACATTCAGAGTTGTACGATTCTAAGTCTTGGATATTCAAAAGCTTTCAAAGGCCCCATAAAAGCTTTTTAGCATATAAACCCCATTTAAAGCAGCAGGATGAGGGATTTAAATACCTATTGAGTAACAAAAACACTTGGGTACTTGAAGAATCTTTTAACTTTTGCAGATTAGGAGATTTAGAGGTACACAGTATGTGCTGTAGTGGGGAGCTAGAAAACTTGATGTCTTGGATCATCTACGGCAATGTGTGGAACAATTTTTCCTCCCATCTTGCTTATACCTGAATTCAGCAGCTCCCTCAGCCAAAGCGATATCTGACAGGAAAGTATTTTTCGGTTTAGGAAGTTTTATAGATGAACTTGCATCCTTATCAAAATCTAACTCATTGCTTCATAGAAATATGTACACATAAGTTGCCTAAAAAAAATCTATTCTGTGAAACATGTCCCAAAACTTTGTTCTTCAAGTCAGTGATTTAAAGGCTTTAAGCAGTGGAGAAATCAACACACATCTACAGGTCTTGTTTTCCAACAGCAAATTTCCTTCAGGTTAAAAAAAAGACCATCTTATATATTGTTTATCTGATGAAGATTTAAATATTAGTTATATATATTGAGGATCCACTTTTCATAGCTTTCTTATGCATGTTTGTGTATACAGGTCTCACCAAATCTTTCTCTTTAAAAATTCTCTTGGGTAAATTAAAGAATACTGAACCCCTTAAATATATCAAATGTAGGCATGCTTTTTCCATTTCCCCCCTTTTTTTTTTTTTTCCCATATTTTTTCCAACATTTTCTAACTTTAGAGCACACCCCTGAAAATGTGAAAACTTCAAAATAATCCTCAGGGCTCATGCTCCTGCCCTTCAGTTTTCCTCCTGTCCATGGCCCAAGCAGGGAGTGACCCCATAGAGTACCACAAATATTCTGTCTTCCCTGGAGATCTTCCAAGATGACTGCACTATCGTTTTGAAGGTTTACGGTGTTGCAGGAAAAGGCCACGCTAAAAATGGCTGTCACCACTCACACCTTTCTCATGTACTCCTTGGTGAGAACAGAAGTAAATCCCGCTTCTCTTCTCACACCTCCCTTCTGGCTCCACACTTCCTGCCTCAGGAACTTCCTGCTAATCCTTCGATTTCAGACAAGTTAAGTCAGGGAGAAGGGAATGTTGGTTTCCTGAACTGCTGAGAAATCAGTTCTGTCTTGGCACTTACTTGAACCATCTTTTGCTCTGGTATTAAAAATGGTGTTTCCTCCGCCTCAGGTGAATCATTACACTGGTAGAGTATAACGAAATGCTCTGAACAACCTGGTCTAGTGGAAGGTACCCCTTTCCATGGTGTGGGGCTGGAACTAGATGATCTTTAAGGCCCCTTCCAACCAAAACCATTCTAGGATTCTGTATCACCCTTAGCTGGACTACAGTCCATCTTGTAATGGCATCCTTGGTACCAATATGATAACTGGTAGTTCTCCAGCATTGATTCATAATATTTAGCAGACTGTCTCAATCACAGGTATCAAAATTATCAAAGCTGATCAAAATTATCAACTGGAATTACTTTAAACTTTTCAGAATAGCCTTTGGGCCAAAATAATAATAATAAACAATAAATTAATGAAAACTAGCCAAATCAAAATAATATGTGTAGTGCAATCAGAAATTTCATTGCATGGTTATGTCAAAACATGCAAAAGTAGCATAACTTGAAACATGACAAGATTCCTGTGCCACGTTTGACCCTGGACAGTCACTCCAGCTTTCACAGAGGGATGGGAGAGATGAAAACTTGCCTCTCGGAAGCTGTACCTTAGGAGATGCATATCTTAGCAGAATTATAAAATAACTAGAAGGCATATCTGATTTCAAAAATTCTGATTTTTTGCCTTCTTAAGAACTTGTCAGTTGCAGTAATTCTTGAATATGGTCTGAAAACAGGCTGTGTGTGTGTGTAGAGAAGAATGTATTTCAAATATCAATTCTTCAACAGATATAAAACACTAATATGGACTGACTTACAGCATTTTTTTGAGAGTATTCTCTCTCTGTGTAGAATTGGGCCAATCAATCTGATGTGCAATTTTGCATTTTGCCTGATTGCCTCAGGGTTGTAAATATTTATTTTTCTGTTTGTTTGACTCAAATATCTTATAGCTGAAGATTTTCCTCTTAGGGCAATTTTGACTTTTAAGAGTAGGAATCCTTGACTTTGTCAATGTCTATTAAAGAATAGATCATCATGATCCTTCTCCTATAAGGGAAAGAATCTGTTGTGAAATAA